>NC_032016.1:19832616-19833105 GCF_001865875.1 Lupinus angustifolius
TTCAAAGACAAATGATAGAAATTCCCATTAGAATGTATATTCTTAAATTAATGTAAAGTCTAAACACATAGCCAATTATGAGGGTTATAATCCTTTCCAATATAGAAGAAGGAAGTGGTATACAAAACCAAAGAAAATACAAAATGCCATAAGATGTAGTTCCTATTATTTTATTATTAGATGACACTTTAATGCTTAAAATTACTTGTAAAATTATCACTGCCCTCTCTAATATTGGAGGAGATTATGGTTCCATTTAAGAACTAAAGAAAATATATAATTGTGGATGCTCCAACTTCCTTCGGCTTGAAATTAAAAATATAGGTATAACTAAGGGTGTCACTTTACCATATAGGTAAGGAACTTAGCCTTTGCATGGTTTGTGGTTGTCCTCATAACCAGTGTTGCTCACATAAATTGAATATATGATCTTTTGGTGAATAGGGCACCTGAAGATCTAGCGAGACCTTACAGCACAAGACCAACGCC
>NC_032016.1:19833205-19834550 GCF_001865875.1 Lupinus angustifolius
TTTAAAACAAATATTTCTTTTTTTTAGAAAAATGTATGCAAAATGTATGTAATGACAATATGAGTAACAAATGGGTGGATTTAAATGAATTTAAATTTGGATCATAATGAATGAATTTGAATGAATTTAAATTTGAATCATAATGGATGAATTTGAATGTATTTAAATTTGGATCAAAATGGATGGACGAAAAGTCATTCATCAATCCATATTAATCCATTTAAACCATATTTTATCCATAAATCCATTTTCATAGATTTGGATTGGTGGATATCCAATCCATTTTACTTTTAATTGAAAATAAAAACACTTTCGTTGATAATAGTTTTTTTTAAATCGACCAATTCAAGAAAATACTTCTGAAGATCACTTTTTAAAAATGTCACTTTTTCAAATATTTTTTCCAAATCACCTTTTGAAAAGAAAGAAAAAAATTGATATGCCACTTTAAATAGTTTTTAAATTCACATTTTAAAATATTTTACTTAAAAATATTATACTATTTAAATCACTTTTTAAAATAAGGAAAAATTGAAATGCTGTAAATATTTTTGTTTTAAAATTGTTTTACCATTTAAAGAAGCTTTAGAAATAAATAAATGTTTTGATATGGTGTAAACATTCAAGATTTTCACGTGTAAAGTTTTTATAATATATATGTATTTATGTTATGTGCTTAAGTACAAACTTTTAACCTTAAATATTTGTATGTCCTATAACTGATCTCAATTTAATAAAAAATTCAAAGTGAGAGTGAGAAACAGTACAAAATGTGAGAGTTGGGATAATCAAAGAAATTGAAAAGCTAATAACATCATTTTTCAATGTTTGTGTTTTTGATGGATTGAATATACATCCAAATAGATATATCCATTAATTCAAATCTATTCATTACTAAAGTTATCCATTTAAATATATTAGCTCTTATGAATGATTGTAATCTTCTCTCGATTGCATTGGGATGAATTGTCAACTGTGAATAGTTTTGTCACCTCTAATTAGCAATGTAAGAGGTTTTTACTTTATCATTATATCATTTATCATTCATATTTAACTATCATTGACTCTTAAATATAAGAAATACAAATGAATGATAGATAATTTAGTGACAGTAGAAAACTTTATAGTAACAATAAACAAATATTATTTTTCCTACTACAAATGTTTGAATTGTTTAAGTCTTTTATGCACATAATGCATTTCCTAATTAATTAAGTAAATATATTCAAAGATGATGATATTTCCTATTCTTATACTATAAATTTGAGAAGCAGAAGCTGTATGGAAATCAAATATTCGTGAGCTCAAGGCATATATCAAAATTTGTTCAAATCTCCAAAAACAT
>NC_032016.1:19834650-19839962 GCF_001865875.1 Lupinus angustifolius
AGTCTAATAAGTCACCACTTGAGCCATCGACATGTTGATTGTTGAGCTATCGACATGTTGATTGTTGAGCCATCTTCAAGCTTTAACTAATTCCTTGTCTTCATCAAAACATAGGCAAACATTACTAATGCAATCCTTGACACTTTGCACTCTCACTAGAATTTTAGGAATCCTAGAAATCTCAATACAAGACTTGTACTTCAGTATATTTGTATTACTTACAAACCAAATATGGTTTTCCTGGCTGAATTCGTTATTAACATTAATGTGGTGGATTTAAATTTCTGGAATTCTCTTGATCTCAAGGTCTTTGTGGTGAATCAGAGGCAAAATCCTTTCATTATGGGGCCTTTGTAAATATGATATGGATCCTATTATCATAAGGAATTCCAACTCGCATCTTTCATTTTCTGTGACAAAAGATAACATGAACTTCTTGTTAGGCGTTGTTAGGTTGACTATATTCTTAGATGTTAGGCCCACTAGATGATACATTCTAGTTCAAATGATAAACTGGAGAATGTTTTTTTATTTTATTTCAAGGAAAGATTATTTAAAATAGTTATCTTTTAATAACCTAATAAACAAGTTAAGGTAGTGTAGTATAGACTAATAGAAAAGGTTTGGAGAGGGTGGTTAGAAAATATGCACATAATAGCACTCACAAGTCCGAGTTTTTAAATTTTTAAGAATGCTCGTTGTTTTGATCACGACCGTGGAAGACTTTCTTAAATTTACTATGACGTCGCAAATGCGTCAATAATATATTTCACTTCTCATCTCAAATGAGATCAATCTCTCAACATCTGGAAAAATATTGTCAGCATCTGTCTCAAGGCCAAACTCAACACCAGAGTCTCTATCTCCACCTTGATCCTAATCTAGTCTATGAACTTCTAGGGTTCTGGATCAACATATATCACCTCACCAAAGTTTCTTCATGTTTTATTCTCTTTCTATTTATCTACTATATCCTTGCTCATTACCTTTAACACACTTCGTCTAGCCATCATGCCTTCACCATCTTTCTCCATTATCCAACATCGGGCTAAGAGCCATCTATCAATTGCCTCTAATACCAATTGTTGGTGTAGCGAAAGGGATTTTTGCACAGCGTTGACTACAAACACTGAAATAAAGTGCATAAAATAAATAGAAGAGAAGAAACAAGAGAATTTGGTAATGGAGTTCGGGAAAATATGCCTAGTCTCTGGAGCATTAAGTGGCTACCAAGATATTACTAAAGAATAGGGATTACAAGCCCTAATACACCTATGGGCCCAAATGCTCATGAGGTGTTTATATTTAGTGCTTCTATTTTAATAACAAGGATCTGAGTCCAATATATAACTTTGATATTCTACTCTATTTTAATATTAGTCAATATGGGACTAACATGATAACATATTTCAACCATCCCCAACAATAGATATAATCCAAATTACTCTTACACTAGATGAGAATAATTAAATTAATTCATTAAAATATATAAAATTTAAAAAGAAAATTTTATTAGATATAATTATTATGTATAAAAATATAATAATGAATAAATAATAAAAATCAAATGCAAATTAAAAGTGGAAAGTTTTGTTCAAAAAAATTGAACCAAGTACAACAACAATTTTATGAACAACGTAATTGTTGTAATTTTCACATAAATATACTTTTAAATAAGTAAAGAGATATTTATTGGAATCACAAACAAACCTGTAATATTTATAATATCAATGACTTATTAAAATCTAAAAATGATTAATGTATAAAAATTGAGGGAAAATTTCTCTACAAAATAAATACTAAAATATAAAAAGAGGGGATCAACTTTTTTTTAAGCCAATGGTGCAACTACACCCCGAAATATATTAAAAATCTATAGCTAGGAAGGTGATTCCTATTTCTAAAGCAATCATTAGATATAAAGCTAGGAACTGAAGACCAACTAGAGTTGGTTTTGGATTTGATCCCATAGTTTGCCAATTTATCCGCACACGAATTCCCTTCCCTATAAATATGAGAAACAATGCAATCTATTCCTACCATAGTTGCTTTGCACAACAACCATTTGTTTAGAAGCTTCCAAGGAGGTTTATGTTTACCCTTGAAGATGTCCAGCACAATAGAAGAGTCACATTCAAGCCAAACTGCAATCCAACCATTAGAGTTTGCAAACTGTATTGTTGTTATTGCTACATTAAGTTCAGCAAAAAGGGCATCTTGATTGCCATAGAAGTCAGTAGTGCAGGCAAGGCAGTCACCACTGTAGTCTCTGAATATAGCTCCCCATAGCAGGACTATGAGATCCTCTAGCAGCTCCATCTGTGTTGATCTTGATCCTATTTCTCAAAGGAGGATACCAAACCACTTCTAATATAGAGAGAGCCTTAGGATAGTGACTTGAAACATTGAAGGCTTTAAGAATACAAAGCTCTTGCATAGAAGGTTTTACAGTAGCTTTAGTTGTGTTGCTAGAGGTGGCCATTCTAATTCTATTCAAGATAGTAGCCAGATTGCAGCTTTTGTTTCGAATCTAAACTGATTTCTGCACCACCAAATTGTGCTAATAGAATGAATTATGCAAGCAAGAAACATATCCTTGACTTGGTCACACCAATCATTTCTACGGGTAAGAAGAACCAGTATGATTGAAGAAGTGTCCAAAATGATATTGAAGATGCATTTTATCCAATTCCAAATATCCAGGACGAAACAACAATTCAGAAAAAGATGAGCAGATGTTTCATCTGATGTCCGACATAGACTGCACATTGAAACCATGTTGCAGCCTCTCTTTTGCAAGTTATCATCACAGGGCATTTTGTTGTTGATTAATCTCCAAATAACAAAGGACTTTGAAGGAGGGATGACCATTGACCAAATTGTGATGTACCAATTTATAGGATAGGAGGCTGGAGAGAGGCATTTGTAAGCCTCTTTAAGAGTGAGAGCTCCATCAGAAGTGCCTTTTCAACATAGCAAATCCTGACCACCGGAAGAATTGGTTGTGGCTATTTGATCAAACAGAAAAGGGAAACGATCCATCAACAATTTAGGAAGAGACCAAGAAGAATTGTGAAGGAATTCAGAAATATTAGCTTTAAAAGACAGTGCCAATCTTGAGGGATATTCAAGAGATCCACCAAGGGTACGCCCAACCAGTTGTCCTTCCAGAAACTAGTGTTTTGCCCCTTCTCTATGATCCAGATAGAGTTTTCAAAAGCAACATACCAATTCTTCCTAATGCCTGGCCAGATGGATGACTTGAAGTATCTACTATAAGGATTATTAGCATGGCCAAATCTCTTTCTGCATAGGACAGTCCAATCCTTATCAGAACTCATCATGTGCCAAGCAAGTTTAGTGAGAGCAGCCTGGTTTAGCCTCCTCAAGGTTCTAATACCAAGGCCTCCAATATTTGTTGGAGAGCAAACTTGAGACCAAGACACAGTGACAATTTTTCTAGTATTTATATCCTCTGACCAAATAAAGTTCTTGATGCAAGAATCCAAGTTCTTCAGCAATTGAATAGGCCAAGCATAAACATGAAAACTGAAGACTAACATGTTATGGATCACATATTTAACCAATTAAACTCTGCCCATGGTTGATAATGAATGACCTTTCCATTTGGAGAGTTTACTTAGGATTTTGTCAGCAATAGGCTGCAAGTGAATCTTTCTAGGCTTCCCTTTGAAGAGAGGAACCCCCAGGTAAGTGAAAGGTAGAGAACCAACATTAAAACCCAAATAAGATGAGAGATTTGCAATTTTCCTAGGGGATGCATTAGAAGAGTAGAATTTTCACTTACTAGGATTTATAGATTGATCTGAAGCTTGAGCATAGTCATTGATAAGTTGCCTTAAATCAAGTAACTCTTTCTTGATTCCTATGAAAAAATAAGAATATCATCCGCATACAACACATGACTAGGAGTGCTAAGACCATTAGGACTAGAGATGGTACTAAGTTTAATGTTAGCCACCAGATTTGAAATACCCCTACTCAACACATGTTCAGCCAAGCAAAAGAGCAAAGGAGAAAGATGATCCCCCTGCCTCACACCCCTAGAACACTTGAAGAAACCAACATTTTGGCCATTCACATTAATGGAGAGCATAGCTGAATGAAAGATAACCTTGATCCATTGGATGAATTGATCATGAAAACCAAAAGCCTTAAGAGTATGCAGCGAGGGGATCAACTTATTCAAAGGGTAAGTTTAAAAAACTTATTCCACATCTTATCCATCAATTCTTGGGAAATCCAATGGTTTGAATTAGTGAGTAGATCTAAACTATTAGATTTTCCTAGAATTGATGATTAAGATGCGGAATAAATTTTTTAAACTTACTATTGGAGTAAGTAGATATCTCTTAAATAAAAATTGTGATGTATAAAATAGAACTATGAATAGCATAACAAATATAACAAACAACTTTACTATTTTTCAAATCTTTACTAGACTTTGGCAGTCTACGAAAGAAAGAAGTAATTGAAGTAAGATGAGTCTTCAAAGGTGAAACATGTTTAGACTAAGCATCAAAATTTCCTAAAGAGAATCAATGGGGTGAAGAATTTTGTGTGAAGGTTTATCTTTTGGTAGATTAGATATTCATGCAAATAGATATATCCAATTTTGTATGAAATTAATTATTTTGAATTTTGAAGGATTACGGATCGCCACATGTAGATTATATTAAATTTCCTCCAATGTAGAAGAAAGATCAGTCTTTAAGGATTTATGGAGTAAGCGGATATTAGTCTCTAAAAATTCATTTCACTCAATGCCTAGAAATAGTTTTATGTTTTGTGAGGTTGTTATTTGTATGGAAAAAACACTTAAAAGTAACTGGCAATGCAAAACAAACTTCTACATTCAGTTTGTCATAATTGTTCTCCTTCATACAGGAAGCATTTCTCTATAAAGAGAATCAAAGTTCAAAAAAAAAATATTTCATATTTGTAAATAAGTTCAGATACATGATTTTAGTGTTCTAATTTGAAACACATGATTGTATAAAAAAAGCATTTCGTGAACACATTGTGCTAGTACTGTGAAGTAGAAAATGTACAAGACTAAGCTGCAAGAGTTATGCCACATTGTGTTGTCAAAGTGAACATTGCCTATATCAACAATATCTTTCACACACATGACCAAAATCAAACTCTTGAAAATATTATTAAAGATCTTAACTATATGCATTCATGATAGAAATTGTAGGTTGTAATATTTTTTTATTAATGAAAGGAATAATAATTTTTTTAAGTACAAAAAAAGTGTATGATTTCCTTAGTTTCTGTAAAATAGCTTA
>NC_032016.1:19840062-19840341 GCF_001865875.1 Lupinus angustifolius
ATTCATATCTAATCCATTAATATTATGTCGTCTCTAGAGTTCCTCTTTAGTGACCAATCTCCCTCTCAAAGCTTTCCAGATAAAGCAACACACCTTCATCGAGGTACAACTAATCCAACACCTGTTTAATAGTTCATCCATATGCTGAATTGACCGAATAAACCCTGCAGGAATTTAGACCCCACCTCCATCTATCAGATACACGTCGTTAACAACCATGATGATTAATCAAGTTGTATAGTTGATCAATCGAGTCTTCCTCCCAAGATAAAGGATTTC
>NC_032016.1:19840441-19844473 GCF_001865875.1 Lupinus angustifolius
TGTCCTCATAATCAGTGTTGGTCACATAAATTGAATATTTGATTTTTTGGGTAATAGGACACCTGAAGATCTAGCGAGACCCTACATCACAAGACCAACGCCTTGTAGGTATATTATCTATACATTGATAAATAATCATTTAAAACAAATATTTCTTTTTTTTAGAAAAATGTATGCAAAATGTATGTAATGACAATATGAGTAACAAATGGATGGATTTAAATGAATTTAAATTTGGATCATAATGAATGAATTTGAATGAATTTAAATTTGAATCATAATGGATGAATTTGAATGTATTTAAATTTGGATCAAATTGATGGACGAAAAGTCATTCATCAATCCGTATTAATCCAATTAAACCATATTTTATGCATGAACCATTTTCATAGATTTGGATTGGTGGATATCAATCCATTTTATTTTTAATTTAAAATAAAAACATTTTCGAGGGTAATAGTTTTCTTAAATCGACGAATTCAATAAAATACTTTTGAAGAGCACGTTTTAAAAAAATGTCAGTTTTTATAATATTTTTTCCAAATCACTTTTTGAAAAGAAAGAAAAAAATTGACATGGCACTTTAAAATATTTTTTAAATTTACATTTTAAAATATTTTTCTTAAAAATGTTTTACTATTTAATTCACTTTTTTAAAGAAAGTAAAATTGAAATGCTATAAATATTTTTGTTTTAAAATTGTTTTACCATTTAAAGAATGTTTTGAAATAAAGAAATATTTTGATATGGTTTAAATATTTTTCTTTTAAAAGTGTTTTACCAATTAAATCATCTTTCTAGAATATTTTTTATTATCCTTGCTTGTAACATTCAAGATTTTCACGTGTAAAGTTTTTATAAGATATATGTATTGATGTTATGTGCTTAATTACAAACTTTTAACCTTAATGATCTCAATTTAATAAGACATTCAAAATGAGAGTGAGAAACAGTACAAAATGTGACAGTTGAGATAATCAAAGAAATTGTAAGGCAAATAACATTATTTTTCAATGTTTGTGTTTTCGATGGATTGAATATACATCCAAATAGATATATCCATTCATTTAAATCTATTCATTACTAAAGTTATTCATTTAAATATATTAGCTCTAATGAATGATTTTAATCTTCTCTCAATTGCATTGGGATGAATTGTCAACTGTGGATAGTTTTGTCAACTCTAATTGGCAATGTAAGAGTTTTTTACTTTATCATTATATCATTTATCATTCATATTTAATTATCATTGACTCTTAAATATATTAGAAACACAAATGAATGATAGATAATTTAGTGACGGTACAAAACTTTAGAGTGACAATAAACAAATGCTATTGTTCCTACTAGAAATGTTTGAATTGTCTAAGTCTTTTATGTACATAATGCATTTCCTAATTAATTAAATATATTCAAAGATGATGATATTTCCTATTCTTATACTATAAATTTGATAAGCAGCAGCTCTATGGAAATCAAATATTCGTGAGCTCAAGGCATATATCAAAATTTGTTCAAGTCTCCAAAAACATTATGGAAAAGTCTTCATTGAAGTTACTTTTCTTGGTTGTTCTTCTCATTGTAGCTGTATATGAAGGTATGATTTCTTTGTATACGAGTAACTAAATACATTACACACTTGCTTTTATATCTTTTGTCTCATATTTTGTTGGAAATGTGTGCATTGTAGGTGTTGCACGCACATGCAAGACAGACGCTGATTGTGGAAGTCTCCCAGATATTTGTGATGGAAATCCTCCATATTTCCTTATCTGTACCCGTTCAGGCCGATGTGGGTGCAAGCGATGAGAAACAACAACTGAATTTACATGAAAATACATGACTTAACATGTAACATAATGTCAAGTTCTATCATAAAATGAAATAATAAACAATTTTAAGTCATTTGTTTCATTTTATATATTGTCTTAATTATTTCATTTTATATATTGGCTTAATTAATTTCACTTCTCCCTCAAGTGTATTTAACACTTCATAATTTGATTTCGATAATAATATAAGAATCGAGTAAAAAATGGCCATTCATTGTACAACCAATCAATGGTGGATCTTGATGTAATGTTTAGGAGAGACAACAATTAGAAGCGGGTCATGATATAAAGTTTAGGAGAGACAACAATATAAGATTAATTAAGTAACAAAAGATTAAAAAATATATAAACAATATAATATTGATTCAGTAACAAAAACAAAATGTAGGTGATTGTTTTAAAGTTTCAAAATAACATATTAATTCTAAATAAAAATAATTAACAATTAAATTCGTTAAATAAAAATGTACATTCATTAGAAATGTCGCTCTTCGTTAAAGATATCAACTCGTCGATGATTAAATTAAGGGTAATATATTTAGTTTTTTGTTTTTCAATATAAATCACAACGTCGCATACAATAAATTTATATTCTATTTTACTACATAATTTTGTTTGGTTGTCTTTGTTGCTAAAAATGATATTTCTGTGATAGCTAAACAAGAATAGTTAAGATAAGACGAATAACTCGAACAAACAAATAATATGCAATAGAATACATGAGATTGATTTTTCTTGTTGGTTCATGGAATTTGTAGCATGGTTTCTTGAGAATGTTTCTTTGGACTCCTGACTTTAATCCATAGTCAGTGTTGGGTGAAGATTCATAACCTTCCTCAAGAATATTAGAGTCCTAGAATTTTGTTCTAAATAGCAGGAGGAATAGGGAGACCTTTATCGTTGGATGGGGCAACTCATAATAGATTCTTTGGTCACTTTGCCAAGGTTTTATGGTAGATAGAGATAGAGATGGCTTTGCTTTCTTTGTGTCTATAGAGTATGAAAACTTGACATCATTCAGTCTATATTGCCAAGCTATTGGTCATTCTGAGAGCCAATGTCAAAAAAACAACAACAATGTTAAAGTTGAGGAGATAGTGAAGCAGAAGGGAAAAAAGCCCATGCTGAACCTAAAGCCAAGTAAGATAGAGATAATCTTCTGATGGATAAGGGTGAACTAGAAATTAAAATTGATGATTTAGTCATATACCTTGAGGTGGAAAGAAATGAAACCAACCTTGAGGAACTGGAAAGAATTGATTGTCTTCTAGATATGAATCACAATCCCCATATTGTAGCAGACACAGCAGGGTCTAGTGAAGGTATCTCTCAATCAATGGTGGATCTTGATGTAAAGTTTAGGAGAGACAACAATTAGAAGCGGGTCATGATATAAAGTTTAGGAGAGACAACAATATACGATTAATTGAGTAACAAAAGATAAAAAAAATATAAACAATATAATATTGATCCAGTAACAAAAACAAAATGTAGGTCATTGTGTTGAAGTTTCAAAATAACATATTAATTCTAAATAAAAATAATTAACAATTAAAGTCGTTAAATAAAAATGTACATTCATTTGAAATGTCGCTCTTATATCTTCAAAGTTCCACTTCATTCAGAGATATTTGAGATTTTTTCAAACATGAATGACTAACAACATCAAAATAAAAACATTAAAATTGATATCTTAAGAAAAACTCTCTTACTCGCATTGAAATCCATAATGACAGCAGTTGGATGAAAATAGCATAAGAACAGAATGTATCAATTGAATCCACTATACCAAATAATCGATTGAAAATAGTAAAGAGAGAGAGAGAGAGAGAGAAAAATCCTGCAACGCGAATTTTTATCCTGGTTCATTTGCTATCCACTGCAAACTACATCCAGGCCTCCCGGCTGACTTGGGAGATTTCCTTCACAATAATTGAATCAATGTAATTACATGCACATTATCCAATTACAACACTTAGAAAATTACAAGAAAATAAAGAAACTATTCAATGGTTTGACTCCCTTCCTACCGACAAAGAAAACGTTTCTTTCGGCGTAGCCCCAGCCAAGAATCTCTGTTCTTTCCTTTTCTAACACTCTAAGCAATTATGAAGAAACACTCGATCTCTAAGGTGATAAGATACCACGAGATTCCCTTGTTACAACAATTACACAACAAAATACAAGAGTAAAATTAAGC
>NC_032016.1:19844573-19846625 GCF_001865875.1 Lupinus angustifolius
GGTCCTAATGAAAATATCAACAGCTCATTTCCCTAACCATGATTTCCTTCAGTGATTAACAAAGGAAATGGTAATAAGTTTGGATGTTAGCTTGACTATATTCTTAGATGTTAAGCCCACTAGATGATATATTCTAGTTCAAACACAAACATGTGATTTGAACAACACATTCAATATCTAAAATCATGTTTTAGGTAATCAAACTAAAACAACCATTAAGAACAAAAATAAACCATAGAAATCATTGCATGAATAAATTGAAATGAATCAAATAAATACATCAAAGTGAGTAACTACATATAATACCAACAAGAGAGGACTTATTTACTCATTTGGAAGCAAACAAAAAGAGAAGTTGAAGATCCCCAATGCAAGAGCACCAAGGTGAGCTTCACAAGGTTGCAATGCCTTTAATTTTGAAGTCTCCATCTCCAATCGGTTGCAAAAGCCCTACAATCCTAAGCATGCTAAATTGAAAATGATGAAAGGGGGAAGATTTGGGTCCTAAATCACGGGTTTTCCCTTTTAAAATAAGGAATACAACATTGCAATTTTTCTATGACTACTCCTACTTGTTGTCTCATTCTCGCCCAACAAGCTCTAGCTCGTCCGAAGAGAACAACATTAGGTATTTTGCCAATTCCACTGTTCAAATTGAGGTTCCATTTTCTAGGAGTATCACACTCAAATATCTCATATCTAACGGTGAACGGAGGTGTTGTCGCAATTTTACATGGATCGATTGATTTGAATCTTTACCTTTCTTTCCAAAATGTACGTAAAAGTAAAATATTAACTAAGAAACATTAATAATTGCATGCATAAACAAATTATTCTCAAATTGAATCAATTAAATACAAATGTAACCTATTATGAGCAACATATATCTAAAATGTTAAATTTTGCACTTGTCATTTATGAAAACTTCATGACTTCATTTTTTTACTCATCTTAAAATATTTGAATATATAAAAAGTTCAAGGCAAACGTTCTTGGTGATAATAGAAAAACTTGTATGGAGACATATGTAACATGTCTTATTTTAGGACAAATGTAATTTTTTGCTATCGAAAATAATTATTTAGAATTAAATTATAATTAGAATTAAAATTAAAATTGATTGTCAATATTTTACTTTTTTTTTCTACTATATATATCTACACATGACACATGTTTTTAAATATTTCAAAACCTGCACCGATTATCTCCAATGGTGACACTCCAATTATGGGTTGTGAACGGAGTGATTCTAAACTTCCAAACGATGATAAAGTGGAGATCTTTTTTTATTTTATTTTAAGGAAATATTATTTAAAATAGTTATCGTTTAATAAACTAATAAACAATTTAAGGTAGTGTAATATAGACTAATAAAAAGGTTTCGCGAGGGTGGTTAGAAAATATGCACATAATGGCACTCACAAGTCTGAGTTCTTAAAATTTTAAGAACCTCGTTGTTTTGGTAACGACCGTGGAAGACGTTCTTTTTAAGAATTTGTTCCTTCAAAGACAAATGATAGAAATGCCCATTAGAATGGATATTCTTAAATTAATGTACAGTCTAAACACATAGCCATTTAAGAGGGTTATAATCCTTTCCAATATAGAAGAACGAAGTGGTATAGAAAACCAAAGAAAATACAAAATGCAATAACATATAGGTCCTATTATTTTATTATTAGATGACACTTTAATGCTTAAAATTACTTGTAAAATTATCACTGCCCTCTCTAATATTGGAGGAGATTATGGTTCCATTTAAGAACTAAAGAAAGTATATAATTATGGATGCTCCAAGTTTCTTCGGCTTGAAATTAAAAATATAGGTATAACTAAGAGTGTCACTTTACCATATAGGTAAGGCACTAAGCCTTTGCATGGTTTGTGGTTGTCCTCATAATCAGTGTTGGTCACATAAATTGAATATTTGATTTTTTGGGTAATAGGAAACCTGAAGATCTAGCGAGACCCTACATCACAAGACCAACGCCTTGTAGGTATATTATCTATTCATTGATAAATAATCTTTTAAAACAAATATTTCTTTTTTTT
>NC_032016.1:19846725-19847085 GCF_001865875.1 Lupinus angustifolius
AGGATGAGGATAGGATGAGGATGAGGATGACGATGAGGATGAGGATGAGGATGAGGATGAGGACGAGAACGAGGATGAGGATGAGGATAGGATAAGATAGGATAAGGATGAGGATGAGGATAGGATGAGTAGGAGAATATGGAAGAGGATGAGGATAAGATGAGGACGAGGATGAGGATGCGGAAGAGGATGAGGATAGGACGAAGGCGAGAATGAGGATGAGGATATGACGAGGATAGGACGAGGACAAGATTGAGGATGAGGATAGGATGAGGACGAGAATCAGGATGAGGATGAGGATAGGATTAGGATGAGAATGAGGATGAGGATAGGATGAGGATATCGATAGGACGAGGATGT
>NC_032016.1:19847185-19847578 GCF_001865875.1 Lupinus angustifolius
GAGGATAGGATGAGGATGAGGACAGGATGAGGACGAGCATGAGGATGCGGATAGGATGATAATAGGATAGGATGTGGATGAGGACGAGGATAGGATTGGATGAGAATAAGGATGAGGATAAGTTGAGAACGAGAATGAGGATGAGGATAGGATGTGGACGAGCATGAGGATGAGGACAGAGGATGAGGATGAGGATTAGGAAGGGAGGATGATGAGGATGAGGATGAGGATGAGGAAGAGGATAGGATGTGAAGGAGGATGAGGATTGGATGATGATGAGGATAGGATGAGGACGAGAATGAGCATGAGGATAGGATGAGGATGAGGATGAGGATGAGGACGAGAATGAGGATGAGGATGATGATAGGATGAGGATGAGGATTAGGAAGGGAG
>NC_032016.1:19847678-19848665 GCF_001865875.1 Lupinus angustifolius
TGAGGATGAGGATAGGATGAGGATGAGCAAGAGGATGAGAAGGAGGATGAGGATAGGATGAGGATGAGAATCAGGATAAGGATGATGATGAGGATAGGATGAGGATGAGGATGAGAATCAGGATGAGGATAGGATGAGGATGACGATGAAGATAGGACGACGATAAAACGAGAAGGAGGATGAGGATGAGGATGAGGATAGGACGAGGACGAGAATGAGGATGAGGATAGGATGATGATGAGCAAGAGGATGAGGATGAGGATGAGGATAGGATGAGGATGAGAATTAGGATGAGGATGAGGATAGGATGAGAATGAGAATGAGGATGACGATAGGATGAGGATGAGAATGACGATAGGATGTGGACGAGCATGAGGATGAGGATAGGATGAGGAAGAGGATTGGATTCTCATTCTCGTCCTACCCCTATCCTCATTCTCGTCCTCATCCTATCCTCATCCTCTTCCTCATCCTCATGCTCGTCCTCATCCTATCCTCATCATCATCATTAATCCTCATCCTCATCCTCATCCTCATCCTCATACTACCCTCATCCTCGTCCTCATCCTATCCTCGTCCTCATTCTAGTCGTCAATGAGGAGGAGGATAGGACGAGGACGTGGATGAGGACGAGGATGAGGACGTGGATGAGGATAGTATAAGGATGAGAATAGGATGAGGAAGTGGATTAGGATGAGGATGAGGATGGGGATGATGATGAGGATAGGATGAGGAAGAGGATGATGATAGGATGAGGACGAGCATGAGGATGTGGATAGGATGAGGAAAAGAATGAGAATGAGGATGAGATGAGGATAGGGTGAGGACGAGAATGAGGATGAGGATGAGGATGAGAATGACGATAGAAGGAGGATAGGAGGAGGACGAGAATGAGAATGAGGATAGGATGAGGATGAGGACGAGGATAGGATTAGGAGTAGACTTTGGATGAGGATGAGGATGAGGAGGAGGATAGGATGAGGACGT
>NC_032016.1:19848765-19852411 GCF_001865875.1 Lupinus angustifolius
TGAGGATGAGGATGAGGAAGTGGATTGCATGAGGACGAGAATGAGAATGAGGATAGGATGAGGAGTTGTATGAGGATGAGGATGAGGATAGAATGAGGAGGAGAATGAGGATAGGATGAGGACGAGAATGAGGAGGAGGATAGGATGAGGACGAGAATGAGGAGGAGGATAGGATGAGGACGAGAATGAGGAGGAGGATAGGATGAGGACGAGAATGAGGAGGAGGATAGGATGAGGACGAGAATGAGGAGGAGGATAGGATGAGGACGAGAATGAGGAGGAGGATAGGATGAGGACGAGAATGAGGAGGAGGATAGGATGAGGACGAGAATGAGGAGGAGGATAGGATGAGGACGAGAATGAGGAGGAGGATAGGATGAGGACGAGAATGAGGAGGAGGATAGGATGAGGACGAGAATGAGGAGGAGGATAGGATGAGGACGAGAATGAGGAGGAGGATAGGATGAGGACGAGAATGAGGAGGAGGATAGGATGAGGACGAGAATGAGGAGGAGGATAGGATGAGGACGAGAATGAGGAGGAGGATAGGATGAGGACGAGAATGAGGAGGAGGATAGGATGAGGACGAGAATGAGGAGGAGGATAGGATGAGGACGAGAATGAGGAGGAGGATAGGATGAGGACGAGAATGAGGAGGAGGATAGGATGAGGACGAGAATGAGGAGGAGGATAGGATGAGGACGAGAATGAGGAGGAGGATAGGATGAGGACGAGAATGAGGAGGAGGATAGGATGAGGACGAGAATGAGGAGGAGGATAGGATGAGGACGAGAATGAGGAGGAGGATAGGATGAGGACGAGAATGAGGAGGAGGATAGGATGAGGACGAGAATGAGGAGGAGGATAGGATGAGGACGAGAATGAGGAGGAGGATAGGATGAGGACGAGAATGAGGAGGAGGATAGGATGAGGACGAGAATGAGGAGGAGGATAGGATGAGGACGAGAATGAGGAGGAGGATAGGATGAGGACGAGAATGAGGAGGAGGATAGGATGAGGACGAGAATGAGGAGGAGGATAGGATGAGGACGAGAATGAGGAGGAGGATAGGATGAGGACGAGAATGAGGAGGAGGATAGGATGAGGACGAGAATGAGGAGGAGGATAGGATGAGGACGAGAATGAGGAGGAGGATAGGATGAGGACGAGAATGAGGAGGAGGATAGGATGAGGACGAGAATGAGGAGGAGGATAGGATGAGGACGAGAATGAGGAGGAGGATAGGATGAGGACGAGAATGAGGAGGAGGATAGGATGAGGACGAGAATGAGGAGGAGGATAGGATGAGGACGAGAATGAGGAGGAGGATAGGATGAGGACGAGAATGAGGAGGAGGATAGGATGAGGACGAGAATGAGGAGGAGGATAGGATGAGGACGAGAATGAGGAGGAGGATAGGATGAGGACGAGAATGAGGAGGAGGATAGGATGAGGACGAGAATGAGGAGGAGGATAGGATGAGGACGAGAATGAGGAGGAGGATAGGATGAGGACGAGAATGAGGAGGAGGATAGGATGAGGACGAGAATGAGGAGGAGGATAGGATGAGGACGAGAATGAGGAGGAGGATAGGATGAGGACGAGAATGAGGAGGAGGATAGGATGAGGACGAGAATGAGGAGGAGGATAGGATGAGGACGAGAATGAGGAGGAGGATAGGATGAGGACGAGAATGAGGAGGAGGATAGGATGAGGACGAGAATGAGGAGGAGGATAGGATGAGGACGAGAATGAGGAGGAGGATAGGATGAGGACGAGAATGAGGAGGAGGATAGGATGAGGACGAGAATGAGGAGGAGGATAGGATGAGGACGAGAATGAGGAGGAGGATAGGATGAGGACGAGAATGAGGAGGAGGATAGGATGAGGACGAGAATGAGGAGGAGGATAGGATGAGGACGAGAATGAGGAGGAGGATAGGATGAGGACGAGAATGAGGAGGAGGATAGGATGAGGACGAGAATGAGGAGGAGGATAGGATGAGGACGAGAATGAGGAGGAGGATAGGATGAGGACGAGAATGAGGAGGAGGATAGGATGAGGACGAGAATGAGGAGGAGGATAGGATGAGGACGAGAATGAGGAGGAGGATAGGATGAGGACGAGAATGAGGAGGAGGATAGGATGAGGACGAGAATGAGGAGGAGGATAGGATGAGGACGAGAATGAGGAGGAGGATAGGATGAGGACGAGAATGAGGAGGAGGATAGGATGAGGACGAGAATGAGGAGGAGGATAGGATGAGGACGAGAATGAGGAGGAGGATAGGATGAGGACGAGAATGAGGAGGAGGATAGGATGAGGACGAGAATGAGGAGGAGGATAGGATGAGGACGAGAATGAGGAGGAGGATAGGATGAGGACGAGAATGAGGAGGAGGATAGGATGAGGACGAGAATGAGGAGGAGGATAGGATGAGGACGAGAATGAGGAGGAGGATAGGATGAGGACGAGAATGAGGAGGAGGATAGGATGAGGACGAGAATGAGGAGGAGGATAGGATGAGGACGAGAATGAGGAGGAGGATAGGATGAGGACGAGAATGAGGAGGAGGATAGGATGAGGACGAGAATGAGGAGGAGGATAGGATGAGGACGAGAATGAGGAGGAGGATAGGATGAGGACGAGAATGAGGAGGAGGATAGGATGAGGACGAGAATGAGGAGGAGGATAGGATGAGGACGAGAATGAGGAGGAGGATAGGATGAGGACGAGAATGAGGAGGAGGATAGGATGAGGACGAGAATGAGGAGGAGGATAGGATGAGGACGAGAATGAGGAGGAGGATAGGATGAGGACGAGAATGAGGAGGAGGATAGGATGAGGACGAGAATGAGGAGGAGGATAGGATGAGGACGAGAATGAGGAGGAGGATAGGATGAGGACGAGAATGAGGAGGAGGATAGGATGAGGACGAGAATGAGGAGGAGGATAGGATGAGGACGAGAATGAGGAGGAGGATAGGATGAGGACGAGAATGAGGAGGAGGATAGGATGAGGACGAGAATGAGGAGGAGGATAGGATGAGGACGAGAATGAGGAGGAGGATAGGATGAGGACGAGAATGAGGAGGAGGATAGGATGAGGACGAGAATGAGGAGGAGGATAGGATGAGGACGAGAATGAGGAGGAGGATAGGATGAGGACGAGAATGAGGAGGAGGATAGGATGAGGACGAGAATGAGGAGGAGGATAGGATGAGGACGAGAATGAGGAGGAGGATAGGATGAGGACGAGAATGAGGAGGAGGATAGGATGAGGACGAGAATGAGGAGGAGGATAGGATGAGGACGAGAATGAGGAGGAGGATAGGATGAGGACGAGAATGAGGAGGAGGATAGGATGAGGACGAGAATGAGGAGGAGGATAGGATGAGGACGAGAATGAGGAGGAGGATAGGATGAGGACGAGAATGAGGAGGAGGATAGGATGAGGACGAGAATGAGGAGGAGGATAGGATGAGGACGAGAATGAGGATGAGAATAGGATTAGGATGAGGATAGGATGAGGACGAGGATGAGGATGAAAATAGAATGAGGATGAGGAAGTGGATTAGGATGACGATGAGGAAGAGGATGAGGAAGAGGAGGAGCATGAGGATGAGAATGAGGATAGGATGAGGATG
>NC_032016.1:19852511-19853769 GCF_001865875.1 Lupinus angustifolius
ATAAGAGGAGGACGAGAATGAGTATGAGGATGAGGATAAGGATGAGATATTAGGATAAGAGGAGGACGAGAATGAGGATGAGGATAGAATGAGGATGACGATGAGCACGAGGATGAGGACGAGGTTGAGGATAAGAGGAGGACGGGAATGAGGATGAGGATGAGGAAGAGGATGAGGATGAGGAAGAGGATGAGGATGAGGAAGAGGATGAGGATGAGGAAGAGGATGAGGATGAGGAAGAGGATGAGGATGAGGAAGAGGATGAGGATGAGGAAGAGGATGAGGATGAGGAAGAGGATGAGGATGAGGAAGAGGATGAGGATGAGGAAGAGGATGAGGATGAGGAAGAGGATGAGGATGAGGAAGAGGATGAGGATGAGGAAGAGGATGAGGATGAGGAAGAGGATGAGGATGAGGAAGAGGATGAGGATGAGGAAGAGGATGAGGATGAGGAAGAGGATGAGGATGAGGAAGAGGATGAGGATGAGGAAGAGGATGAGGATGAGGAAGAGGATGAGGATGAGGAAGAGGATGAGGATGAGGAAGAGGATGAGGATGAGGAAGAGGATGAGGATGAGGAAGAGGATGAGGATGAGGAAGAGGATGAGGATGAGGAAGAGGATGAGGATGAGGAAGAGGATGAGGATGAGGAAGAGGATGAGGATGAGGAAGAGGATGAGGATGAGGAAGAGGATGAGGATGAGGAAGAGGATGAGGATGAGGAAGAGGATGAGGATGAGGAAGAGGATGAGGATGAGGAAGAGGATGAGGATGAGGAAGAGGATGAGGATGAGGAAGAGGATGAGGATGAGGAAGAGGATGAGGATGAGGAAGAGGATGAGGATGAGGAAGAGGATGAGGATGAGGAAGAGGATGAGGATGAGGAAGAGGATGAGGATGAGGAAGAGGATGAGGATGAGGAAGAGGATGAGGATGAGGAAGAGGATGAGGATGAGGAAGAGGATGAGGATGAGGAAGAGGATGAGGATGAGGAAGAGGATGAGGATGAGGAAGAGGATGAGGATGAGGAAGAGGATGAGGATGAGGAAGAGGATGAGGATGAGGAAGAGGATGAGGATGAGGAAGAGGATGAGGATGAGGAAGAGGATGAGGATGAGGAAGAGGATGAGGATGAGGAAGAGGATGAGGATGAGGAAGAGGATGAGGATGAGGAAGAGGATGAGGATGAGGAAGAGGATGAGGATGAGGAGGAGGATAGGATGAGGACGAGAAAGAGGATGAGGATGAGGATAGGATG
>NC_032016.1:19853869-19858207 GCF_001865875.1 Lupinus angustifolius
ATGAGGATTAGGATGAGGATGAGGATAAGGATGAGGATGAGGATGAGGATAAGAGGAGGATGAGGATTAGGGCGAGGATGAGGATAGGAAGTGGATGGAGATAGGATGAGGATAAGAAGGAGGATGAGGAGGATGAGGATGAGGTTAGGATGAGGATGAGGTTAGGATGAGGATGAGGATGAGGATGAGGATGAGCATGAGGATAGGAGGAGGAAGACAATGAGGATAGGATGATGAGGAGGATGAGAAGGAGGAAGAGGATGAGGAAGAGGAAATGATGAGGAGGAGAATGAGACGAGTATGAGGATGAGGACGAGTATGAGGATGAGGATGAGGATGAGCTGAGGATAGGATGAGGACGAGGATGAAGACAGGTTGAGGACGAGAATGAGGATGACGATAGAATGAGGATGATGATAGGATGAGGATGCGGATGAGGATGAGGAAGACGATGAGGATGATGAAGAAGATGTGGATGAGGAAGTGGATAGGATGACGACGAGAATGAGAATAAGAATAGGAGGAGGATAGGATGAAGACGAGAATGAGGATAGGATGATGAGTAGAATGAGGATGAGGATAAGGATAAGGATGAGGATGAGGATGAGGATGAGGATAGGAGGAGGAGGAGAAAGAGCATAAGATGAGGAGGAGGATGACGATTAAGAATAAGATAAGATGAGGATAGGATGAGGATGAGGATTAGGAAGACGATGAGGATGAGGAAGAGGATGTGGATGAGGAAGTGGATAGGATGAGGACGAGAATGAGGATAGGATGATGAGTAGAATGAGGATGAGGATGAGGATGAGGATGAGGATGAGGATGAGGATGAGGATGAGGATGAGGATGAGGATGAGGATGAGGATGAGGATGAGGATGAGGATGAGGATGAGGATGAGGATGAGGATGAGGATGAGGATGAGGATGAGGATGAGGATGAGGATGAGGATGAGGATGAGGATGAGGATGAGGATGAGGATGAGGATGAGGATAGGATGAGGACGAGAATGAGGATAGGATGATGAGTAGAATGAGGATGAGGATGAGGAGGAGGATAAGGATGAGGAAGAGAACGAGGTTAGGATGAGGAGGAGAATGAGGATGAGGATGAGGATAGGATGAGGACGAGAATGAGAATAAGGATAGGAGGAGGATAGGATGTGGACTAGAATGAGGATAGGATGATGAGTAGAATGAGGATGAGGATAAGGAGAAGGATGAAGATGAGGATGAGGATGAGGATAGGAGGAGGAGGAGAAGGAGGATAAGATGAGGAGGAGGATGAGGAGGAAGAAGATGATAAGAAGAGGATAGGATGAGGATGAGGATGAGGATGAGGAGTAGGAAGACGATGAGGATGAGGAAGAGGATGTGGATGAGGAAGTGGATAGGATGAGGACGAGAATGAGGATGTGGACGAGGATGAGGATAGGATGAGGACGAGAATGAGGATGTGGACGAGGATGAGGATAGGATGAGGACGAGAATGAGGATGTGGACGAGGATGAGGATAGGATGAGGACGAGAATGAGGATGTGGACGAGGATGAGGATAGGATGAGGACGAGAATGAGGATGTGGACGAGGATGAGGATAGGATGAGGACGAGAATGAGGATGTGGACGAGGATGAGGATAGGATGAGGACGAGAATGAGGATGTGGACGAGGATGAGGATAGGATGAGGACGAGAATGAGGATGTGGACGAGGATGAGGATAGGATGAGGACGAGAATGAGGATGTGGACGAGGATGAGGATAGGATGAGGACGAGAATGAGGATGTGGACGAGGATGAGGATAGGATGAGGACGAGAATGAGGATGTGGACGAGGATGAGGATAGGATGAGGACGAGAATGAGGATGTGGACGAGGATGAGGATAGGATGAGGACGAGAATGAGGATGTGGACGAGGATGAGGATAGGATGAGGACGAGAATGAGGATGTGGACGAGGATGAGGATAGGATGAGTATGAGAATAGGATGAGGATGGGAAGAGGATGATTTAGTGTAAGAGGATGAGGATGAAGACCAGGATGACCAAGAGGATGAGGACGAGGACGAGGATAGGAGGAGGACGAGAATGAGGATGAGGATAGGATGAGGACGAGAATGAGGATGTGGACGAGGATGAGGATAGGATGAGGACGAGAATGAGGATGTGGACGAGGATGAGGATAGGATGAGGACGAGAATGAGGATGTGGACGAGGATGAGGATAGGATGAGGACGAGAATGAGGATGTGGACGAGGATGAGGATAGGATGAGGACGAGAATGAGGATGTGGACGAGGATGAGGATAGGATGAGGACGAGAATGAGGATGTGGACGAGGATGAGGATAGGATGAGGACGAGAATGAGGATGTGGACGAGGATGAGGATAGGATGAGGACGAGAATGAGGATGTGGACGAGGATGAGGATAGGATGAGGACGAGAATGAGGATGTGGACGAGGATGAGGATAGGATGAGGACGAGAATGAGGATGTGGACGAGGATGAGGATAGGATGAGGACGAGAATGAGGATGTGGACGAGGATGAGGATAGGATGAGGACGAGAATGAGGATGTGGACGAGGATGAGGATAGGATGAGGACGAGAATGAGGATGTGGACGAGGATGAGGATAGGATGAGGACGAGAATGAGGATGTGGACGAGGATGAGGATAGGATGAGGACGAGAATGAGGATGTGGACGAGGATGAGGATAGGATGAGGACGAGAATGAGGATGTGGACGAGGATGAGGATAGGATGAGGACGAGAATGAGGATGTGGACGAGGATGAGGATAGGATGAGGACGAGAATGAGGATGTGGACGAGGATGAGGATAGGATGAGGACGAGAATGAGGATGTGGACGAGGATGAGGATAGGATGAGGACGAGAATGAGGATGTGGACGAGGATGAGGATAGGATGAGGACGAGAATGAGGATGTGGACGAGGATGAGGATAGGATGAGGACGAGAATGAGGATGTGGACGAGGATGAGGATAGGATGAGGACGAGAATGAGGATGTGGACGAGGATGAGGATAGGATGAGGACGAGAATGAGGATGTGGACGAGGATGAGGATAGGATGAGGACGAGAATGAGGATGTGGACGAGGATGAGGATAGGATGAGGACGAGAATGAGGATGTGGACGAGGATGAGGATAGGATGAGGACGAGAATGAGGATGTGGACGAGGATGAGGATAGGATGAGGACGAGAATGAGGATGTGGACGAGGATGAGGATAGGATGAGGACGAGAATGAGGATGTGGACGAGGATGAGGATAGGATGAGGACGAGAATGAGGATGTGGACGAGGATGAGGATAGGATGAGGACGAGAATGAGGATGTGGACGAGGATGAGGATAGGATGAGGACGAGAATGAGGATGTGGACGAGGATGAGGATAGGATGAGGACGAGAATGAGGATGTGGACGAGGATGAGGATAGGATGAGGACGAGAATGAGGATGTGGACGAGGATGAGGATAGGATGAGGACGAGAATGAGGATGTGGACGAGGATGAGGATAGGATGAGGACGAGAATGAGGATGTGGACGAGGATGAGGATAGGATGAGGACGAGAATGAGGATGTGGACGAGGATGAGGATAGGATGAGGACGAGAATGAGGATGTGGACGAGGATGAGGATAGGATGAGGACGAGAATGAGGATGTGGACGAGGATGAGGATAGGATGAGGACGAGAATGAGGATGTGGACGAGGATGAGGATAGGATGAGGACGAGAATGAGGATGTGGACGAGGATGAGGATAGGATGAGGACGAGAATGAGGATGTGGACGAGGATGAGGATAGGATGAGGACGAGAATGAGGATGTGGACGAGGATGAGGATAGGATGAGGACGAGAATGAGGATGTGGACGAGGATGAGGATAGGATGAGGACGAGAATGAGGATGTGGACGAGGATGAGGATAGGATGAGGACGAGAATGAGGATGTGGACGAGGATGAGGATAGGATGAGGACGAGAATGAGGATGTGGACGAGGATGAGGATAGGATGAGGACGAGAATGAGGATGTGGACGAGGATGAGGATAGGATGAGGACGAGAATGAGGATGTGGACGAGGATGAGGATAGGATGAGGACGAGAATGAGGATGTGGACGAGGATGAGGATAGGATGAGGAAGAGGAAGAGGATGAGGATGAAGATAGGATGAGGATAGGATGAGTATGAGGACGAGGATGAGGGTGACGATGAGGATAGGATGAGGATATGATGAGGATAGGATGAGGATGAGGATGAGGATGAGGATAGGATGAGGATGAGAATGTGGAAGAGGATGAGGATGAGGATAAGGATAGG
>NC_032016.1:19858307-19859521 GCF_001865875.1 Lupinus angustifolius
GGATGAGGATAGGATGAGGATGAGGATACGAAGAGGATCAGGATAGAATGAGGATGAGGAAGAAGATGAGGATAGGATGAGGACGAGGATAAGGATGCAGATATGGGGTCGGGATGTGGATGAGGATGAGGAAGAGGATAGGATGAGGATGAGGTTAGGATGAGGATGCGGATGAGGATGAGGATGAGGATAGGATGAAGAGGAGGATGAGGAGGAGGATGAGATGAGGATGTGGAAGAGGAAAGGATGAGGATGAAGATAGGATATGGATGATGACGAGGATGAGGACGAGAATGAGGATGAGGATGAGGATGAGGAAGAGGATAGGATGAGGATGAGAATGTGAAAGAGGATGACGATGAGGATGAGGAAGAGGATAGGATGAGGATGAGAATGTGAAAGAGGATGACGATGAGGATGAGGAAGAGGATAGGATGAGGATGAGAATGTGAAAGAGGATGACGATGAGGATGAGGAAGAGGATAGGATGAGGATGAGAATGTGAAAGAGGATGACGATGAGGATGAGGAAGAGGATAGGATGAGGATGAGAATGTGAAAGAGGATGACGATGAGGATGAGGAAGAGGATAGGATGAGGATGAGAATGTGAAAGAGGATGACGATGAGGATGAGGAAGAGGATAGGATGAGGATGAGAATGTGAAAGAGGATGACGATGAGGATGAGGAAGAGGATAGGATGAGGATGAGAATGTGAAAGAGGATGACGATGAGGATGAGGAAGAGGATAGGATGAGGATGAGAATGTGAAAGAGGATGACGATGAGGATGAGGAAGAGGATAGGATGAGGATGAGAATGTGAAAGAGGATGACGATGAGGATGAGGAAGAGGATAGGATGAGGATGAGAATGTGAAAGAGGATGACGATGAGGATGAGGAAGAGGATAGGATGAGGATGAGGTTAGGATGAGGATGCGGATGAGGATGAGGATGAGGATAGCAAGAGGACGAGAATGAGGATGGGGATAGGATGAGGATGAGTACGAGGACGAGGATAGGATGACGATGAGGATGAGAATGTGAAAGAGGATGACGATGAGGATGAGGAAGAGGATGAGGACGAGGATGAGGATAAGAGGAGGACGAGAATGAGGATNAATAAAATTTCAAGAATAAAACTCAACTACAGTTTTGTCTAATTCCTTACTGATAATTCCCAGAAATTCATTTTCGAATATATATAATTAATGAA
>NC_032016.1:19859621-19859853 GCF_001865875.1 Lupinus angustifolius
GCATAGTCTCAAAATTTAGCTCATTCTTTAACTAGATCTAATCGGTTTCATGGGATTCTTTAGGGCCACTAAACACTACTGTCTTATTAAGGCAGCTCGATATCATATGGTTCCTAGATAAACAGTCAATTCCTATAGACAAAGCTTAACGGTTGGCAACATCTATGGATAAGAACGAATGGGTCTCACCCAAATCTAAAAGCACAGATAAAGAAATCTCATTCGTACGACC
>NC_032016.1:19859953-19860495 GCF_001865875.1 Lupinus angustifolius
GTGTTCACTTCTTCCTTTATCCGCTGTGGGCACATCGGCCTAATATGACCCGGTTGATTACAGTGATAGCACACTGTACACTTGAAACCGTAGTGCCTTTTATTGCACTTTGAACACCATGGGTGTAGGGGGTTGTTATTGTTCCCCCCTAACGGACTCACTCGACTGTTGTTGTTGCTAGTATTGTTATTGTTGTTCCCTTGTTTGAAGTTCCTAGTGTTGTAAGGCTTGATATTACTCGGTTGACTTCCAGAGGATGAAGCGTAAGGTTTCTGGTTGCGTTTGAAGGATCTTCCCTTTCCAAACCCTTGTCCAGAGTTCCTCTGAGGACCGTAGGAACTTGCAGGTTGTACGATACTCTTCAGTGTCGCATTCCTCACCTCGACGCTCTCTTCATAGAGCATGCATCTATCAGCTGCGGTCATCGCCGCCATGAAATCTAGGTTAGCGGTTCCTCTTCCAGCCATTTGAATCTGTGACCATTAGACTAAGTGATTTACTCTTCCTCACCAAACTTATCCCATGGTCATACTCCAATCAAA
>NC_032016.1:19860595-19860866 GCF_001865875.1 Lupinus angustifolius
AGGATGAGGATGAGGATAAGGAGGAGGATAGGATGAGAACGAGAAAGAGAATGAGGATAGGATGGGATGAGCATGGGGATATGATGAGGAGTAGAATCAGGATCAGGATGAGGAGTAGAATCAGGATGAGGATGAGGATAAGATGAGGATAAGGATAGGATGAGGAGGAGGATGAGGATAGGATGAGGACGAGAATGAGGAGCAGGATAGGAGGAGGAAGAGGAAGAGGATGAGGATGAGGATAGGATGAGGACGAGAATGAGGATGAGGA
>NC_032016.1:19860966-19861206 GCF_001865875.1 Lupinus angustifolius
GGATGAGAAGGAGGATGAGGATGAGGATACGATGATGACGAGGATGAGGATAAGGAAGAGGAAGAGGATGAGGATAAGGAGGCGGATAGGATGAGGACGAGAATGAGAATGAGGATAGGATGAGGATGAGGATGGGGATAGGAGGAGGAGTAGAATGAGGATGAGGATGAGGATAGGATGAGGAGGAGGATGAGGATAGGATGAGAAAGAGAATGAGGAGGATGATAGGATGAGGAAGAG
>NC_032016.1:19861306-19905389 GCF_001865875.1 Lupinus angustifolius
TCAGGCACTCAAATGGTGGATTCCTTTTATGGTTTTGCAAAGTGTCTTCAGGTTCAACATGTTATATGTGCTGAATTTCACCCATCAATCACAATAGTGGACATAGCTCATCGATATGGTTGCCTAAACTTTTGATTGGAAAGTGACTCCATGCTAATGTTAGTTATTTTCAGTGGCAAGTCTAATGCTCCTTGGAGGCTATTCAATGAATGGACTATTTGTCAACGCCAACTTAGTTGCATGAATTTCAAAATTTCACACATATATAAAGAAGGAAATGGTAGTGAGAATAAGTTGGCTTCATTTGGCATCACATCTCAAAAAAACTCTACAGGTCATACTAATCATATGTTTATTTTAGAGGATTTTAATAGGAACCGTTACAAACTTTGGTTTTATAGATTCCGATACTTGTAACTTATCCTCTGTTTTTCATCTTGTAGCTTTTTCATCAATATATTATGGGTTTAGTTGCACCTTGCCTTAAAAAAAATAATCTCATAATATATTTCATAAACGTAAGCTCATTATGAAATAAAATAAATTAAAAGTATTATAAGCAATATCAACATCTACATATGTAAAAGAAGTTTATCTATTATTTATAATTTTTAGAAGGACCACACAATTTACAAAAGATAAAAAATAAAAAGATATTTCAAAAATGAAATAAAAAATCGAGGGGGCAATTGCCCCCTGCCTCAGCCAAGTTCGGTCCTTGGCAACCATATAAGTTTCAAAATAAAATTATATGATTATTTTAAAGTTTCAAAATAAAATTATTTTTCGAAATAAAATTAATTCTAAATAACAATAATTAACATATAAAGATGTTAACTAAAAATGTGCATTCATTTAAAATACCTCTCTTCATTGAAGACTTCAACTGATCGACGATTAGATTAAGGAAATATTTTCATATTTTTATTTTTCAATATAAATCACCATGTTGTCTAAAAGAAACTTATATTTTATATTACTACATAGTTTTGTTTGATTGTCTTTGTTGCTTAAAATGATCTTTCTGTAATAGCTAAATCAGAATAGTTAAGATAAGATGAATAACTCAATCAGACAAATAATATGCATTCACTTTTCTCGTATCGTCAAAGCTCCACTTAATTTAGAGATATTTGATAGTTTCTCAAACATGAATGAATAAAGACGTCAACAATAAAATATTGAAATTGATATCTCAAACAAAACGTCTATTACTCACATTGAAATCCGTAGTATAGAATTTTTACAAAAAATATACATGTCTTCGATATTAATGTTTTATAAAAATTCATAGAATCGTAGGACTTTTGGTGCATAGTTTGACAAAAGCAATTTGTCATCTCATAATATATTTCATAAATGTCAAATTATTATAAAATCAAATAAAGTAATGTATTATAAGCAATAACAACATCTACCTACATAAGAGAAGTTTATCTATTATTTATAATTTCTAGAAGGACCATACAATTTATAGAATATAAAAAAAATTCAAAAGATTAAAAAGATATTTTAAAAAAATGAATTAAAAAATCAATGGGATAGTTGCCCCCACCTACCTCAGCCATGTTCTGCTGACCAATACCATTCTTATCCTATAAAGATACTAGTTTTTTATTTCTTTTCTATTTAAATGTTATATTATTATCCTACAATAACTGAAAATTGAATTGGTAATATTCTAGTTCAATTTGAAAACATTTCTAACTAGTAAATTTGTTAATTAAAATATTAAATTGGGTTGTTGCAAACAAATATAAAGAGTTTTTCTATTCATAAAGACTTGAGTGGTATTATAATGTTTGACAATAATTATGGTATTAGGTTAAGAGTTCTATCAACAGAGAGATATTTTCAATTTGAAATTAAAAACTAGGAACTAAATTGAAAATCAAAGCGTTCGGATTATATTTCACTACTCAGCATTTCAATGCCCAAAATGATGTAACTCACAAAATGATCTATACTTTGATATCCTTAACATTATTTCAATCTAACATTATTACGGCCCTAATGAAAATATCAACAACTCATTTCCCTAACCATCATTTCCTTCAGTGATTAACAAAGGAAATGTTCAGAAATTTGGATGTTAGGTTGACTATATTCTTAGATATTAGGTCCACTAGATGATATATTCTAGTTCAAATACAAACATGTGATTTGAACAACACATTCAATATCTAAAATCATGTTTTAGGTAATCAAACTAAAATAACCATTAAGAACAAAAATAAACCATAGAATTCATTACATGAATAAATTGAAATGAATCAAATAAATACATCAAAGTGAGTAACTACATATAATACCAACAAGAGAGGACTTATTTACTCATTTACATGGAAGCCAACACAAAGAGAAGATGAAGATACCCCATGCAAGAGCACCAAGGTGAGCTTCACAAGGTTGCAATGCCTTTAATTTTGAAGTCTCCATCTCCAATCGGTTGCAAAAGCCCTACAATCCTAAGCATGCTAAATTGAAAATGATGAAAGGGGGAAGATTTGGGTTCAAAATCACGGTTTTGCCCTTTTAAAATAAGGAATACAACATTGCAATTTTTCTATGACTACTAATGATTGTTGTCTCATTCTCGCCCAACAAGCTCTAGCTCGTCCTAAGAGAACAACATTAGGTATTTTGCCAATTCCACTCTTCAAATTGAGGTTCCATTTTCTAGGAGTATCACAC
This sequence comes from Lupinus angustifolius, assembly GCF_001865875.1. Lineage (NCBI taxonomy): Eukaryota > Viridiplantae > Streptophyta > Magnoliopsida > Fabales > Fabaceae > Lupinus > Lupinus angustifolius. The sequence goes on from NC_032016.1 coordinate 19,864,001, forward strand.
TCAAATATCTCATATCTAACGGTGATCGGAGGTGTTGTTGCAATTTTACACGGATCGATCTGATTTGAATCTTTACCTTTCTTTCCAAAATGTACCTTAAAGTAAAATATTAACTAAGAAACACTAATAATTGCATGCATAAACATATTATTCTCAAATTGAATCAATTAAATACAAATGTAACCTATTGTGAGCAACATATATCCAAAATGTTAAATTTTGCACTTGTCATTTATGAAAACTTCATGACTTCATTTTTTTACTCATCTTAAAATATTTGAATATATAAAAAGTTCAAGGCAAACGTTCTTGGTGATAATAGAAAAACTTGTATGGAGACATATGTAACATATCTTATTTGAAGACAAATGTAATTTTTTGCTATCCAAAATAATTATTTCGAATTAAATTATAATTAGAATTAAAATTAAAATTTATTGTCAATATTTTACTTTTTTTTCTACTATATATATATATATCTACACATGACACATGTTTTTTGTGATTGTAAATATTTCAGAACGTGCACCAATGACCTCCAATAGTGACACTCCAATTATGGGATGTGAACGGAGTGATTCGAAACTTATAAACGATAATAAAGTGGAGAACGTTTTTTATTTTATTTTAAGGAAAAATTATTTAAAATAGTTATCATTTAATAAACTAATAAACAAGTTAAGGTAGTGTAACATAGACTAATAGAAAAGGTTTGGAGAGAGTGGTTAGAAAATATGCAAATAATAGCACTCACAAGTCCGAGTTCTTAAATTTTTAAGAACACTCGTTTTGATAACGACCGTGGAAGATGTTCTTTTTAAGGATTTGTTTCTTCAAAGACAAATGATAGAAATTCTCATTAGAATTGATATTCTTAAATTAATGTAAACTCTAAATACATAGCCATTTAAGAGGGTTATAATCCTTTCCAATATATTAGAAGGAAGTGGTATACAAAACAAAATAAAATACAAAATGCAATAACATGTGGGTCCTATTATTTTATTATTAGATGACACTTTTATGCTTAAAATTACTTGTAAAATTATCACTGCCCTCTCTAATATTGGAGGAGATTATGGTTCCATTTAAGAACTAAAGAAAGTATATAATTATGGATGCTCCAAGTTTCTTCGGCTTTGGCATCAAATTAAAAATATAGGGATTTCACATTTAAATTTGGGGAACGTTATCTGATATCTTTAGTAGATTATTTATGGAGTGCACTTGACAATGCCTACATAATTAATAGTACCAATATTAATTCAACATTAGGTTTGACCCAATTTTGTAACTTTCTTTAAACCTCATTTTTAAAAGGATCCTTAATTATATCATTTATTTTTTTTCCCTCCTCAACTCATCTTTTGTCTACATTTATACTCACCAATTGTTTATGGTTCTACTTCCTACAACCTCATATTTTCTGATATTACAAAGGGTATATCTCACCCTTGTGGTATGAAACTAATCACTTTTGGAGTGTGTTATCTTTCCGAAAAGTGTAGCTCCTAGGAATCAGACCCTTGACATTTTGGTCATCATGGAGATCTAGCGGGGATTTACACCTGTAGACTAACACCTTACTAATTCATCTGTGAAAATATTATAGTTCACGTGATTTGAATTAGTCAATAGGTCTTAACCGTTTGATTTTCATGGAATGAATGACTAAGATGTGGAGTAAGTGAATCCTCTCCTAATTTAAAATTGAAATACATTTTGATTTAGATTATTGTACAAACAAGCACGAGGCCATTGATATTATTTAATCCTAAATTATAAACTAAAATATTTATTATAGTAGTTTATTGATGTTTCCCAAAAACTTTATTAAAGCTCTACTACTATATAACACACATTAGTCTACAAGGATTTTATTAAAGCTCCTCCACTATACAAGATATATTAGTCTCTAACGATTTTATTAAAGTTCCTCCACTATACAAGACATATTAGTCGATAAGGATTTTATTAGGAGTGACAAATAGATAGATTTAGATTTTAATAGATGAATGAAAAGTCAACTATCAAACCATATAAATCCATTAAAATTATCTAATTTATTCATGAATCTATTTCAATGGATTGAATGAATGAATATCCAATACATTTGATTTTCTTTTAATTAAGTTGAAAATATTTTTGAATAAAATTATTCTTTTAAACATTAGTATTCAATAAAGCATTTTTGAAGTCACTTTTGAAAACCATTTTTTTAAATCCCATTAAAATAAATTTAAAAATCATTTTTTTAAAAGTGTTTTTAATTTTTTATGAAACATTTTAAAAAAAATATAACTTTGTGAACTCTTACATTTTTTGTAATATCATACTATATATTTATGCAACGTTCAAAGTTCTTAGTTTAAAGTTTTTAACAAATATTTATATATACTATATATTTAAGAAATTTTTTAATATTAATCATACTCACATGTCTTATAATTAATCTCGATTTAATAATTAAATCAAAATGAAAGTGAGAAACACAAAATAAAATGAGATGTTATATTTTTGGTGTAGCAGAACGATCATTGCGCAGCAATGATCACAATCAATCCAATAAAATGCATAGAATAAATAAAAGAAAACAAACAAGAGAATTTGGTAACGGTGTTCAGCCAATTGTGCCTACATCCCTGAGAGCTTTGAGCGGTTACTAAAATATTATTATAGAATAGAGACTACCAGCTCTAGCACCCATGGCTCCAAATGCCCATTGGGTGTTTCTATTTAGTGCTTCTATCTGTTGCACATAAAAACAAGGACTTAAGTCCAATATATAACATTGATATTCTACTATATTTTAATACTAGGCAATGTAAGACTAATACAATAACATATTTCAAGCATCCCCAAAATCTCCACTGTGAACAGTCAATTCTGTCTGATAGATAATATTTTTTTCAAAATAATGACAAATAAATAATATATGCATGTTTGGGTATTTTTTATATCTCAATGTACCCACACCATCCCTCAATCCTAAACCACCCACTCTCCCATTTAACAACTACTTAGTCCACTCTTCTTTTTGACAACTACTCATCCCACTTTCCTCTTATAACTTCCACATCACCCATCAATTTCTACCACTTGGTGCACTTCTAAAACGGAACCTCTCCTATTAAAAAACTCCGCAACCTGTGCACATAGAAACACAACCACTCAAATCCATCAATCTATTCCCAAAAAAAATTCACTTCGTCATTCGGTGCTTTGGTTCTACCCTTTTGTTATTCCCATCTTAGATTATAGAGTTTCAATCAGATTTTAAGTTTCATAGCTAAAAAAACTCATATACTGAATTATCTTTCAAAAGCAAACTTCAAAAGCATCAGTGTTAAGTGTGATAGTGAGTGCTTGGTACAAGAGGAGATACAACTTCATTTTATCTGCTCTTAAATCAGTTCATTTAGTTCTCAACAAGCTTCAGGTAAGCAAGAGAAAAAAAACCAGAGAAAAGAAAGCATCCAAATCGTCTAAACCAATTCAAAAAATTCACAAAGGCAATAAAGTTCATTTGGATATACCAATCAGGTTAGTCATTCATCAAGTAATCTTAAACAAAATGTATTATTTAATCACTATTTACCCTCAGGATACACATGTCTCAATAATATGCATATTTCATATTCACATTCAAGAACATTAAATCCTAAACTATATCGATAAACATTTTTCACTGTTTATAAACAACATTTTCAGTAAACCAAAATCACTATTCTACCTATTCATAATCCTACATATTCAAACAAATTTCTAAACCCTATTTTAAAAAATAATAATAATAATAAGCTTTAATTATTTTGGGATTTAATAGCAATGTTACAACTCGTATTGCATCTTTCTCCTCATTTCTAGTCGAGAACGGGTCACGGTCACTTGTACTGTTTCTGCTATCTATCGAAGTGGGAAGAGAATAAGCAATCAATGTTGATTCTTCATCTATTAATTCCATTCCTATTAAACTCAAACGAATTTCTAAACTCTATTTTAAAAAATAAAAATAATAATAATAAGCTTTAATTTTTTTGGGATTTAATAGCGATGTTACAACTCATATTGCATCTTTCTCCTCATTTCTAGTCGAGAACTGGTCACGGTCACTTGTGATGTTTCTGCTATCTATCGAAGTGAGAAGAGGGTAAACAGTCAACGTTGACTCTTCGTTTATTAGTTCTACTTCTATTAAATTCAAACTATTTCTAAATTTTTAACCCAACCAAATTACCAATTTTAAAAAAAACTACGTAGTCTTGATTTCCCTATTGCACCTAGGGATACGTAGGAGCAATATGAACTTGTCAGACACAAATAAAAAATAAAAAGTATTGTGTTTAAACAATTTAATTTAAATAAATTAAGCGTATTCAATTTATGCAATTAGTTAGGGTATCGTTTTATTACGGGCGAATGGGGTGCTAACACCTTCCCCAATTCGTAACCGACTCCCGAACCTGGATATCAAAAATCCAAAAGCCCAAAGTGATTGGACTTTATTTTTCTACATTTTTAACCATAAAATGTAGTGGCGACTCTAAGAGGTCGCGTAGCCGAAAATCGGGGCGCGACAGCTGTCGACTCTGCTCAGGATATTTTTGTAAGAGAGTGAGGCCCATTACCACTTTTTGCATGTTTGTTTTATAGCCTTATTTCTTCTTTGTTTACGCAAACATTTGTCTGCATCTTTTCTTATATATTTATTTATGTATGTATTTTTTTTTCCAAGTCATTTAATTATTTTGAATGTACTCATCTAGTCATCTATTTCCTGTGCAACATTTGGGGTGGATTTATTTAAAAGTCTATGTGCTTCCTCACACACTCACTTGGTACACTTCAGTTGCACACGCATACGCCCTACACCCAAGTGTTAGAGATTAAGATTGAGATAAGGGGACATCTTCTCTGTCGATAAGTGACCTTGTGTCACATTGGATATTGACGTGATAGACCACCTAGATTGTTCCCATGTATTGTGAGTTGGTCGCTTGGGGAGCTAGTCTCTTCTCGTAACTAGCCCATGTAATGTGGTTTCCTTTATTTTTAAGATTGGAGGCAATTTGGTGACCTTTAGAAGTCTAGAGCTTTATCGAGTCCACTTTAGACAAGATCTAGCACTCCACGATAGGGTTGCGGCTTTTAGAATTTCCAAAAATCTTATAGGTATACCTTATTTAGTACACAGGAAGCTTAACTTAATTTTGTCTGTTATCATTATGAATTGAGACTTTTGGCCCTAAAAATGTGTTCATGCCTGAGTGTTATGTGGATATCATTGCACTTTGATGTCCTTGTACCACAAGGATTGCTTAATTTTCATTCCCTTCGATGGGCTCAACGCCTTATGCATAATTTTCATTCCCTTCGATAGACTCAACGCCTTAGGGATAATTCTCATTTCCCCTCGATAGGCTGAACGCCTTAGGGATACTTCTCATTTCCCTTCGATGGGCTCAACACCCTAGGGATAATTTTTATTCACTTTGATAGGCTCAACGCCTTATGGATATTTCTCATTTCCCTTCAATGGGCTCAATGCCCTAGGGATATTTCTCATTTCCCTTCGATAGGCTCAATTCCTTATGGATACTTCTCACTTCCCTTCGATGGGCTCAATGCCTTAGGGATAACTTTTCTAGAATCTTAATGAGTTTGGAGTTTAAACGTTTAACTCATGTTCATTCACCCATGCATAAAATCATGCATTCATTTGGAAAAGCTAATCATTCAAAATCCATCCGAAATATATATTATCGAAATATCCATAAAAAAATCATTCACACATTCATGTAAAAAAGAAAAAAATACATCATTCATTCATGAATTCATGAATTCATACATTCATATAATTAAACAAAAAATAAAAATTTAAACATTGTATTCCATATATCATTACACTATAAATTGTATACACCATGTATTATTGAAAATAAGTCTATTCATTCACAAAAAAAAACATACATCATCCTCCCATTTCTCCATACACTTCATACCAAAATTGTAACATGCATTTCATTATCCATTGCCAAGGGCGCTCATGAATTAAAATTGATTTCAAAGGTGATATAATTGGACCTAACTGAAGCAATCTAGAAAGAGGAAATAAATCAGTGGCCCAAATTGATAACCATCCTCGGAAGCTAGTTTGCGAACGTTTTTCCATATGGAGATCCCAGTTAACCGAGACAACCTCCATCACTCTACCACTCCCCATGATCGAGAGGAAATAAATGACACAGAGAAAAGAATTAGAGCCATGGAAGAAGCCAGTTCATATGGTTTGAAGGATGTTAGTGACATAAGTTTAGTCTCCGGTTTGGTTGTGCCACCAAAGTTCAAAGTGCCAGCGTTTGACAAATATCAAGGAACTTCTTGCCCTAAAGACCACCTGACTATGTATGCTAGGAAGATGACTCCCTATATCAGATATGACAAGTTTTTGATCCCTTTCTTTCAAGAAAGCCTAACTGAAGCTGTCATCACTTGGTATTTGCGACTTGAACGTTCACAAATTTAGTGTTTCAAGGATTTATGTGATGCATTTTTCAAACAATATGATTACAACATTGATATAGCTCCTGATAGGACACAACTCAAAAATATGATAAAAAAGATGATGAAATTTTCAGTGAGTATGTCCAAAGGTGGGCAGAAGTGGCCGCACAGGTTAAGCCTAAGATATCTAATGAAGATAGTGTTTCGATGTTCATCGACACTCTCCAACCACCATTCTATAATATGATGTTGGGATGCATATCTTTGGGATTCCGTCAACTGATGACCATAGGGGAAAAGATTGAAAGTCGTTTGAGAAGTGGCAAAGGTGTGAAAGATCCAACTCAACATATAACTTAAGATCAAACTGTAGGTGAAGGGATAGAAGGTGGTTCATCATTCATAGAAACCTTCAACCAACCTCAACGACATCATCATCTCCAACAACATTATATTTCAACTCACAATCAAGGAGGGCCATCTCGAAAATGAAAGAGAAAAAGTCTTTATGATATGATCTTCATGTCTTACTCTGAGTTGTTGCCACAACTTATTCAGAGGGGTTTGTTAACTATCCTCCCCTTTAAGGAGATGGTGCCTCCATATCCAAAGGGTTTCAACCCGAATGCTCGTTGTATGTATCATGAAGGGACATCAGGACTTCCGACAGAGGGTTGCAATCAATTAAATGGCAAGATTGAGACCTGATTAATGAAGAGTTGATCAAGTTTCAAGGAGATGATTTGATTTGAGGAAGACATGAAACAAACTCCATACGTGAGGAACTCACCCCAACCAAGTGCCATTTCTTTAGAACTATATTGTATTACACCCTCTTGGCTCCACCTTAGGGCTTTAGGGTTGCAAAATAAAGGGTCTCATGTTTTTTTCTTATGAATAAATACGTTATTTTTTGCATGTCTTTTTAACAAGTATATACTAGTGTATTGATCTTTAAAATTTATCATATAATCTATTTCACAAATCATATTCAACAAAAAAAAAATTCATGCATTAAACTGAGATATAAGATTTTAAATTTTTTGGAGGATGATGCAAATGTAAGACCAAGATGGTGTGGATCCTTAGTCAGATTTTTTCTGATGACACAAGACTTCTTTGGTAATTCCCAAATATTAAGAAGATATCCTTACTCACCCATTTGATCCATAAACATTATGAAAGGAGATCTTTTTTTATTAACCCATAAAACATCAATAACCTAGGGATGGTAGATTTTCTTTAGTTTTCCATGACATTCAGTTATTAGGAAATAAATAAACTTTACATACACCATTCACATTATCTTACCCGAAGGATAAAAAAGGTCAAAATCCAAGTCACACAAAATTGTTCATCTGGTCCAAGTACAAAATAAAGTACAAAAAAATAAAAGTCTGTTGAGAACCTTCAATATCTCGGGCAAATGAAATCACTATTAAAGACCTACAAAAGCAATATTCACATCCTATCGGGTAAGGTTATGGTGTTTTCCTATTATATTACAAAAATCCGATAGAATCATAGTAATTGAATGTCATGTCAGAAAACTATTGAAAATAGGACAAAGGAGATAGGAGAAATGAGAAATGGGTATGGGAAACACATATTTGAGCCTTATATCTTTTCTTGGAAACCCTTAGCTAGGCCACGATACAAGCTTAAAAAGACCTTGATGAGGATCAATTTGTCTAAGATGCACACCATGGCAAAGACACGTTGACTCCACTAAACTGAAATTTTGATAAAAAAATATATCATATTTAATGCATGAAATACATTCTCTCTTAATGATCAACATCATAATCACCACATCAATACTCAAACCCCAAACACAACTTCAATTCCATATTTACATCTTTCATCACCACTTATAGCCCAAACGCTAGCCAAATTTGCATGATCATTGTCTGTAGTATTTCTTTTTAAAGAGTGGTGAACGAAATAAAGATCATTGAGTCAAAGGAGAAGGAACCACCTAAACTGGGGCAGTTTTTGAATGATTCTTGTGGAAGTTCTCTCAAATTAAAGCCTATCAGGACAATTTGAATAGAAGGATAACCCCTAGTATCTCATACTGGGGAAATTTTTGGGTGGGTCCCATTTTCTCGAATCAAATTTTTTTCATGAAGACCCAAATTGGGACAATTTTATATAAGGGTGCTAAAAACAAAAAGAGTGTTAGGTTGAAAACCCGCAAGGGCGGCCTAAGAAAAAGAGAGCGCTACTAAATCGAAAACCTGAAAAGGCGATTTAGTATCATTAAAAAAAATCCTAGCAGATACCTACATTAAGTATTCTAGGAAAAAATTAGGGAAAGTTAAAGGAACACCCTTATGCAAATGTCTATTGTAGTTTGAGCAAACTGGGGCAATCAAATTATTTCCTCCGAAGGAAAATAAGCAATCACACTTCCATCTCTCGAGGATGAATTTCCAAACAACTTATATTGTGGCAGCATTATTGAGACTAATTGTTCTTATCAATACAATATTGGGACATCAAGCCATCAACAGATCACCTAGTCCGCAGTAGTTAAAAATGGGTTCACACTTCAGTCAAGCTCAACAAAATGAGACAAATTTATATATTAAAGACAATTCATGAACGTACTAGAACATTGGTGCATGACTTCTACCTCTTATTCCACTTTATTTCATTACATTCAGAACTCATGCATGACATCATGACAAACATCACACATAACATACTCTCAAACACTCACTCACTACTTTACATTAATCAAATTCAAACTTTCCGGGGTCCTGTATGTCAATGTGAATTTTAAGATTTCTGGGACCTGTACCTCGATGAGCATTCAAACTTAAGTTTTTCGGATCCTGTGCCTCGACGAGCAACTTAAACTTTTCGGGTCCTATACCTTGATGCGTAAATTTTAAGCTTTCCGGGTCCTGTACCTCAATGTGATAATTTAAGACTTTTCGGGTCTTGTACCTCGATGTGATAATTTAAGACTTTCCGGGTCCTGTACCTCCATGTGAAATTTAAACTTTCTGGGTCCTGTACCTCGATGTGTAATTCAAACTTTCCGGGTCTTGTACCTCGACGTGAATTTTAAGCTTTGTCGGTCCTGTACCTCGATGAGCATTGAAAACCAAACTTTCCAGATCATGTACCTCGATGATCATTCAAAAACAAGCTTTTTGGGTCCTATACCTCGATGTGAAATTTAAACTTTTCGGGTCTTGTACCTCGATGTGAAATTCAACTTTTCTGAGTCCTATACCTCGACCAACAACTTAAACTTTTCGGGTCCTCTACCTCGATGAAAATTTTAACTTTTCTTGTCCTATACCTCGGCGTGAATTTTAAGCTTTCCGGGTCATGTACCTCAACGTGAATTTTAAGCTTTTCAGCTCCTATACCTCGATGAGCATTCAAAATCAAGCTTTTCAGGTCCTATACCTCGAAATCTACCTTTCCAAGGCACCAACCTAAGTCTTTGGTTTTAACTTGTCACTCCAGGTTCTGGTAGTACACCAACCTGCGTTCTCGGCTTTGACCCTTATGTCTCCAAATTCTGGTAGTAAACCAATCTGCGTCTTTGTTTCACGCTTTTAACCCAAATTCTGGCAGTACACCAACATGCGTATTTGGTTTCACCTTTTTAACCCAAATTGTAGCAGTACACCAACCTGCGTCTTTCATTTTAACATGTCACTGCAGGCTCTCGAAGTACACCAACCTGCGGTCTTGGCTTTGACCCTTATGTCTCCAAGTTTTGGCAGTACACCAACCTGTGTCTTTGATTTCACCTTTTCAATCCAAATTCTGGCAGTACACCAAGCTGTGTCTTTGGATTTTACTTGTCACTCCAGGTTCTAGTAGTACACCAACCCGCGTTCTTGGCTTTGACCCTTATGTCTCCAAATTCTGGCAGTACACCAACCTGTGTCTTTGATTTCACATTTTCAACCCAAATTCTTGTAGTACACCAACCTGCGTTCTTGGCTTTGACCCTTATGTCTCCAAATTTTGGGAGTACACCAACCTGCGTCTTTGGTTTCACCTTTTTAACCCAAATTCTGGTAGTACACCAACCTGTGTCTTTGGTATTAACTTGTGATTCCAAATTCTGGCAGTACACCAACTTGCGTCTTTAATTTCACCTTTTCAACCCAAATTATGGCAGTACACCAACCTGTGTCTTTGGTTTTAACTTGTCACTCCAGGTTCTAGCAGTACACCAACATGCGTTATTGGCTTTGACCCTTATGTCTTCAAATTCTGGCAGTACACCAACCTGCGTTCTTGTCTTTGACCCTTATGTCTCCAAATTTTGGAAGTACACCAACCTGCGTCTTTGGTTTCACCTTTTTAACCCAAATTCTAGCAGTACACCAACCTGCATCTTTGGTTTTAACTTATGATTTCAAGTTATAGCAGTACACCAACCTGCATTCTTTGCTTTGACTCCTATATCTCCAAATTCTGGTAGTACACCAACCTGCGTCTTTTGTTTTAACCTATCACTCCAAGTTCTGGCAGTATACCAACCTGCGTTCTTGGCTTTGACCCCCTATGTCTTCAAATTTTGGCTGTACCAACCTGCGTCTTTGGTTTAACATTTTCACCCACGTTCTAGCAGTACACCAACCTACGTTCTTGGCTTTTACCCTTGTGTCCCCAAATTATGGCAGCACACCAACCTGCGTCTTTGGTTTCACATTTTCACTCCAAATTCTGGCAGTACACCAACCTGCGTCTTTGGTTTCGCATTTTCACTCCAAATTCTGGCAGTACACCAACCTACGTCTTTGGTTTCCCCTTTTCACTCCCAAGGGAGGAGGACATTGAGAAAGAAAAAGCGCATACAAACACAACCACTCAAATCCATCAATCTATTCGCAAAAAAAATTCACTTCGACCTTTGTAACCATCTAACCCCCAAAATAATTTTTATTCTTCATTCAGTGCTTTGGTTCTACCTTTTGTTATTCCCATCTTAGATTATAGAGTTTCAGTCATATTTTAAGTTTCATGGCTAAGAAACTCATAGTGAATTATCTTTCAAAAGCATCATTGTTAAGTGTGGTAGTGAGTGTTTGGTACAAGAGGAGATACAATTTCATTTTATCTGCTCTTAAATCAGTTCATTTAGTTCTCAACAAGCTTCAGGTAAGCAAGAGAAAAAAACCAGAGAAAAGAAAGCATCCAAATCGTCTAAACCAATTCAAAAAATTCACGAAGGCAATAAAGTTCATTAGGATATACCGATCAGGTTAGTCATTATTTACCCTTAGGATACACATGTCTCAATAATATGCATATTTCATATTCACATTCAGGAACGTTAAATCCTACACTATATCCATAAACATTTTTCACTGTTTATAAGCATCATTTTCAATTAGTTCGGGTATCGTTTTATTATGGGTGAATGTGGTGCTAATACCTTCCTCAATTCGTAACCGACTCTCGAACCTGGATATAAAAAATCCAAAAGCCCAACAAAATTAGACTTTAACGATTTTTCTACATTTTTAACCATAAAAAGTAGTGGTGACTCTAAGAGGTCGTGTAGTCAAAAATCGGGACGCGAAATCCACCTTATTGAAATAGAGGAATATCTCTCTCCTTATAAAATTTACACAACAACCTCCACGGCTCCACCTTAGCGAAAATATGACTTCATTTATTCAATGTCTAATTATCTTTAACAACTCCTCAATATAAGAGTTTGCTCCCCTATAACATAAACCTTCTGAGTATACTTCATGATGTTATCATAGCCTAACTCTTCAAACTTGTAGTGTAGCTTCTCGTGCCGCCATCTAATACAACATGTCGCATAACCACCTATTTCTAGAAAGTCTTTCGATATATAGAAACTCTATACAAATGTTCACTAACAATCACCTTCTTCAATACTAAGTCACACTAAACCTTGCAGCTGTCTTGAAAAGCCTCAACCGCTATCATCATTGTCTAGTTCAATAATAAGGAGTATACCTATCGTACATACCTTGCGTCAATGATAACCAATGTCCTCACACACTCTTTCATCCAAGCCAATGTTCATGTCACATCCTAAATTAAAGTCAGTCAGTGCCTCTGTGCCTTTGTGGATTTGCTAACAATTAATATCATTTACTATGACGTCAGAAATGCGTCATTAAGGTATATCACTTCTCATCTCAAATAAGATCATTCTCTCATCATTTGGAGAAATATTGTCAGCATCTGTCTCAAGGCCAAACTCAATACTAGAGTCTCTATCTCCAACTTGATCTTAATCTAGTCTATGAACTTCTAGGGTTCTGGATTAACACATATCACCCCGCCACAATTTCCTCATGTTTTCTTCTCTTTCAATTTATCTACTTTATCTTTGCTCAGTACCTTTAACACATTTTCTCTGGCCATCATGTCTTCTTCATCTTTCGCCATTATCGAACGTCGGGCTAAGAGCCATCTATCAATTGCCTCTAATACAAATTGTTGGTGCAAGGGAAGGGATCGTTGTGCAGCGTTGACCACAAACAATCAAATAAAATGCCTAAAGTAAATAGAGGAGAAGAAATAAAAAATTTGGTAACGAGGTTCAGACAACTATGCCTAGTTGATGGAGCATTAAGCGGCTACCAATATATTACTAGAGAATAGGGATTACAAGCTCTAACTCACTCATGGATCCAAATGCTCATGATGTGTTGTTATTTATTGCTTTTATCTGTTGCACATAATAACAAAGACGTGAATCCATATAAAACATTGATATTCTACCTTTTATTAATATTAGCCAATATGGGACTATATCAATAGCATATTTCAAGAATCCCAACAACAGATATAAATCCAAATGGACACTCACATTAGATGAGAATAATTAAATTAATTCATTGAAATATATAAAATTAAAAAAATGAAATTTTACAGGATATAATTTTTATGTATAAAAATATACTAATGAATAAATAATAAAAATCAAATGCAAATTAAAAGTTGAAATTTTTGTTAAAAATAAATTGAACCAAGTACAACAACAATTTTATAGAACATCGAAATTGTTGTAATTTTCACATAAGTATACTTTTAAATAAGTAAAGAGATATTTGTTAGAATCACAAACAAACCTTTAATATTTATAATATCAATGACTTATAAAAATCTAAAAATGATTAATATATAAAAGTTGAGGGAAAATTTCTTTAGAAAATAAATCCTAAACTAAAAAAAGAGGGGATCAACTTATTTAAAGGGTAAGTTTAAAAAACTTATTCCACATCTTATCCATCAATTTTTGGAAAATCTAATAGTTTGAAATAGTGAGTAGATCTAAACTATTAGATTTTCCTAAAATTAATAATTAATATGCGGAATAAAGTTTTTAAACTTACTATTGGAGTAAGTAAATCGATTTGATATTCATCCAAATAGATATATCAATTAAATATATTGTTGATTTAAATTTATATATTCATTATTAAAGTTATTCATTGTATTATTCCATTTAAATTCATCATCTCTAATAAATGGTTTTGGATGAATTTAATTATCTTGATTTTTAAGGATTATGGATCGTATATAATTTAGTCACATGTAGATTATACTGAAGTTCCTCCGATGTAGAAGAAAGATTAGTGTCCAAGGATTTCAGGAGTAAGCGGATATTAGTCTCTAAAAATTCATTTCACTCAATGCCTAGAAACCCATTTGTTACTATTTTTTGTTTGGGACAAAATTGTTACACACATAACTATTTAAAACGTGGGGATCCTATGGTGTCATGAGAGAACAACATAGGTTGCTGTTTTGTGAGGTTGTCATTTGTATGGAAATAACACTTAAAAGTAACTGGCAATGCAAAAGAAACATCTACATTCAATTTGTCATAATCGTTCTCCTTCATGCTGGAAGCATTTCTCTATAGAGAGAATCAAAGTTCAAACAAAAATATTTCATATTTGTAAGTAAGTTCAGATACATGATTTTAGTGATCTAATTTGAAACACATGATTGTATAAAAAAAACATTTAGTGAACGCAATTTGTTTTGTATAGCTAAGGGCATCGATTCACCCTAGGGGTAAGGAACTAAGTCCTTGTGGATATGTGGTTGTCTTCCCAACAAGTGTTACTCACATAAATCGAACATTTGATCTTTAGCTTAGTATAATACCTAAGGATGTAGCGGAACCTTACGTCACTAGACCGACAGCTTGTTGGTATATTAACTATACATTGTTAAATCATCATTTAAAACAATTATTTCTTTCTTTTTTTTGAGAAAAATGTATCATCGACAATTTGGATAGAAAATGGATTAGGATGAATTTAGATTTGGATCCTAATTCATGGAATAAAATTCATCTATCTATCAATTTAAATCCATCTAAATCATATTTGAACATTTTCAATTCATCCATATTTGGACAGATTCCAATCCATCCATGAATATATTTTCATGAATTTGGATTGATGGATACCAATCCATTTGATTAATCATTGGAACTAAAAACAGTTATCAAAATAATAATCATATTAAAACCACTATTTTAATAAAATACTTTTAAAAGCACCTTTGATAATAGTTTTTAAAGTCACCCACTGAAAAGAAAAAAAAATATTTTTCATTTAATTTATCTCCTTTTCTTTAAGTGATATCACCCATTTAAATAACTTTTTTTAAAAAAAAAATTAGTATCCCACTAGCTCAAATATTTTCAGGGCTTCAATATGTAAATATCTAATACGTTATATGCCTCAGAACAAACTTTTAATATTAACAATATTCACATGTCATATAAATTCATTTAAATCATATTTTAAATTATTCAATTCATTCATATCCAAACCTATAAAATTGATCCAATCCATGTTATTTTTTAATTGGAACTAAAAACGCTTTTGAATATAATAATTCTTTTAAAACGACTATTTCAATAAACTATTTCTTAAGAGCACCTTTTAAATAAACTTTATGTTATTTAATTTTTTTTATCAAAGGGTGTAACTACCCCACATATATTAATAGAAAAGCATTACAAAACAAAGTCAATTAGAGAATCTATAGTTAGACAAACCTATTCTATTTCTACTAAAATCCTCTACTATGTTTGTAGGGAGTTCATTCCACCAAGTAAAAGATCTAGACCAAATTCCAAAACTTGCAAGCCTATCTGCACAGGCATTGCATTCCCTATGTATATGAGTGATCCAGCAATCCATGGACTCCATTAAAGATTTGCAAATCTCCATTTGTTCGTGAGCTTCCAAGGGATGTTGACTGATCCATGAAACATTTGCGTAACCAGTAAAGAGTCGCATTCCAACCATATTGAATTCCATTCCTTTTGATTAGCAAACTGAATTGCCATTAAAGCAGCATTTAACTCTGCAAAGAGAGCATGTTGAGATTCGAAAAAAGCAGAAAAACCACCCAAGAAATGGCCATTATGATCCATGAATATTGCTCCTCCTCTAGCTAGACCTGGTGCACCATGAGCAGCACCATCTGAATTTATCTTGACTCTACCCATAGGAGGAGGATTTCAAATGATTTCCTTAATGCTTGGTGCTTTCCTATAGTTAATTTTCACTTGAAGGCTTCTAAGAACCGAGAACTCATGAATACAAGAGCTGGCAAAAGAATTGATAGAGTTTCCAGACAAAGAAGTTGCTACTTTGATCATGTTAATTGCCTGGATAAGAAGGAGATTTTTGTCCTCAAATTTGCACTTGTTTCTGCAATGCCAAATTGTGTAGATAGAGTGGATTATGGCAGCTGTGAACACCTCCTTAAGTTGGATACTTCCATGCAGATTTTTGTGAAGGATGCTGGAAATGGAAGATAAATTGATATGAATACCAAATGTGCAGCTAATCTAGTTCCAAATTTCCTTAGCAAAAGGGAAAATGAGAAAGAGGTGTTCATAATTTTCCTCACTGGTCTTGTAGAGATTACATCTAGAAGTCGTTAAACAACCTCTAGCCTTCATATTTTCATCTGTTGGAAATCTTTTCAATATTAGTCTCCAAGTTGTAAAGGACTTTGAAGGAGGAATATGGGTAAACCATATTTTTGGCACCAATTCAAATCCTGAGAAGCAGGGCTGATACTTTTGAAAGCCTCTTTAAGGCTTAACTTTCCATCATTATATTGTTGCCACACTAACCTGTCTTTGTTGTTAGAGATGAAAATATTCGAAATGTGTAGAGCAATTGTAAGAAACTTATTAGTTAATTCCTAACGAATTATCCGATTGTAGTTGGCAATGAAATCAGCTACTGAAGCCAACAAACGTGAGTGTAATTCACGAGGGATATTAAGCATATCAACCAAGGGCCTATCCAACCAATTATCATTCCAAAAGTTGATCTCCCTACTATCCCCTATCAGCCACATAGAGTTGGATATTGCAAGCTGCAGATTTATTTTAATACCTAGCCATATTGATGACTTGTAATACTTGTTAGGATTACCAAATCTTTTCCTGAAGAAACATGCCCACTCTTGATCAGAGGAAAGCATATCCCAGGCTAGCTTAAGCATTGCAGTCTGGTTTATTGTCTTTAGGGACTTGAATCCTAGCCCCTATTGCTTTAGTATGATTACAGATTTTAGATCAAGCAACTGTGACCAACTTCCTGACCTTGACATCCCATGACCAAATAAAATTCCTCATGCAAGAATCCAAGTGCTTTAGCAGCTGAGTAGGCCATTTATATATGTCACAACTATAAATCAGCATGCCTTGTGTGATTGATTTGACAAGCTCAACCCTGCCCATGATTGATAAGGCTGAACCCTTCCACTTAGCTAGCTTGGTGATTATTCTATCAACAATACCATGTTGATGACCCTTCTTGGGCTTCCCTTTAGAAAGAGGAACACGCAATTACTTGACAGGGAGGCTACCAACATTGAAACCTAGATAGGATGCTAAGTTTGCCATTTTCCTAGAAGTTGCCTTAGCTATGTAGAACTTACATTTGTTGATGTTCATGCTCTGACCAGAGACTCGAGCATAATCAAGGATGAGGTGCTTGAGAGCTAACATGTCCCTTTTTATACCTCTGCATAAAATTAGCACATCATCAGCATAGAGAACCTATGAGGGAGTGAGTAAGTTTCTAGGAACAGATATTGGTTTGATCTTCCTTTCCTCCAAGAGTTTTGTAATTCTTCTACTAAGGACCTCTTTTGCCAAACATAAGATAAGGGGGGATAATGGATCTCATTGTCTGACCCCTCTCTTGCAATTAAAGAATCTTATATTCTTGCCATTGATGCTTATTGAGAGCTTTACAGAATGAATGATTGTGTTGATCCAGGAGATAAATTTCATATTGAAACCAAAAGCTTTTAAAGTGTCAAGCAGAAAATTCCAGTCAAGGGTATCAAAAGCTTTCCTTATGTAAAGCTTATTGGCCATGTTTCTAGCAAAGGTTTTCTCCAGGATCGTTTTGATTTCTCTGTTAGAAACTTCTGCCTGGCCATTTGTTTGTGGATGATAAGGAGATGCTACTTTGTGTCATACACCATAATGTTGCAATGCCTTGGTCAGCTGTGAATTGAAGAAATGTGAACCTCCATCACTGATTATGACCCTGGGTGCTCCAAAACTGTTGAATATGTTTTTCTTTAAGAACTTCACTACCGTTTTGCCATCCACTTTAGGAGTTTCTATGGCTTCCACCCACCTTGAAACATACTCGACAGCCACCAAAATGTATTCATTTGAAAATGATGATGGAAATGGGCCCATGAAGTCCATGCCCCAGCAATCAAATACCTCCACTTCCATGATGTTTTGTAAAGGCATTTCATTTCTTTTTCCTATTCCACCTGACCTTTGGCATGCATCACACCTTTGCACATGGAAATGTGCATCTTTGAACAGGGAGGGTCAGTAAAAACCAGATTGCAATACCTTCACAGCGGTTCTCTCACCATTGAAATGCCCTCCATAGGGTGAGTTGTGACAATGCCACAATATATTGCTAGCCTCATCAGAAGCTACACATCTCCTCAATAATCCATCAGCTCCTGCCTTGAATAGATAAGGATCATCCCACAAGAAATGAGTTGCATCCCTAAGAAATTTCTTTTTATGATGATAGTTAAAATCATCAGGGATAACACCTGCTGCTTTGTAATTGGCCATATCAGCAAACCATGGCCTTTCTTGTATACTAAGCAGTTTTTCATCTGGAAATTCTTCAACTATCCCTTTTTCCATTGTGGTCACCTCATCATTCACCAATCTGGATAAGTGATCAGCTACCAAGTTTTCCTTGCCACTTTTGTCTTTGATTTCAAGATCAAATTCCTGCAACAACAAAATCCAACGAATCAGTCGTGGCTTGGAATCTGCTTTTGTCAAAAGATACTTGATAGCTGCATGATCTGTGAAAATCACAACTTTAGATCCAATCAAGTAGCTTCTGAATTTTTCTAAAGCATACACAATAGCTAGTAATTCTTTTTCAGTTGTGGCATAATTCATTTGAGCATCATTTAACACTTTACTAGCATAATGTATAGCATGAAACATTTTATTCTTTCTTTGACCTAGCACTGCACCTACAGCATAGTCACTAGCATCGCACATCAATTCAAAATCAAGATTCCAATCAGGTGCAATAATAATAGGAGCAGAAACTAAATTTTGTTTCAATTGTTCAAAAGCTTTAAAGCATGCATTATCAAAAATGAAAGGAGTATCCTTATTCAGAAGATTGCTCAAAGGTTTGGCAATCTTAGAGAAATCTTTGATGAACCGTCTATAAAATCCAGCATGTCCGAGAAAGCTTCTGATTCCTTTAACATTTGACGGAGCTGGTAGCTTTTGAATGACTTCAACCTTTGCTTTATCAACCTCCATGCCTTTTGATGAGATTTTGTGGCCCAGAACAATACCTTCAGTCACCATAAAGTGACATTTCTCCCAGTTCAAGATAAGGTTTGTTTCAACACACTGTTTCAGCACGGTGTCCAAATTCATCAAGCACAGATCAAAAGAAGCTCCGAACACAGATAAGTCATCCATGAAGACTTCTATACACTTTTCCACCAAATCTGAGAAGATAGCCAACATACATCTCTGAAAGGTTGCAGGAGCATTACATAATCCAAATGGCATTTTCCTGTAAGCAAAAATACCAAATGGGCATGTGAAAGCCGTTTTCTCCTGATCTTCTGGATTAACAGTGATTTGATTGTAACCGGAGTAACCATCCAGAAAACAATAGAAAGCTTGACCGGATAATCTCTCCAGCATTTGATCCATGAAAGGTAATGGAAAATGGTCTTTCCTTGTGGCTTTATTCAGCTTCCGGTAGTCAATACACATTCTCCAACCTGTGACAGTTCTGGTTGGAATTAATTCATTTTTTTCATTGGCTACCACAGTCATCCCTCCTTTCTTTGGCACCACCTGGACTGGACTCACCCAGGCACTGTCTGAAATGGGATAAATCATTCCGGCTTCAAGCATCTTCACCACTTCCTTTCTGACTACTTCTTTCATAGTTGGATTCAATCTTCTCTGAGGTTGAGCTACAGGCTTAAAATCATCCTCCATTAGAATTTTATGCATGCAATATGAAGGACTGATACCTTTCAAATCAGCTAGTGTCCAGCCTATTGCTCCTTGATTCTCTTTGAGGACTTCAATCAGCTTTTTCTCCTCCCGTGGTGATAAAGAACCACTAATGATCACTGGCTTTTCAGCTTCACCTTGTAGAAACACATATTTTAAATGGGAGGGTAACAACTTCAATTCCAGTTTCTGGTTAGCCTCCTTGTTGTCAACTGCTTTTTCAATGTTTTCCAATGCTACTTGCTTCGGAGGAATCTCTTTGAGTGAATCAAGATCTTGCAAACATCTTTCAATCTCTTGCTCCTCTTCCTCATTAAACCTTGTGTACAAGTTTATCAAAGCTTTCGCTAAAGGATCATATGACTGTGGCTGTTTAGTTGCTTCATAACACACCTCATCAATAACGTCAATAGAGAAACACTGTCCTTTGTCTTTCGGATATTGCAAGGCCTCAAAAACATTGAAATTTACTTCGTCATCCTGCACTCTTACTTTTAGTTTACCTGCATCCACATCAATCATAACTCTAGCTGTCTTCATGAATGGTCTACCCAAAATCAACGGGACCTCGACATCTTCTTCCATATCCAAGACCACAAAATCAGCTGGAAACATAAACTTGTCTACTTTCACCAGCACATCTTCTACAACACCATGTGGATATTTCACTGACCTGTCTGCTAACTGTAATGACATTCTGGTAGGTCTAGCTTCCAAATCACCAATTCTTCTCAACATAGACAGTGGCATTAGGTTGATACTAGCTCCTAAGTCCAGAAGTGCTTTTCCAAGTGTTAGATTTCCAATAGTAACAGGCAGTGTGAAGCTTCCAGGATCCTTCGCCTTCAGAGGAATGTATTTTTGAATAATAGCACTGCAGCTAGCATCCAGTTCAATAGTCTCCTCCTCTATGAATCTTCTCTTCTTTGTCAACAATTCTTTCATGAATTTAGCGTAGGTAGGCATCTGCTCCAAGGCTTCTGCAAATGGAATATTGATCTGAAGCCTCTTGAATATATCCATAAATCTTGCAAATTGCCTTTCTTTTTCTCTTTTTGTTGGAACATGTGGATAAGGTAAGTCTCTCACAGGTGGAGCTTTTAATGCACTCTTCTCATGGTTTTTCATCTCACTCTCTTTTTCTTTGTTTTTCTCTTTCTCACTCTTATGTACATCCTCACTTTTATTTTTCAACACCTCTTTCTCACTTTCTTCTTTTTCACTCTCAATCTTTTCCTCAACAACAATCACATTCTTTTCACTCAAATTCTCACCAATACCTTTACCTATCATCTTACCACTCCGTGTGGTAATTGCTTTGCACTGCTCCTTCGGATTAGGTTCGGTATTTGCTGAAAATGCTCCTTTATGAGAGTTTGCAAGCTGCTTTGCTAATTGGCCCACCTGGGTCTCCAAATTCCTGATAGATGCATCAGTATTCTTCTGGTTAGCCATCGACATTTGCATAAATTGATTCAATGTGTCCGCCAATTGTGAATTCTGATTTTGTGGCGGTTGTTGATATTGTTGGTTCTGGAATGGTGGTGGCCTGTTAGAAGAAGGTCCGACATCCTGTTTCCAAGGTTGGCTGAAATTTTGATTGGCTCCTCGAGAGTAGTTGTTCTGATACTGACCTTGCCTTGGCTGATTAGACATGTATTGAACTTCCTCCTCCTTGGGCTCACAATTACTTGTAGGATGATCTGGTGTACACGCGTCACATCTATTCACATGCCTCCTGGATGATGATTCTTGCATTTCCTTCAACTGTTTTGGAATATTTGCCAATTGCTTTGTCATTTCTTCCATTTGCTGTTGAAAAAGCTTGTTTTGTGCTAAGATTGCATCATTCCCTACAAGTTCTATCATGCTTCTTCGTGTGGGAGCTCTATTGTGTTGATCCTGTTGGTCATTGATGGCCATAGACTCAATTATGTCAATGGCTTCTGTTGGAGTTTTAGCCATCAAAGATCCTCCAGATGTGGCTTCAAGGATCAACTTGTGTTGTTAGAATAAGCCATTTTTGAAAATATGGATTTGTGTCTTTGCATCGAATCCATGGTTTGGACATTTCCTCAACATTGATTTGTACCTCTCCCAGGCTTCACATAAACTTTCACCTACAAACTGAGAGAAAGTAGAAATAGCAGTTTTAAAATCCAAAAATTTTGATTGAGGAAAATACCTAGCCATGAATTTTTCCTCCAATTGGTTCCAATCCGATAAAATTTGTTGTGGTTGATCAAGGAACCATTCCTTGGCTTTTCCAATGAGGGTCAAAGGAAAGAGTCTCAGAAATACATCTTCCTCCTCATTCTCTATCACGCCAGCAGTACCACAATGTAAGATGTGCATAGGGATCCTCACGATCCAGACCAGCGAAAGGGTTGGCATACATCAACTGTACCAATCCAGTCTTCATTTCCGATGGCTTTTGATTTCCAGTAGGTCTGCCAATTCTGATAATGTTCCTTGGTGTGAAATTGACAAAACCTGGCTTATTGTCATCATTGGTTGCCGCCATTGTTTCTTGATTTGTAGAAGAACTTGAGACAGAAGTTTCTTCTTGTTGCCTTCTCTGCTTAGCAAGTTGTTTTCTCTTCCTGGCTTTGCTGTTATTCTTCCTAGCTGTTTTGTCTATTTCTGGGTCGAATAAGAGTTGATCAGCTGGAATCCTACCTCGCATAAAAAGAAAGATAACACAAATCTAGCCAAGTGGATTAGTTAACAAGCTTATGAAAATGTAAATAAAACTATGTACTATATTCACAATTGCTCAAGATAACAACTAAAGCAATGCTTTGTATTTAGACGCAACTCCCCGGCACTCTAGCTTTCTGTTGAAAGTTATTTTTACCACTCTACTTTCAAATCCCTTAGGATTCAATTGCAGTATAGTAAAAGGGTTTTATATCGTATCCACGGGGAATTGGTTAAATCATTCCAAGGGCCTATCCAACCAATTATCATTCCCAAAGTTGATCTCCCTACCATCCTCTATCAGCCACATAGAGTTGGATATTGCAAGCTGCAGATTTATTTTAATACCTAGCCATATTGATGACTTGTAATACTTGTTAGGATTACCAAATCTTTTCCTGAAGAAACATGCCCACTCTTGATCAGAGGAAAGCATCTTCTCTTGATTTTGTGATTCATAGAGGAGGAGACTTTTGAACTGGATGGCGACAAAGAAGTGAGTTGGATCCAACCAGAATTGAAGAATTGGTTGACTGTATTACAAACATCCTTACCAACTATATCCCAGTAAGTCTAATAGAAGCAACCTCCAAACCCATCTGGACTAGGAGCACCATCGCCATTCATTGAGAACACAACACCCTTAATTTCCTCTGTACATGGCTCATAAGTCAATATATGATTCTCAGCCTCAGTGACTAGGCAAGGGAGTACCTCACTAATGAGAGAATTATTCGTAGTAACATTTAGAGAGCCAAATAGATCAGTAAAATAGTTTAGAGCATGAGCGGTAATTTCCTCCTGATCAATGATCACATCCTCACCAACATTTAGAAGATTCAATGATTTGGAAACCTGTCTGATTTTGGTTACTCTATGGAAAAAACATGTGTTCCTGTCACCACTATTGTGCCAATTAACTCTAGCTTTCTGTTGAAAGTTATTTTTACCACTCTACTTTCAAATCCCTTAGGATTCAATTGCAGTATAGTAAAAGGGTTTTATATCGTATCCACAGGGAATTGGTTAAATCAATGCCTTTCTTTAGTAAATTTTCTTAAACAATGAGTTCAGATGGTTTGATGATTGATTTTTGTAACAACTTCAATTGTAAAAATATGCAATATTAAAAAGGATTTATAACAATATGAGAAAACTGTTGGGATTGGGTTTCACTCAATAACTCATCAATATCCTAATGATTCAACATACAAACTTTGGCTTATGCTTAATTTCATCACATCAATTCTTATCTATCTCATTAATCTCTTACATGAGTAGATCAACGATTCCCTAATCTAATTATCAATCTCTTGCATAATTAAAAAGGATAATCGTAATGAGTCCAGATGTAAAATGACAAACAAACTTAATTCTATCTCTAGCAATCACGCTTGTTAGATGAGATAATCTAAATCCGATTATAATATGTAGTTCTCACTCACATATCAAATCTAAATTCATGCCTTAGGTGATCAATCCAAAACATTTATGAAGAACAAGATTAAATCATTGAAATTATCGCATAGAACAGATATTTGTATATAGAAATCAAAATAGATACATCAAAGTTTAGGAGTTACGTCCAATCCCAACACAAGGAAATTAGCAATCCATAGCCATGGATGCTTTCAAGCTCAAAGTGAAGATTTAAGAAGAAATGATAGCTCCAAGATGATGCAGGAACAAATCCACCCCTCCAGTTGATCTTCAATCCAAGCTCTATGTGTTTCCAAAGGTGTTTTTCTAAGTTCCTTAAGTTCTGAGTTTGAGGAAAAATTCTTCTCTCCAAAAAGAAACTCTGGTTCTGAACCAGAAAATGGCTTTTACAAAGAGAAGCACGCACAGGGCGCCCAGCTCCTTGGTTACCCTCACAAGAGGGTTTAGTTTAGTTTAGCAGGGTCCCCAGCCCCTTTTCTGGCCGCCCAGCGCTCTGCGTTCATTTCAGCAGGGCGCCCAGCTTGATTTGGACAGAAGCAAAAACGCCCAGCCCTCCTAGAATCAGGCTTGGCGGTTTTGAACGTTCTTCAAGCTCCTAATCATTCTGCAAACCTTTTTCTTGTGAGATCTTCAACCTTAAAAGCTCAAAGTGAGATTGGAAACATGCATTAAACATATTCTAATTGTAAATTAGAATTTCTATAAGTTTTAATCAAAAAGTGTATTTTGCATGATATTTTCCATAAGTCAAAACGATAAGTGCTCTAAAATAAACTAGAAAGTACAGTAAAAATGGCACTTATCACTTTCTCTTTCCAAAATTCCTCATCCATATTGAGAGCATGGAGAAGATTCCTTTGGGCCATTACTTCTTGATCCAAATAGTCATTTTCCTGACCAAGATCATTGAGGCAGTTTTGGATTGTTTGAACCTCATTCAAGGCCTCTTGCACCTTTTGATGAACATTGCCAAACATATTGACATTCCAAACTTCGAGCACAATTTTGAGTCTTTTGAGCTTTGAAGCCAATATGAACATTGGGCATCTATACACCCTAGCTCTCCAAGATTCCTCAATGACCCTATTGCAATCAGGATGCTGCAACCACATTTTGTGGAATCTGTAAGATGATATTCTGGCAGGATCAGAATTGCTAGAGAAAAGGAGGCTTGGATGATGATCAGAGGAACTTTAGGGAGAGTGCATCAAGAAACCTGGTGCCAATCCGAAAGCCACTCCTCATTACAAATAGCCCTATCCAGCCTTTTTTTCAGTGAGAGCATGACCCCTTCTCTTATTAGACCAAGTAAACTCTGCACCTCTAGTGGTTAGGTGTATAAGCCCAGCATTATCAAAGAAGGTTTTAAACTCCTCTGAAGGAGTTCTCGAAGGAATTCTTGATCCCTTGTACTCATTAGACCCAAGAATTACATTGAAGTCACCTATACAACACCAGAAGCCAACATGATCATCCATTAAGCTTGTGATTTCAGACCAAAGGAACCTTCTAGCTATGTAATTAGTGTTTGCATATAGTGCCCAAAGGAAAAAAAAATTGTTCTCAATAGATACAACAATAGAAATTTGTTGATTTGTTAAAAAGATCACACTATGATCAATGTCTTGACTACGCAATCCCCAAATGTTAGGAATCAATGTATTCTTAGAATTCACTGTAAACAATTTCAACTTTAACTCATCCTAGTAAGCATGACTAATTTCCTGCATAGCTATTTGTGGCTCAGCTATGAAAACCAGATCAGGCTTATTAGCATGAACCATATTCTTAAGCACCAACCTAGTGTTTAGGTTGCCTATACTTCTACAATTCCAGTAGAGGACCTTCATTGTGTTGAGTTTAGATAACCACCCCTTCAGGTATAATGAACCTTCCCTTGACTACTTTTCCTTTTTTGCCTTCTTTTTTTAGACTTGGTTAAAACATCAGTGAAGAGACCCTCTTCCTCCACTTCTTCCTTAACCTCATCAAATGTGTACTTAGCCTAAAAATTTCGAACAATTCTCATATCCCTAACATCATTCTGATTTTCCATTTCCTCCAATGGTTGGATTGTGACATGATCTTGTTCAATCTGATTTGCGTCATGTGGTAATTCCTCCAGAGTTTCTTCAACTCTTGTGCAACTTATATCTTCATCAGATAAATCATTTATTTGTTCAACTTGGTTAGGAAGCCTGACTTTCTCCAAATTTTCCTGATTAATTTCCTATGTTGCATCTATATTTAAGTTGATGAGCAGTTCAGGTTCTTTCACATTAGACGTATCCTATTTCACTACCTTTAGGTTCCTTGTTATTTTTTGGTCCACTGCATGTTCTCTTTTGGATGTTTTCCTACAGCTAGATGCTAAGTGACCTATAGCTTGACACCCAAAACAAAAGTCAGGGAGGTTATCATATTCTATGGTCACAAAGAACGCAAAACCCTCCATCTCCACCAATATCTGATCAGGTAACTGGGCCTTCATATTGATATCTACAAGGACTTTGGCAAAGTGACCAAAAGTTCTGTTATTTGTAGCTTCATCCAAAGATATAGGGGTGCCAATACCCCCTGCTATTGAGAAATAATCCTTGGGCTCCAATAATCTTGTCTGAAAGCAACAATTTTTACCCAACTTTGGCAGTGAGACAGTCTTTGCAGGCTTGAGTTAAAGTCTGGTGCCCATAATAAGAGACGAAAGAGACCAATTTTGAGGTTCCAAGAACCTATGGCACACACAGAACGGATGTCTTCAATAGAGGAGAAGGAGAATTCGAAAAATCCCTTCCAAAGTGATATCATATTCCATTATCCTATCATGCTCCACAATGTAGTGAGCTTAGATTTCAAATCAAAAAATTTAATAGGAGTGTCACCCTTAGAAAGAAGGATCCTACAATGTAGATGACTCTTGCATCTTTAGAGACCAGCTTGATAGTCACACTCTGGTATTTTTATAGCTATTGCATCTCCTTTGATGCATGATTGAGGAAGTTAAGAAACCAATATATCACAAGTATTCTTCACCACTTGAGCAAAGGATTTTGTAGGAGGATGAGGAGGTTGTTTAATAGCTTCCTGAATGCCACAGATAAAAGACCATGGAATGCAGTATTCATTAGACATTTTGTTGAGACGAAGAAGAAGATCCAAGAAAGTTGGAGGTTGGTTCCAGAAGTTAGAAGATATTCCCAGAGAGTTGGAAAGTTTGAAACCCTAGCAGAGACATAAAATCGCCCCTAATAACAATCATAAGTTAGAAGATATTCTAGGATTAAGAGCACCTTTTCAAAAAAATGTCACTTTTTAAAATATTTTTTCAAATCACCTTTAGATAAAAAAGAAAAATATTAATATTCTGTATTTTAAAATCATATATTAAAATATTTTTAAAATAATATTTTAGAATATTTTTAAAATCACATTTTAAAATATTTTCCTTTTAAAATTGTATTTTAAAATAGCCATTTTTAAGTGATATCACTATTTAAATCACCTTTTTAAAATATTTTTTATAATTCTTAAAGCATGTAACATTCCAATTTCTACTTATAAAGTTTTAAAAGATATCAGAATATATGTTACATGCGTAAGAATAAACTTTTAATATTAACTACATCCACATATCATAAAATGAAATAACTTAACATGTAATAAAGTCAAGTTCTATAATCAAATGTAATAATAAAGCACTTTAAGTCATTCTTCTCATTTTACATATTGTCTTAATTAAAAGAGTCATCCATCATACAACCAATATCATTCTTATCCTAAAAAGATATTAGTTTATTAATATTTCCTATTTAAATGTTAAATTATTATCCTACAATAACTCAGTTTTAAACTTAAGCAACCACTGCACATAACTGAAATGCTAATATCGTAGTGCAATTTGTAAACTTTGGTAAATAGCAAATCGGTCAATTAAAATATTGAGTTGAGTTGCAAACAAATATAAAGAGTTTTTATATTCATAAAGACTTGAATGGTATTATATTCTTTACAATAATTATGGTCTTTAAGTTAAGAGTTCTGTCGAAAGAGATTTTCAATTTGAAACTGAATACTAGAAACTAAATTGAAAACAAAAGCGTTGGGATTAGATTTCACTATTCAACATTTAAATATAGAAAAGGATGTAACTTATAAAATAATCTATACTTCGATTTCCTCAACATTATTTCTATTTAACATCATTAGTGTCCTAATGAAATAATTAACAACTCATTTCCCTAACCATAAATTCCTTGAGCAATTAAGAAAGCAAATTCTAATAAGCTTGGGTGTTAGGTTGACTATATTCTTAGAAGTTACACCCACTAGATGATATATTCTAGTTCAGTTAAACACAACTATATAATTTTAACAACACATTCAACATAAAGTCATGTTTTAGGTAATCAAACTAAAACAACCATGAAAAACAAAAATTCACTTATTACATAAACATAAATAAATATAAATCAATCAAATTACTTACATCAAATTGAGCAACTATATGTAATACCAATAAGAGCGGATTTAATTACTCATTTACATGGAAACCAACACAATGGAGAAGAGAAGATAAAGACCACCCATGGAAGAGCACCAAGGTGAGCTCCATAATGTTTTAATGCCTTTAATATTCAAGTTTCCCTCTCCAATGGGTTTAAAAATCTCTAAAATACAATCCTAAGCCTGCTAAATTGAAAATGATGTAAGGGGGAAGAGTTAGAGTTAAAAAAACACTTTTTTGCCCTTTTAAAAAAATGAATACAACATTACAATTTTTCGATAACTACTAGTGGTTATTTTCAGCAGCTTGTCCTGAGAGAGAACCATTGCATATTTTGCCAATCCCACTATTCATATTGAAGTTCCATTTGTTGGGAGTTTCACACCCAAATATCTCCTATCTAATAGTGAACGAATATATTGTCGCTATTTTACTCAATCTGGTTTAATTTGAATCTTTGCTTTTCTTTCCTCAAAATACCTAAAAGTAAAATATTTACTAACAAACATTTATAATTTTATACATGAACAAATGATCCTCAAATTGAATCAATTAAATATAACTGTAATCAATTTGAATTGAAAAATGTGAGTAAATAATATCCAACATGTGGAAATTTTACACTTACCAAATATGAAAACTTCATGACTTCTTTTTTTTTTTTTTTTTTTGCCTTAACTTAAATATATTTGAATATATATAAAGTTCATGGTGATCCTTTTTTGTGAGAAAAGAAAAACTTGTATGGAGACATATGTAATATGTCGTTATTGAATACAAATATTATTTTTTTTTTGCTTTTTGGTGCTATCCAAAATAATTATTTTGAATAAAATTTTAATTAGTTGTCAAATATTTTTTTATGCTATATATATACACATTACACAAGTCTTTCCATGATCGTAAATATTTGACAACATGCACCGATGACCTCCAATGGTAACACTTCGTCGATGGGATGTGAATAGCTGGTTCTAAACTTCTGAACAATATTAAACTAGAGAAGTTTAAACACAACCATTTAATAAGGCTAGAATCCTCTTCAATATCAGAGAGGAAAATGATGTGTAAAACTGAAGAAAAGGCAAAATACAATAACATTTATATCTTTTTACTTTATAATGAAATTATATTTTTATATTTAAACTATATACAGAAATATCACTTCTATCTCTAATATTGGAAATCATTATAGTTCCATTTAAGACCAAAAGAAACTCTCATAAGTATGGATGCTCCAACTTCCTTAGGCTTCAAATTGAAAGTATATTGATTTCATATATAAATTTGGGGATGCTAACCGATGTCTTTAGGAGATTATTTATGTAGTGCATTTGACAATACCTTCATAATTAATAGCACCAATATTAATTCAACATTAGGTTTGACCATACTGTAACTTTTTTATACCTTATTTATAAAAGGATCATTAATTATATCCATTATTTATTTTCCCTCCTCAACTCATCTTTTGTCTACATTTATACCCACCAATTGGTTATGGTTCTGCTTCCTACAGCCTCATATGCAAGCATTGAAGTAACTTGATAGTGTTTTTTTGCTATCTTTAGTATCTCCCATTATATAAAATCTAACATCACCTTCCAAAATTCCATGAAGCACTCATTTCATATACCAAGTAATCATGTTGGCCATTTGGTAATCAAAGCTTCTGAAATAAGGACTCTATCCAACATGCTCATCCAAGACTCCTTAATTTTATACTACAACCCTTCCCCTAAGGTATTTTTCAGTGCACTTAATTCATTGCATATTATTATATTTTCGACTAAGTTGCATGATGAGTAAATGTTTATAGCTGCATATTTTTTTATTAAAAATATTAATTTGAAGTGGTTAAAATCTGTCACTATCCATACCCCGTATGACTTAAACGATCATAGTGAGTCTCATTTAATTTAAAATGGAATTACATGACCCTAAAATTCTTCACATGTATTTATTTGATCTTTGATAAAAAAAATGGTAAAATATTTGAAAACATATATGCTCCCAATCTTTTTTTTATAAATAAACTCTTCATATAATATCCCATAGTAATATATTTTTCGATGTTCTCCTACCCTAATGGTTCATCCGGTTGTTTGGTGTAATGGTTGTGTTTAGATATATTACAAAGAGTTTATTGATGTCCTTCATGTCGCTCAGCTAGGGTTTCTCCCACTTTCTTGGAGATCCCCTCCCACTTCCTTGGAACGATAAAATCATGTCTAGTTCTGTGCCTGCAATTCCTTGGAGATTTCTGGTAGAACCATCCCTCACTGAAGAAAAGGTGCAGCATCCAGAACAAAAAAAATCTTTTGCACAAGCTCTAAAGAATTCTTGTGATATCTCTATCTCACAGCTGCCTCAACCCTGTATAAAGGGAGATGCCATCGCAATCAAGATTCCCGAGGATGAAAATCAAGCTGGATTGCAACGTTGCAAGACCCATCTCCATGGCAGGCTAATCCTTTCAAAAGGGGATACACCAATGAAGTTCACAGAGCTTAAAGCCAAACTCTCTACTCTGTGAAGTAAACTGGGAAAATGGAACATGATATCCCTTGGTAGAGGCTACTATGAGTTTTCATTCTCATCCATTGATGATATGAGAAGTGTTTGTGATGTTGGCTCGTGGAACCTGAAACCAGGTTTGATTCGGTTATTCCTTTGGACCCCTGATTTTAACCCAAGTATTCAAAAATATTCTCATGCTTAGTGTTGGGTTAAGCTAGTAGGTCTCCCTCAAGAATATTGGAGCCCAAGGATCCTATTCTCAATCGCAGGTGGAATAGGAGTTCCTATTTCATTGGATGAAGCGACAAATAATAGAAGTTTCGGGCACTTCGCTAAGGTGTTGGTGGACATCAACCTCAAAGCAAACTTACCTGAACAAATCTTGGTAGAACGGGAAGGTTTTGCTTTTGTTGTATCAATTGAATATGAGAATTTAGCAGACCTATGCACTGGATGTCATTCTATAGGTCACCTGGTATCCAACTGTAGGAAAATGGCTAAAAACGATGGTGCTCAAGAGGCTTCTAAGATCAAGTGTGGAAGAGAAGCCAATATCCCTAGTGCTCAAGAGGCTTCAAAGCCAACACATAATGGAAAAGATAATGAAATTTACATTCATCTTCAAATTGATAGAGAAGCCAATATCCCTGAGGGTATAGAAAAAGTAACTAATAATGCTACAAGGGTCATAACTAACTCTTCTGAAAAAAGACATCAATGATTCTTCTGATGAGGACATCATGGAAACAAGAGTAGAGGAATCTAACCTATCTCCTATTGCTTCTGCTAATAGAACTCAGATCGAAGGGGATAATCGAGTTGAGGAGTTGGTTCAACATACTCAGGGGAATGAAGGCTATGTCCAATTTGTGGAGGAAATGTGCAATCTAACAACAGCTAATGATATGAGACCAATTGGGAGATTATGGGCTGATGATGATCCAGATGAGGATGAAACACAAGAAGAGGGCAGTTTCACAGAAGTCCTTTCTAAGTCTCAGAAAAAGAGACAAAAGAAAAAGACGAAGAATGAGAAGGTTCACTACAATTAAAGCTCAATGAAAGTTCTTTATTGGAACTGTAGAGGTTTAGGAAATATAAACACTAAACTTGTCCTAAAAAATCTTTGTTTGCTCAATAAACCTGACTTAATATTCATCTCTAAGCCTATGATATCAGCAGATGACTTTGATCCTAACTTTTGGAGTGCTCTAAACTTGAAGATGTTTGCCACTAACAGCAGAGGGCCTTTGAGATCTAACCTTTGGGGTATTTGTAGAATTGATCTAGACCATACTTTAATAGCTAACTCCTATCACGAGATCTCCATGTCTATTACAATTGATAATCAACAGGTGAATGTCTATGCTGTGTATGCACATACCAATGTGATTCAAAGAAGAAATCTCTGGTATGAAGTCCAAAGTATTATGCTCAACCGTGATGGTCCTTGGTGTTGCCTTGGAGAATTTAATGTTGTCTTGGGGGCTAATGAATGCAGAGGAGGGAGATTGCCTAGTAGAGCTGCCTCTAATGATGTTAGGAACTTCTCAGATGATGCTAACCTAGTGCATTTAGTCACTAGAGATGCTGAGTTTACTTGGTCCAACAAAAGAAGGGGGCATGATCTAACTGAAAGAAGGTTGGATAGAAGTCTCTACAATAATCAATGGCTTGAAGTCTGGGACCAAGTCCAGTATTGCACCTTACCAAGGTCTGCATTGCTAGGAGACCTCAGTTTAGGTTCCATAAAATGAGGGCGCATCACCCTGATTGCAAGAGAATTATAGCTGAATCCTGGAAGGTGGAAGTGGTGGGGTGCCCTATGTTTATTATGGCACAAAAGCTCAAGAAATTAAAGAAAGAGCTGAAAAATTGGAACAATTAGGTGTTTGGAAATATTCACCAAAATGTTAAAATGGCCTCTGATGATGTGACAAAAGTTCAAAACTGTAGTGATAACTCTGGTCCTACCTTTGAGCTGCTTCAGCAAGAAGAAATAGCTCATAATCATCTCTTGCAGGCTCTCAAGATAGAAGAGGAATTCTGGAGGGAGAAGGCTAGGCTTGATTAGCATGTGCAGGGGGATAGAAACACCAATTTCTTCCACAAAATTACAAAAGTCAAACAAGTAACAAAGTCTATGTCAATGTTAAAAGATGGTGATAATATTCTCAGTGAGAATCAGGAGATTGCCAACCATGTTCTTGGTTACTTCTCTGATCATTTTGGATCCAATAATAATGTCACTCCTAACAATTTAATAAGCTCTGCCATCCCTAGCATGGTCACAGAGGAGGAAAATGAAATACTAACTGTTATGCCTTCCACAATTGAGATCAAGGATGTTGTTTTCAATATGAATGGGGAGAGGGCTCCTGGCCCAAATGGTTTTGGTGGAGTTTTTTACCATAATTTTTGGGATATAATTCATAAAGAGACCTGCAACTCTGTTCAACAGGTTTTCAACAACAACTGGTTGCTACCTAATCTCAACTCCAACAACATGGTGTTAATTCCTAAATTTGTTGGTGCTGACAGAATTGAAAACTTCAGACCAATAGCTTTAGCCAACGTCCATTTCAAGATTATAACTAAGGTCATTGGTGATAGATTGGCTATAATAGCTCCTAGGATCATATCCCCTCAACAAAGGGGATTCATTAAAGACAGGCAGCTTCTAGACTGCATTTGCTTGGCTTCTAAAGCAATTAATTTGCTTGATCACAAAGTCTTTGGTAGTAATCTTGCAATAAAAGTGGATATCAAGAAAGATTTTGACACCGTGGATTGGCACATTGCGCATTGGAATTCTCTGTGTTTGGTTGGAAATGGTCTCAACACGAATTTTTGGTGTGACAATTGGCTTGGAGTTCCTCTAGTGGATTCTCTAAACATTCCTGATGTGATTCAACCCATGCTTTAGGCTACAGTGGCTGATTTCAGATCAAACTCTAATTGGAGTATACCTACATCTCACTCAACCAGATTTCCTCTCATATCCGCTTTAGTTTCTAACATCATAATCTCCAATGAATAGGACAAAATAATTTGGAAAGGTTCCAATGATGGCACCCTTACTTTAACGGATTCCTACAATTATGTTGTTCAAAATGGCAATGCTACAAATTGGTGCAAGCACATCTGGTCCCCCTCAATACCTCCATCTAACTCCTTCACCACATGGAGGGTGCATTATGGGAAAATGCGCACTGATGAGAATTTGTAAAAGCGTGGTTGCTCTATGGCTTCCATATGCAGTCTCTGCAAGGCAACAGCTAAATCTGCGCATCATCTTTTCATGACTTGCCCTTTTGTCAAGCCAATTTGGAACTGGTTAAGTAGTGTTTTCAACATAAACTTAAATCTCTCTTCCATTTCTGAATTGATGAAGGCATGTGACCTACTTTGGAGTCCTCAGCTAAAGGGGGTAATAGCTGCTTGTATCATTCACTCTATTCATGTCATATGGCACTGCATAAACAAAACAAGATTCAAAGATAAATCAATCACCCAAGCTCAAGCTATCTCAAAAATCAAGCTAGCAACTACTCTTTCTAGGAACCAAGCAACTCATTGTGCTTTCAAGTCTTTGAAGGAGTTTCAAATCCTCAAGAGCCTAAACATCTCCATCAATTATAGCAAAGCTCCTAGTATTATTGAGGTCATTTGTATCCACCTTCCTACTCTTGGATTAAAATTAATTCTAATGGTGCTGCAAAAGGTGCTCCAGGGCACTCAGGAGGTGGGGCTCTCTTCCGGGACCATAATGGAGAGTTGATTTCGTGCTTCTCTACCTACTTCGACATTCAAGATGCTCTATATGCTGAATTAAACACAACTATTATGGCTTTGGATTTTGCCAATGACAGAGGATGGACTAATATATGGCTTGAATGTGACTCGATTATTGTGGTGGACATTTTCAATGAAAAGATCAAGCCGCCATGGAAGCTTCTTCGGAATTCGCAACGTTGCGTGATGTTAAGACAAACAATGAATTGTAAAATCACTCACATTTTCAGATAGGGTAATCAATGTGCCGATAGTTTAGCTAATTATGCAATATCTGCTCAAGCTTTTAATAGTTGGAATGTTCCCCCTAACTTTATAGTTGAGTCTCTCAATAGGAATAGATCTTTCATGCCTTCCTATAGGTTTGCTAACATATAATATCTTTGCTTTTATAATAAGTCACTTTTATAAGTCACTTTTTAAAAATATTTTTTAATATCTTACTAGCTTGAATATTTTTAGACTTCTATGTGTAAAGTTTTTAAGAGATATCTATATATTATATGTTTAAGAACAAACTTTTAATATTAACAATATCCACATTACATAAAATTATTCTCAATTTAATAAAATATTCAAAGTGAACACACTAGAATAAAGTGAAATTTGAGATAATCATTGAAATTGAATAGCAAATAACATCAATTTTTTGAATGAATTTAGATGAGGATCATAATAGATGGATGAAAAGTCATCTATCAGTCTAAATAAATTCATTTATATCATATTTTAAATTATCCAATTCATCCATACCCAAACCTATAGGATGGGTTCCAATCCATCAATGCATTTTCATGAATTTGAATTGATGGATATCCAACCCATTTTATTTTTTAATTGGAACTAAAGCACTTTTAAATATAATAATTCTTTTAAAACGACTATTTCAAGAAACTATTTGTTAAGATCACCTTTTAAAAAAAAGTTACTTTTTAAAATAGTTTTTCAAATAATCTTTTCAAAATAAAGAAAGATTAATATGTTGTATTTTAAAATATTTTTTAAAACCCCATTTTAAAATAATTTCCTTTTAAAAGTTTTTCACAGTCACCATTTTAAGTGATATCACCATTAAAATCATATTTTTCAAATATTTTTTATTATCTTACAAGCATGTAACATTCAAGGTTTCTATGTGTAAAGTTTTAACGGATATTTATATATGTTATATGTTTAAGAATAAAATTTTAATATTAACTACATCCACATGCAATATAATTGCTCTAAATTTAATAAAAAATTCAAAATGAGAGTAAGAAACACTACAAGAAATTGAGAGTTGAGATAATCAATGAAATTGAAAAGTAAATAGCATCATTTTTGAATAAATTTATATATGAATTATAATGAATGAATGGAAAATCATCCATCAATCCATATAAATTCATTTAAATCATATTTTAAATTCATCACATGCATTAATTTGATATTTGATAAAATATGGTACAATATTTGTAAACATTTATGCTCCCAATCGTTTTTTTATAAATAAACTCTTCATATAATATCTCATAGTATTATTTTTTTCGATGTTCTCCTACCCTAATGGTTCATCTATATCCATTTTAACTCTGGGAAATGTTCTCCTACCCTAAGTATATTTACACTATTGTACAAACTAGCACAAGGCTATTAATATTATTAAATCCTAAATTGTAAACTAAAATATTTATAATGATATTATTTTTTATACTTGTGGTTCAAGTGAATGTTTTTCTTGTATAAAATTTCTTGTTGTTAGTAGAATCAAAACTCATTTCACCATCTCTACACCTTGAAACCATCAATCGTTGACTTTCAGTCATGGGGCACATAAAAAATAGGGCTCAAAACTTTTATTTCAAGCCTTCAAATTACATTTGTTTAATAGGTATAATATGAGGTGGGACCCACTTACTCCACATCCTAGTTCTTAATTCTAGGGAAATCCAATGGTTTGAATTAATGGGTAAATCTAAACCATTAGATTTCCCTAGAATTAATGGCTAGGATGAAGTGTAAGTTTAAAAAAATTTCTGTTGAAGTAAATGGATCCTCACTCGTATAATATTAATGTTAAACAATGATATTGTTGTACTTGTTGGGATTATTAACTATAATACCTTTGAGCATGTGTGGTTTCCCTTCGTAGCAAATTTTGCTCTCATTTATTGCACTTTGGCTTTGGCCTTTTTTTTTTTTTGGTAAAAAGGGGAGCAGCACACCCAAACTATATATTTCTTTTTTTGCAAAGGGTGTAAGAACCCCCACATATATTAAAATAGGAACATGAATACAAGATAAAGTCAGTTAGAAAATCTATAGTTAGGAAGTTCTAATCTATTTCTATTAAAATCCTCAACTATGCTAGAAGGAATTTCATTCCACCAAGTAAACGATCTAGACCGAATTTCATAACTAGCAAGTCTATCCGCACAAGCATTGCCTTTCCTATAAATGTGTGTGATCCAGCAATCCATGGACTCCATCGAAGCTTTGCATAATCGTCATTTGTTCATGAGCTTCCAAGGCATATTAATTAAACCATTAAACATTTGGCTTTGGCCTTGTATGGTGCTTTAGGATCTAATTTAGCATTACGTTGCACTAACTCCTTATTAGTATTTAAGATGTATACCTCAAAACATTTTAATATTTATTTATGCTTTGAAATTAAATTTATCATAAATAGATTATCAAATATCAATTCTCACTATCTCTATCATATTTCTATGACTATTGTTAAACAATTATGCATTAAAGGTTTCGCGGTTAATATTTGAAGACAATTCGCTTTTCCTGGCATAGAGATTGTCGAAGTGAACTTTGCCTATATCAACAATTTCTTTCACACACATAACAAAGATCAAACTCTTAATACTATTATTAAAGAGCTACACTATATGGATTAATGATAGACATTGCTAATTGTAATATCTTTTTTATAAATGAAAGGAATAATAATTTTGTTAACTACAAAAAAGTGAATGATTTCCTTATTGTGTATAAAAAAGCTTAGAATATTATTTATAAAATGAGGAAATGTTATCTATACAAAATTTGTTTGATATAGCAAAGGGTATCGGCTCACCCTTTGGGTAAGGAATTAAGTCCTTGTGGAGTGTGTGGTTGTCCTCCCAACAAGTGTTGTTTCCAGAAAACTAACATTTGATCTTTAGCCTAGTATGATAAACAGGATCTAGCGGAACCTAACGTCACCTAATCGATATTATCAATATCTTGTTAAAAAAAATCATCTAAAACAATTATTTATTTATTTTTGAGAAATATGTATGGATTGGCAATATGGGTGGCAAATTGATTTGAATGAATTTAGATTTGAATTCTAATTTATGGATGAATAGTCATCCACCAATCCATTTAAATCCATCCAAATTATATTTTAAAATATCTAATTCATTTGTATCCAAACTTATTAGATGAATTCTACTCCATCCATAGACCTTTTTTTTATGAATTTGGATTATAATGGATGGATGAAAAGTCACCAAACAATCCACATAAATTTATCTAAATCATATTTTAAATTATTAAATTCATCCGTGAATCAATTTTCATATATTTGGATTGATGGATATGCAATCCATTTTATTTTTTTAATTGAAAATATAAAAATTGTTGAAGATAATAACTCTTTTAAAACAACTAATTCAAGAAAATATTATTTAAGATCACCTTTTTAAAAATGTCAATTTTTAAAAATATTTGTTCAAATCGCCTTCTGAAAAGAAAAAAAAAATGATATGCCCTACTTTAGAATCACATTTTAAAATATATTTTTTTAAAAGTGTTTTATCATTTAAATCACCTCTTTAAAATATTTTTTATTATCCTAATAGCATGTAACATTAATGTTTCTAGTGTATAGTTTTTAACATATATGTGTATATGTTACGTATTTAAGAACAAATTTTTAATATTAAATATATCCACATGTCATATAATTAATTTTAATTTAATAAAAATTAAAAGTGAGAGTGGGAAACACTACAAAAAGTAAGAATTGCAATAATGAAAGAAATTAGAAAGCAAATAATATCATTTTTCAATATTTGTTTTTTTGGATGGATTAGATATACCTCCAAAATATATATATCCCTTGGATATAACGGATCAGTTCAAATTCACCTATTAAAATCTATCAATTATTAAAATTATCTATTAGATTATATTCATTTAAATCTATTAGCCCTAATTAATGAATTATTTCTCTCGATCGCATTTGGATGACTTGTGAATTGTGGATATCCATATTTTTGCTAATGGTTAAGGGAATATTATCATACAATTGTGGATATCCATTTTGGATGAATTGTGAATTGTGAACTGTGGATGATCAATTTTTTGCTAATGGGTAAAGAAATATTATGTATATAATATTGTGGTATAACTAAGAGTATCACTTTACCATATAGGAAAGAAACTAAGCCTTTGCATGGTTTGTGGTTGTCCTCATAACCAGCGTTGCTCATATAAATCGAACATTTGATCTTTTGATTAATAGGACATTTAAGGATCTAGTGAGACCTTACATCACAAGAACAACGCCTTATAAATATGTTATCTATACATTGATAAATAGTATTTCAAAAAAAATATTTATTTTTTTAGAAAAATGTATGCATTGACAATATGAATGACAAATGGATGAATTTGAATGAATTTAAATTCGGATCATAATGAATGGATTTGAATAAATTTAAATTTGGATCATAATGGATGAATGGAAAGTCATCCATCAATCCATATTAATTCATATAAATCATATTTTAAATTATTCAATTTATCCATGAATCAATTTTCATAGATTTGGATTGGTGGATATCCAATCCATTTTATTTTTAATTGAAAACAAAAACACTTTCGATGATAATATTTTTTTTAAATTGACTAGTTTAAGAAAATACTTTTGAAGATCACTTGTTAAAATATTTTTTCCAAATCACCTTTTGAAAAGAGGCTATGGGGAAGTCGGAATAAGAGAGCACTCATCATGGTGTGAGCTTATTACTTAGATGCTTTCATAAGTTATCCGCTCCACACTTGGCTTCCCAACATTTGCCGTGGGCACGATAACTCGTACAATAGGGGGGTGTCCTTCCCGATCCTCTCGTACTAGGGAAAGGTCTTAAATTTAGATTTTAAAATATTTTTCTTAAAAGTGTTTTACCATTTAAATCACCTTTTTAAATAAGGAAAAATTCAAATGTTGTAAATATTTTTCTTTTAAAAGTGTTTTACCATTTAAAGAAACTTTTGAAATGAAGAAATTTTTTGATATGCTCTAAATATTTTTCTTTTAAAAGTGTTTTACCAATTAAATCACTTTTCTAGAATATTTTTTGTTATCCTACAAGCATGTACTATTCAAGATTTCTACGTGTAAAGTTTTTATAACATATATCTATTTATGTTATGTGCTTAAGGACAAACTTTCAACCTTATATATATTTGTATGTCCTGTAATTTAATAAGAAATTCAAAGTGAGAGTGAGATATATCACAAAATGTGAGAGTTGAGATAATCAAAGAAATTAAAAAGCAAATAACGTCATTTTCAATGTTTGTGTTTTGGGTAGATTGAATATATATTCAAATAGATATATCCACTGAATCAAATACATTCATTCAAATCTATTCATTACTAAAGTTATCCATTTAAATATATTAGCTCTAATGAATGATTTTAATCTTATCGATTGCATTTGGATGAATTGTCAACTGTGGATAGTTTTATCACCTCTAATTGACAATGTAAGATTTTTTTACTGTATCACTATTCATTCACCATTCATATTTAATTATCATTGACTATTAAATATAATAGATACAATGGAATGGTACATAATTTAGTCACGGTACAAAACTTTAGAGTGACAATAAACAAATATTATTGTTCCTACTAGAAATGTTTGAATTGTTTAAGTCTTTTATGTACATAATGCATTTACTAATTAATTGAGTAAATATATTCAAAGATGATGATATTTCCAATTCTTATACTATAAATTTGAGAAGCAGAATCTCTATGGAATCAAATATTCGTGAGCTCAAGGCATATTCAAAATTTGTTCAAGTCTCCAAATACATTATGGAAAAGTCTTCATTGAAGTTACTTTTCTTGGTTGCTCTTCTCATTGTAGCTGTATCTCAAGGTATGATTTCTTTGTATACGAGTCACCAAATACATAACACACTTGCTTTTATTTTTTTTTTGTCTCATATTGTGTTGGAAATGTGTGCATTGTAGGTGTTGCGCGCACATGCAAGACAGATGATGATTGTGTAAGTCTCCCAGACATTTGTGCTGGAAATCCTGCATATTTCCTCATTTGTACCCGTGCAGGCCGATGTGGCTG
>NC_032016.1:19905489-19908038 GCF_001865875.1 Lupinus angustifolius
CTCCTCCTCCTCCTCATCCTCGTCCTCCTCCTCCTCCTCCTCATTCTCATCCGCTTTCTATCCTCGTCCTCATCCGCATCCTCATCCTCCTGCATATCCTCCTCCTCCTCATCCTCCGCCCATCCTCATCCTCATCCTCGTCCTCATCCTCATCCTACACTCATCCTCATCCTCATCCTCGTTCTCATCCTCATCCTCCTCCCATCATCATCCTCATCCTAATACTCATCTTTATTCTCTCCTCTACCTCATCCTCATCCTCATCCTCATCCTCTTCCTCATCCTCATCCTCATCCTTATCCTTATCCTTCTTCTCTCCTATCCTCATCCTCATCCTATCCTCCCCTCATGCTCATCCTCGTCCCATCCTCATCCTCATCCTCTTCTTCTTGCTTGTCCTCATCCTCAGCTTCATCCTCATCCTCATCCTATCCTCGTCCTCATCAATTTCCTCATTCTATCCTCATCCTCATCATCTCCTAATCCTCATCATCTCCTCATCCTCATCCTCATTCTATCCTCATCCTCATCCTCATCCTCATCCTCCTCAAGATCCTCCAAATCCTCATCCTCCTCCTCATCCTCATCCTCTTCCTCATCCACATCCTACTCTTATCCTGATCCTCATCATCATCCTCCTCATCCTTCTCGTCATCCTATCCTCATCCTCATCCTCATACTCATCCTTATCCTCATCCTCATCCTCATCCTCTAGTATCCTGATCCTCATCCTCGTCCTCCTCCCCATCCTCATCCACATCCTCCCCCTCATCCTCCTCCTCATCCCCATCCTCCCCCTCATCCTCCTCCTCATCCTCATCCTCCCCCTCATCCTCCTCCTCATCATCCTCTTCCTCCTCATCCTCATCCTCCTCCTCATCGTCATCTTGTCCTCATCCTCATCCTCATCCACCTCTAGATCCTCCAAATCCTCATCCTCCTCCTCATCATCATCCTCACCCTCATCATATCCCCATCCTCATGTTCATCCTCATCCTCCTCCAGATCCTCCAAATCCTCATCCTCCTCCTCATCCTCATCCTCTTCCTCATCCTCATCCTCCTCCTATCCTGATCCTCATCGTCATCGTCATCGTCATCCTCATCCTCAATCTCATCCTCCTCATCATCCTCATCCTCATCCTCATACTCATCATCATCCTCGTCCTCTTCCCCATCCTCATCCTCATCCTCCTCATCATCCTTCTCCTCCTCCTCCTCCTTCTTATCCCCATCCTCATCCTGATCCTCCCTCTCATCCTCCTCCTCCTCCTCCTCATCCTTATCCTCATCCTTATCCTCATCTTGTCCTCATCCTCATCCTAAACCACTTCTAGATCCTCCAAATCCCCATCCTCCTCCTCATCCACATCCTCCTATCCTGATCCTGATCCTCATCCTCATCCTTATCATTCTCCTCATCCTCCTCCTCATCCTATCCTCATCCTCATCCTCTCATATCCTTATCCTCATCCTCATCCTCATCCTCTAGTATCTTGATACTCATCCTCGTCCCCATCCCCATCCTCATCCTCAACCTCCCCCTTATCCTCCTCCTCGTCCTCATCCTCCCCCTCATCCTCCTCCTCCTCCTCATACTCTTCATCCTCATCCTCTTCCTCCTCCTCCTCATCCTCTTCATCCTCATCCTCATCCTCATCGTCCTCCTCATCCTCCTCCCCATCCTTCTCCTTATCCTCATCCTCATCCTATCCTCATTCGCATCCTCATGATCCTCCTCCTCCTCATCCTCATCCTCCTCCACATCTTCCAAATCCTCATCCTCCCCTAGATCCTCCAAATCCTCATC
Organism: Lupinus angustifolius; assembly: GCF_001865875.1. NCBI lineage: Eukaryota > Viridiplantae > Streptophyta > Magnoliopsida > Fabales > Fabaceae > Lupinus > Lupinus angustifolius. The sequence goes on from NC_032016.1 coordinate 19,907,299, forward strand.
CTCCTCCTCTTCATCATCCTCTTCCTCATCCTCATCCTCCTCCTATCCATATCCTCATACTCATCCTCATCCTATCCTCATCGTCATTCTCGTCGTCGTCCGATCCTTATCCTCATCCTCTTCCTCATCCTCATCCTCCTCCTATCTTCATCCTCGTCCTCATCCTCCTCATCCTCATTCTCATCCTCATCCTCATCCTCATCCTCATCCTCCTCCTCCTCCTCCTCCTCCTATCCTCATCCTCATCCTCATCCTCCTCCTCATCCTCATCTTTATCTTCATCCTTCTCCTCATCCTCCTCCTCATAATCCTCTTCCTCCTCATCCTCATCCTCATCCTCATCCTCCTCCTCAACCTCATCTTGTCCTCATCCTCATCCTCATCCACCTCTAGATTTTCCAAATCCTCATCCTCCTCCTCATCATCATCCTCACCCTCGTCCTATCCTCATCCTCATCCTCATCCTCATGTTCATCCTCATCCTCCTCCAGATCCTCCAAATCCTCATCCTCCTCCTCATCCTCATCCTCTTCCTCATCCTCATCCTCCTCCTATCCTGATCCTCATCGTCATCCTCATCCTCATCCTATCCTCATGCTCATCCTCATCCTCCTCATCATCCTCATCCTCATCCTCATACTCATCATCATCCTCGTCCTCTTTCCCATCCTCATCCTCATCCTCATCCTCCTCACCATCCTTCTCCACCTCCTCCACCTCCTCCTCCTCCTTCTTATCCC
>NC_032016.1:19908138-19908815 GCF_001865875.1 Lupinus angustifolius
AGAGATAAAGGATCACCTTGTCTCACCCCCCTGCAACAATTGAAACACCAACATTGCTACAATTCACATTTATTGAGAGTTTGGCAGATTGAAGGATTAAAGATATCCAATTAATGAATGTTTGGTTTAAACCAAAAGCTTGAAGAGTTTGCAGAAGGAAGCTCCACTCAAGAGTATCAAAAGCCTCTTTGATATCAAGTTTTATTGCTATATTTCCCCCAAGATGAAATTAGAAGTTATAAAATATGAAGTAAATGTTTATTAGTATAAGTATATATAAAGATGAAAGTAGAAGTTATAAAATATGAAATAGGAAAATCCAAAATAACTTCAGTAGCATAGATAAAATTCTTACAAAATAGTTAGCTTGTGAGAAAAAATAGAATAAGTCTATAATCTTTGATTTAATTATATTTTGACACCTCTTCAAAAGTGTGATCCTCGTAAATTGAAAACGTTGTGTCAAAGGTGACATGTGATAATCTTCACATAGGGATTAAGGTATCAAGATGCATTTAATATTTGATATTGAGTGTAAAGTTTTACATGCTATAGGGGATGACTAAGACATCAAGAGGGGATGACTAAGACATCAAGAGGTGAAGTTTTTTTAGTTTTTGAGTATTGCAAATAATACAATATGTTCTCTGTTTAAAAAATAACATAAAATAATCATA
>NC_032016.1:19908915-19914159 GCF_001865875.1 Lupinus angustifolius
ATAATCATGGAACAAGGAATTAAGAGCAAGAATTTCCTTTTTGACTCCTCTGCAAAATATGAAAACATCATCTGCATAGAGGACATGAGAGGTTGTGCATAGGTTTCTTGGACCCTTTATGGAAGAAATCTTGTTCTCCTCACAGAGCTTAGAAATTCCTCTGCTTAGAACATCTTCAGCAAGGCAGAACAGAATAGGAGAAAGAGGATCACCTTGTCTTACACCCCTGCTACAATTAAAGTAACCATAGCTTTTACCATTGATTACTACAGAGAGCTTAGCAGAATGCATTATAGAGTTGATCCAGGAGATGAACTTTCCACCAAAACCAAAAGCAGAGAGAGTATCAACCAAAAATTTCCAGTCTAGAGTATCAAAAGCCTTTGTTATGTCCAATTTTAGAGCCAAATTCCCCCCAAAAGTTTTATGGTCAAGGAGATTTATTGCTTCAGAAGCACAACATATGCAGTCTTGAATGGATCTATCTTTAATAAATCCTCTTTGATTAGGAGAAACTATTCTAGCAGCTATGATGGACATTCTATCAGCCAGAATTTTAGTGATAACTTTGAATTGGAAGTTTGCCAAAGCAATAGGCCTATAGTCCTCAATTTTCTCAGCATTTGCAGCCTTAGGAACCAGCACGACATTATTAGAGTTGAGGTTAGGCAAGATCCAACCATGCTTAAAGAACTGAAGCACAGAGTTACAAACATCCAAGCCAACAATGTCCCAATAGTGCTGGTAAAAACATCCACCAAAACCATCAGGACCTGGGGCACCATTACCATTCATAGCAAACACAGCCCCTTTAATTTCATCAACAGAGGGGTCCTTGACAAGCATGTAGTTCTCATCATCAGAGACTATGCTGGGTATAACATCTGCAATTAAAGAGTTTGCAGATGTAACATTAGGACTAGCAAAAAGATCAACAAAATAATTGAGGGCATGATTAGCAATTTCCTCCTGATCAGAAATAATGACTTCATTGTGCCTTAGCAAGTTCATAGACTTAGCCACTTGTCTGATTTTGGTAACTCTGTGAAAGAAGGCAGTGTTTCTATCACCCTGAGTATGCCAATTGATTCTAGATTTTTCTCTCCAAAACTCTTCTTCCATGCCAAGCACCTTCAGAAGGTTTCTTTGGGCAGTGACTTCCTCATCAAGCAACATTTGCATATCCTCATGGTTATGCTGCAAGTCATTGATACAAGATTGAATGGTCTCAACTTCTGTCATTGCATCTTTCACTCTTTGGTGGATGTTGCCAAAGACCTCTCTATTCCAGATTTTAAGAGCTGATTTTAATCTTCTCAATTTCGAAGATAAAACATACATAGGACAACCAAGCACCACTCCATTCCAAGATGCCTCAATTATGGATCTGCAATTGGAATGCTGCATCCACATAGACTGGAATCTAAAAGAGGTAACTCTATCAATACTGTAAGAGCTACAATTAAGGAGGATTGGATTGTGATCAGAGGAGACTCTAGGTAAAGTGCAACAAGAGACCTGATTCCAAGCATTGAGCCAGCCCTCATTACAAATTGCTCTATCCAACCTCTTTTCAGTAAGGGCATCCCCCCTTCTTTTATTAGACCAAGTGTAGTCAGAGCCTCTGGTGCTAAGATGGATTAAGTTCTCTCTATCAGAAAACTCCTTGAAGTCAATGATAGGGATTCTAGCTGGAATTGTAGAGCCTTTATGCTCATGAGAACCCATGATTGCATTAAAATCACCCATCAAACACCAGGGACCAGAAAAGGAGGAAAGGAGTATGCTCAGGTCATCCCAGAGATTCCTTCTAACCAAGTAGTTGGTATGAGCATATATAGCAGCAAAGTTGAAAGTTATGTTATTAATAGTCATGGATACTGAGATGAGCTGGTCAGTGCAACCAAGGACTAGAGGATCAACATTTTTATTGCATAGACCCCATAAGCTAGGAATCATGTTGTGCCTTTTATTAACTATAAATAGCTTGAGATTCATTTGAGACCAATAGGAAGGATGAATCTCATTAAAATCCACCTTTGGCTCAGCAATAAACAGAAGGTCTGGTTTGTTTGCCAGGACCAAATTTTTTAGCACCAACCTAGTGTTGAGGTTGCCAATTCCCCTGCAATTCCAGAATATGGTATTCATTTAGATGTGTGTAGGTATCCACCCCTTCGGGTATAGTGAACCTTTCCCTGACCACTCCTTCTCTTTTGTTTCCTTTTTTGAGACTTGGATACCACCTCAGTGAAGGCACCCTCATTTTCCACCTCTTCCTCAGCTTCTTCAACCTCATTAGCCCATAGTTTACCAACTATTCTCATGTCATTCACTGCATTGAGATTTTCCATATCCTCCAAAGGCAGCACTGAAAATTCATTCTCAGCTTCATTGTTATCCATAGCCAACTCTGTTTCTGGTGCTGGCTTATCAATTTCCAGAGATTCTAAAGTGTCTCTAACTTGTGTGACTTCCAATTCCTCCTCTGAGGAGTCCATGTCTACCTGAGGCATGTCCCTGTTAGGACTAGGTAGAGTATCATTAACATCCATGTTTAGATTGATGACCAAATCATTAACTCTCAAAGGAATCTCTTTAGCTTGAGATGAATCTTTCTGAGAAATCTGCTTTTTCTCAGGCTTTTTAGGAACTTCATTGTCTTTTTTCCTTCTGCAGTTTGATATCAAATGGCCTATTGATTGGCAACCTGAACAGAAATCTGGAAGGTTTTCATATTCAATCCCTACAAAAAAAGCATACCCTTCTCTCTCAACCAGAATCTGATTAGGGATGTTTCCTTTTAGACTAACATCTACCAACACTCTTGCAAAGTGTCCAAATGTTCTATTGTTAGTTGCTTCATCTAATGATATTGGAGTTCCTATACCACCAGCAATGGAGAAAATAATCCTTGGAGACCAATACTCTTGGGGAAGGCCAGAGATTTTAACCCAGCATTGGCAGTGAGATAGTTTTTGAGTTCCAGAGAGTTGTGAGCTTGGCTTTCAGATCCACATACTTTAATGGAGTGTCACCCTTTGAAAGAATGATCCTACCGTGCAGGTGGTTTTTACACCTTTGTAGACCTTCTTGATAGTCCTCCTCTGGTATTTTGATTGCTATAGCATCTCCCTTAAGGCACGGTTGAGGGAGTTGAGAGACTGAGATGTTGCAAGAGTTTTTGACAGCTTGAGCAAAGGTCTTCCTCGTGTGTGAAGGAGGAGCTTGTGTTTCATTTGTGCATTGAGAATCAGAAAGGAAAGACCATGGGACAAAGTTTTCAGCTGGCATTGTGTAGAAGAAAGAAGCAGAACAAGGTCCAAGAAAGCTGGATTGATCTCCCAGAACCTTGGAGATGAGTTCCAAGAAAGTTGGAGCTCAAGATTTTGTGGTCAAAGCCCTAGCAGAGGCATCCTCATTCCTATCCCATTAAATAATGACTTATAACGAGATGGTGACTATTCATGTGCCCTATCTCTTTAATTTCTCCCTTGTATTGAGAAATAATTAAATTGTTTCATCTTAAAAAATATATAATTACTCTAGAATGTGTAAAACGAATGTCAATACAAGATATTTTGATAAAACATAATGTTATCAGCTACTTTTTGTTTTAAAGATCTCTTGATGTTTTTTAATTTAATAATATTAAAGAAAAATCACTCTACGAATATATTACAATTTTTATATATTTTCATTTAATTATCTTAGAAAAATACCAAGTAAAGAATAAATTTATTTTTTGTATGAAGAAAAGTAAGCATAATCTATTACTAATTAAGATGTTATATAGATATTCTCATAAAAACTATCACCAACAAATGCATTTCCCCCTTTTACCATCACCTTGCTATTCTTTCACACCTTTTACCAACAAATGCATTTTTTTCTATCCTTCTTATTGATATTTACACACGTGTAGCAGGTTAGTCATTATCTTAGTTTAAATAAAATAATGAAATTAGTTATATTCAAGAAATCATATATAAATAATGTTTAATGTAATTAAACAAATAATGTACAACATATATTGTAAATATAGAAATTATTTGATGTTTTATTCTTTTTAGTATCAACATATAAAAAGTAGTATTAGTTGGTCAATCTTTATGCAATAGGAAGGTTGTTTGTATTGTAACATGTAGGTTATTGGTTTAAACTTCTAAAATTCACTTGTTAGAGTAAGGCTTGAATACCTAACCTTTTCTTAACATTCTCTGACCTGATTAGGTGAGAGTGTCGTGCATGTGATAGTTGTTTATAATAAAAAATTACGATATTGATTAAAAGAATAAATCTATTGGATGTAATTTAAATATATATTTTTTTCATTGAATACATTCCAAATTACTCTTCTAACATCAAATAAAAATAAGGAATGTATTAAAATTATTTTATTCCTTTTAATTAGCTTCCAAATAATTCTTCCATTACCAAATGAAATTCGCGTTATTTTAATTCTCCTTTATTTATAATAAGTAAGAGAATTAGTTAGTACATCAATCACATTTATTTGTATTTTTTATATACTACATCTTACTTATGTATTTTATTTTTTAGGATGAAAATGAAATACAATGAATCTATTAAAAGTTTAGAAAATATTTAATGCTTTCTTTATACATTACTAAATAAAATATGTAATGTTGAAATATATATTGATAGTTTGTCTTTTATGGTATTTTCTTTATAATATGTTGTTTAATTTCTTTGTAATTTATCTCGTTGAATTTATTACTCAATTATATTCTTTCAAATGAAATTTACATTCTTGCTCATTCATTTCTAATAAGTAATAAAGTTAATTAGGAACATATATAACTAGAGTGAAATGTATTTGCAATATAAGCGTAAATATTTATATATATTTGGTATATCATTCACGACTCATTAGTATTAATTTTTGTGGAGACTCAGTTACGATAAAACATCATTGATAGATGATATAGTCACAATATATAAAACTCATAGTTGTTAAGCTCAGTACTTTTTTTCCTATATATATAACTATCATTTGTAACACAACCATCAAACGAAATTCATTCATCTTTTGTGATACTTGCTTTGTTTCATGTATCTGATCCATGGGCATAACTTCAGATCCATTGCTCAAAGTTAATCCCCATGAAAATAAAGTTCAGTTTCCCAACATTGTTGATCCGCATCTTGAACCCTGCACCATTCTTAGTTTCCTAAAACCTAATCCATTTTCAAATGTCCCTTTTGCCATAAGTCCAAAAT
>NC_032016.1:19914259-19916015 GCF_001865875.1 Lupinus angustifolius
GCTTCCATGGGCAAACCAATGGATCCCGAGGACATCATTGAAAAGGTACTATCTGGCTTAGATTATGAACAATACAAATCGGTTATTGATGCAGTCAATGCTCATGATACACTCATCGCCTCTGACGAGCTTCATGAAAAACTTATCACCAAAGAAATAACAGCTTTTGTTAAGCCTAGTCTCTCAAATTTTCCTGTCACTGTCAATGCTGCACAATACCGTGCCAGAGTCCCATCCTCTCCTAGTTCATTGCAGCAGCAGACTTATAAACCTCCTCATGCACCTCGACAGCAACGTCCCTATCTTGGCAAGTGCCAATGGTGTAGGGAACAAGGTCATTCTCTCAGTAACTGTCCTTCATTCAAGGGCCAGTTTCCAACTGTCCAGGTTCCTACTGCTGTACCACCTCGTGTTGTTCAAAGGGGATATCCACCTCGTGGCCATGCACCACAAGCACATGTTACTACTGCCATGCATCCTCCATCCAATGTTTGGCTTCTTGATAGTGGTGCCTCTCATCATGTTACAAATGATCTCTCAAACTTATCTCTTCATGCTCCCTATGACAGCACCGAAGAACTAGTGATTGGCGATGGCTCCACACTACCAATACAAAACACAGGTTCATTTTCAATTTCAACTTCTTTTACAAAATTCACATTTTCAAATGTCTTGCATGTTCCCTCCATTTCCCGCAACATTTTATCCATTTCAAAATTTTGCAAAGAAAATAACACAAGTATTGAGTTCTTACCCTCTTTCTTTTGTGTCAAGGAGCTTTCTCAGGGTCACATTCTCCTTCGAGGTCCAACTAAAGATGGTGTTTACAAGTGGAGTCCCAAGTTACCTCATGCATTTGTTTCAGTCAAATTACCTACATATGATTGGCATCATCGTCTAGGGCATCCTTCCTTGCCTGTTCTTAGGACTTTAAATTCTAGTTTTCATTTATCCATTCCTCCATTTCCATTATCCCATTGTAATGCATGCAACTCAAATAAAAGTCATAAATTGCCTTTTTCGTTGTCATCTCTTAAATCTCAACATCCTCTTGACCTTATTTTTTCTGATCTTTGGACTGCTCCAATCTACTCGATTGATAACTATAAATACTATGTCATATTTGTTGATCATTTCACTAAATATACTTGGTTTTACCCACTTAAAAGAAAATCTGAGGTGTTTGATATTTTTGTTCGCTACAAAGCCTTAATAAAAAACTTCTTTAACTGTAAAATCAAACAATTCTTCAATGATAATGGTGGTGAATATCAAAAATTAACTCCTTATCTATCAACAAATGGCATCTCTCATATTACTTCCCCTCCTCACACACTTGAACATAATGGCTATGCCGAACGTTGACATCACCACATTGTTGAAACGGGGTTATCATTGCTCACTCATGCCAAGTTGCCCTTAATATTTTGGGCCACTGCTCTCTCAACTGCTACATACTTGATAAATCGCTTGCCCACACCCACTCTTAACAATCTGTCTCCTTATCTCAAACCTTTTGGTATTGCTCCAAATTATCACAAACTTCGAAGTTATGGGTGTCTTTGCTACCCATGGCTACGACCTTACTCATCCCACAAACTTAATGTAACGCCCCGAAAAATACTTCTCAAAAACATTGCGGAAAAATGGGTAAATTTTTTTTTTNAAATTGATTTGAATGAATTTAGATTTGAATTCTAATTTATGGATGAATAGTCATCCACCAATCCATTTAAATCCATCCAAATTATATTTT
>NC_032016.1:19916115-19926040 GCF_001865875.1 Lupinus angustifolius
TTGGATTGATGGATATGCAATCCATTTTATTTTTTTAATTGAAAATATAAAAATTGTTGAAGATAATAACTCTTTTAAAACAACTAATTCAAGAAAATATTATTTAAGATCACCTTTTTAAAAATGTCAATTTTTAAAAATATTTGTTCAAATCGCCTTCTGAAAAGAAAAAAAAAATGATATGCCCTACTTTAGAATCACATTTTAAAATATATTTTTTTAAAAGTGTTTTATCATTTAAATCACCTCTTTAAAATATTTTTTATTATCCTAATAGCATGTAACATTAATGTTTCTAGTGTATAGTTTTTAACATATATGTGTATATGTTACGTATTTAAGAACAAATTTTTAATATTAAATATATCCACATGTCATATAATTAATTTTAATTTAATAAAAATTAAAAGTGAGAGTGGGAAACACTACAAAAAGTAAGAATTGCAATAATGAAAGAAATTAGAAAGCAAATAATATCATTTTTCAATATTTGTTTTTTTGGATGGATTAGATATACCTCCAAAATATATATATCCCTTGGATATAACGGATCAGTTCAAATTCACCTATTAAAATCTATCAATTATTAAAATTATCTATTAGATTATATTCATTTAAATCTATTAGCCCTAATTAATGAATTATTTCTCTCGATCGCATTTGGATGACTTGTGAATTGTGGATATCCATATTTTTGCTAATGGTTAAGGGAATATTATCATACAATTGTGGATATCCATTTTGGATGAATTGTGAATTGTGAACTGTGGATGATCAATTTTTTGCTAATGGGTAAAGAAATATTATGTATATAATATTGTGGTATAACTAAGAGTATCACTTTACCATATAGGAAAGAAACTAAGCCTTTGCATGGTTTGTGGTTGTCCTCATAACCAGCGTTGCTCATATAAATCGAACATTTGATCTTTTGATTAATAGGACATTTAAGGATCTAGTGAGACCTTACATCACAAGAACAACGCCTTATAAATATGTTATCTATACATTGATAAATAGTATTTCAAAAAAAATATTTATTTTTTTAGAAAAATGTATGCATTGACAATATGAATGACAAATGGATGAATTTGAATGAATTTAAATTCGGATCATAATGAATGGATTTGAATAAATTTAAATTTGGATCATAATGGATGAATGGAAAGTCATCCATCAATCCATATTAATTCATATAAATCATATTTTAAATTATTCAATTTATCCATGAATCAATTTTCATAGATTTGGATTGGTGGATATCCAATCCATTTTATTTTTAATTGAAAACAAAAACACTTTCGATGATAATATTTTTTTTAAATTGACTAGTTTAAGAAAATACTTTTGAAGATCACTTGTTAAAATATTTTTTCCAAATCACCTTTTGAAAAGAGGCTATGGGGAAGTCGGAATAAGAGAGCACTCATCATGGTGTGAGCTTATTACTTAGATGCTTTCATAAGTTATCCGCTCCACACTTGGCTTCCCAACATTTGCCGTGGGCACGATAACTCGTACAATAGGGGGGTGTCCTTCCCGATCCTCTCGTACTAGGGAAAGGTCTTAAATTTAGATTTTAAAATATTTTTCTTAAAAGTGTTTTACCATTTAAATCACCTTTTTAAATAAGGAAAAATTCAAATGTTGTAAATATTTTTCTTTTAAAAGTGTTTTACCATTTAAAGAAACTTTTGAAATGAAGAAATTTTTTGATATGCTCTAAATATTTTTCTTTTAAAAGTGTTTTACCAATTAAATCACTTTTCTAGAATATTTTTTGTTATCCTACAAGCATGTACTATTCAAGATTTCTACGTGTAAAGTTTTTATAACATATATCTATTTATGTTATGTGCTTAAGGACAAACTTTCAACCTTATATATATTTGTATGTCCTGTAATTTAATAAGAAATTCAAAGTGAGAGTGAGATATATCACAAAATGTGAGAGTTGAGATAATCAAAGAAATTAAAAAGCAAATAACGTCATTTTCAATGTTTGTGTTTTGGGTAGATTGAATATATATTCAAATAGATATATCCACTGAATCAAATACATCCATTCAAATCTATTCATTACTAAAGTTATCCATTTAAATATATTAGCTCTAATGAATGATTTTAATCTTATCGATTGCATTTGGATGAATTGTCAACTGTGGATAGTTTTATCACCTCTAATTGACAATGTAAGATTTTTTTACTGTATCACTATTCATTCACCATTCATATTTAATTATCATTGACTATTAAATATAATAGATACAATGGAATGGTACATAATTTAGTCACGGTACAAAACTTTAGAGTGACAATAAACAAATATTATTGTTCCTACTAGAAATGTTTGAATTGTTTAAGTCTTTTATGTACATAATGCATTTACTAATTAATTGAGTAAATATATTCAAAGATGATGATATTTCCAATTCTTATACTATAAATTTGAGAAGCAGAATCTCTATGGAATCAAATATTCGTGAGCTCAAGGCATATTCAAAATTTGTTCAAGTCTCCAAATACATTATGGAAAAGTCTTCATTGAAGTTACTTTTCTTGGTTGCTCTTCTCATTGTAGCTGTATCTCAAGGTATGATTTCTTTGTATACGAGTCACCAAATACATAACACACTTGCTTTTATTTTTTTTTTGTCTCATATTGTGTTGGAAATGTGTGCATTGTAGGTGTTGCGCGCACATGCAAGACAGATGATGATTGTGTAAGTCTCCCAGACCTTTGTGCTGGAAATCCTGCATATTTCCTCATTTGTACCCGTGCAGGCCGATGTGGCTGCAAGCGATGAGAAACGACAACTGAATTTACAAGAAAAAATGACTTAACATGTAATATAATATCAAGTTCTATGATAAAATGAAATAATACACAATTTTAAGTCATTCGTTTCATTTTATATATTGTCTTAATTAATTTCTCTTCTCCCTCTAGTGTATTTAACACTTCATAATTTGATTTCGATATTAATATAAGAATTGAGTAAAAAATGATCATTCATTGTACACACAATCAACTGTGGATCTTGATGTAAAGTTTAGGAGAGACAATAATTAATAGCGGATCATGATGTAAAGTTTAGGAGGGGCAACAATATAGGATTAATTGAGTAACAAAAGATAAAAGAATATAAAAATATAATATTGATTGAGTAACAAAAAAAAATATAGGTGATTGTTTTAAAGTTTCAAAATAACATATTAATTTTAAATAACAATAATTAACAATTAAAGTCGTTAAATAAACATGTACATTTATTTAAAATGCCGCTCTTCATTAAAGACATCAACTCATCGATGATTAAATTAAGGATAATATTTTCAGTTTTTTGTTTTTCAATATAAATCACAATGTTGCATACAAGAACTTTAAATTCTATTTTACTATGTAATTTTTTTGGTTGTCTTTGTTGCTAAAAAAGATCTTTATATGGTAGCTAAACAAGAATAGTTAAAATAAGACGAATAACTTGATCAAACAAATAATATGCATTCACTTCTCCTGTATCTTTAAAGTTCCACTTAATTCAGAGATATTTGATATTTTTTTGAAAATGAATGACTAACAACATCAAAATAAAAATATTAAAATTGATATCTTAAACAAAACATCTCTCACTCGCGTTGAAATCCATTGTGTAGAATTTTGAAAAAAATATACATGTTATCAATATTAAATGTTCTATAAAAATCTATAGAATTTTAGGATTTGTGGTGCAAAGTTTGACAAAGGCAAATTGTAATCTCATAATATATCATCTTGAGAAAAACTGGATGAATGGAGAACAAGTGGTAAAAAACTACGGTCCTAAGTTGAATCCATCATCTTCATAAAGCATTGCTTTCTTTGTGTTAATAAAGTATGAAAACTTGCCATCATTTTGTCTACATTGCCAAGTTATTGGTCACTCTAAGAGCCAATGTCAGAAAAACAACAACAATGCTAAAGTTGAGGAGACAGTAAAGTAGAAGGGAAAAAAGCCCCTGCTAAACCCAAATCCAAGGAAGAGAGAGATAATAATCCTCTCATGGATAAGGGTGAACTGCAACTTAAAATTAATGATTTAGTCATATACCTTGAGGTGGAAAGATATAAAAACAACCTTGAGGAACTAGAAAGAATTGATTCTCCTTTATATATGAATCACAATCCCCACATTGTAGCAGACAAAACAGGGTCTAGTGAAGGTATCCCTCAATCAGTTGAGGAACCTGAAGTTTCTACAAGTGAAAATGTAGTTGTTCAAGAAACAACAGAAATAAAAAGCCTTGTTGCAGCTAATGAAATGACAATTATAGGAAAACTCTAGGATGATAGAGAGGAAGACTCAGAGGAAGAGAATTTTACAACAGTTCTCAACAAGTCCAAGAAAAAAAGGTTAAAAAGATGAAGCAATACTGAGAAGATTCATTATACCCAAAGCGGTGGTTATTTATCAACTAAATAGTGAAAGTTATGTACTGGAATTGTAGGGATCTTGGAAATCTCAATACAACAGTTGTACTTAAGAATCTTTGTATTACTTACAAACTAGATATGGTTTTCCTGGCCGAATCCATGATTAACATTAATGTAGTGGATTTAAATTTTTGGAATTCTCATGATCTCAAGGTCTTTATGGTGAATCAGAGGCAAATATTTATTCTTTCATTATGGGGCCTATGTAAATTTGATATGGATCCTATTATCATAAGGAATTCAAAGTAGAATCTTTCAGTTGTTGTGACAAAAGATAAAATGAACTTCTTGTTAGGTGTTGTTTTTTCTCACAAAAAATATGTTGTTAGAAGAAGCCTCTAGGCTGATCTTAGTGAGAATATGATAAACCGTCAAGGTCCTCGGTGTTTGATTGGAGACTTTAATGTTGTAATGGGAGCTTATGAGTGTGGGGGTTCCTTTATGCCTACTACAATTACTTGCAATGAGTTCAAGAGTTTTTTTTAATCTCTTGATAAACATCCCTACTATTGGTGCTCAATTTACTTAGACAAGTAGAAGACTAGGGTCTGCCTCTACATTGAGGAGACTGGACAGAGCTCTATGTAATAAGGAGTGGATCAATTTATAGAACCAAGTGTCTTGTTGTACTTTGCTTAGGTTGGCTTCAGATCATCATCCTTTGTTGATGAACCTTTTTGCAGGGTGCACAATTCAGACTTCTGCTTTTAGATTTCCTATGATGTGGCTTCGGAAGAATGATTGTAGAAGACTTGTGAATGCCATATGGTAAACTAGTGTTTTTGTCTATCCAATGTATGTTCTGGCTCCAAAACTCGGAACACTCTAGAAAGAACTCATATCTTGGAATAAAACTGTGTTTGGCAATATCCTTCACATTGTTATTTTGGCTAAGAACAATGTGGAGGCAATTCCAAGTTGTATAAATGAGAATGGTCCTTTTATTTCTCTTCATCAGCAGAAAGATTTAACTCAACCTGATCTTTCAAAAGCTCTAGTGATATAGGAGATTTTTTGGAAAAAGAAGGCTAGAATCAACTAGCACAACCATGGTGTTAGAAACACTGCCTTCTTCCATAAGATTTAAAAAATTCAAATTTTTACCAAAGAAATGTCCTTGCTTAAGTCTGGAGAAGATTTGATCACTGATCGTGATGTTATTGCCTTTCATGTCCTCAATTACTACACAATTCTGTTTGCTTCCCCTAACTTAGTGGACTCTAATTTTTTGATTCAGGAGGTCTTTCCTTGTCTTGTCACATATGATGACAACTTGATGATAACTAGGATTCCAAATGATGAGGAAATTAAGGGAGCGGTTTTTGACATGAAGCAAACTAGTGCCCCTGGTCCAGATGGTTATGGTGCTAGCTTCTACCAAAATTTCAGGAAAATTGGTTGATGCCTAACTTGAATCTCAGCAATGTCATCCTCATTCCTAAGTTGCAGGGTGCTGGCAAAATTGAGGATTATAGACCGATTGCTCTTGTTAATTTTCAATTCAAGATAATCACCAAGGTTTTAGATTTAAGACTTTCTATTATTGCTCCTATGATAATTTCCTCCTCTCAAAGGGGATTCATCAAGGGCATAAGTATTAAAGATTGTATTTGCACTACTTTTAAAGTAGTGAACATGTTGGATCATAAGACCTTTGCGAGAAATATAGCCATCAAGCGAGATATTAAAATGGCTTTTGATTCTCTTGAGTAGAGTTTCCTTATGAAAACTCTTCAAGCATTTGGTTTTAATTAAACATTTATCAATTGGATTTCTTTAATTCTTCACTCTACAAAACTTTCAATCAATGTGAATGGTAGTAATGTTGGATTATTCAATTGCTGTAGGGGGTGAGACAAGGAGATCATCTCTTTACCATTCTCTTTTGCTTAGCTTAAGATGTGCTTAGTAAAGGAATCACTAAAGTTGGCAATGAGAACAAGCTTTCTACAATCACATGCTCTAACAATTTGCAATATCCTAGTCTTGTTTTGTTTGCAGATGACATCCTTATCTTCTGCAAAGGTATCAAAAAAGAGGTCCAATGTCTTAAAAATCTTGTGATGGACTATATCATTGCTTCTGGTCAAAAAATTAATGTTAGAAAAAACAAGTTCTACACTAGCATCCATAATCCTAGAAGAATTGCAACCACCTCCTCAAATCTGGGATTTGTGAAAGGAAATCTGCCTTTCAATTATCTTGGCATTCCATTATTCAAAGGTAAGCCTAAGAAGTCTCATTTGTAGCCTATAACAGACCAAATTACCAATAAGATGTCTAATTGGGAAAGAAAATCATTGTCTCTAATGGGCAGAGTTCAGCTTGTTAAATCAATAATTCAAAGTATGCTTGCATATAGCTTTCAAATATACAAATGGCCTTCTAGCTTACTCAATCAAGTTGAAAAAAGTGTTAGAAACTTCATCTGGTCTAGAGATATTGGAGTCAAAAAGTTAGTAACAGTTGCTTAGCACAATCTTTGCTCTTTTGAAGCTCAATCGGGAGTTAAAGCCCTCTACTTTTGAATGGGCTAAATTCTTTAGACTTAAATACAATTGTAAAAGCTTCAATCCTGCAAAGTACTCTAAATCTTCAATCTGGCCAGGGATTAAGAATAATTGGTCTACAACAAGCTTGAACTCAGTTTGGCTAGATGGTAATGGGCACAATGTTAACTTTTGGAGAGACAATTGTTTTGGGAGAGCCTATGGTTGACACTTTGAATATACCTTCGGAAATTCATCCTCATCTTCATGGCACAATTGCAAATTTCACAATTAACTCCAAAACAATTATTCCAGCAGAGTTCAATAGGAAATTCACTTCAGTTTCTCCAGCCTTAGCAAGCTATAAGAGAAATAGTGGTCATGACAAACTCGCTTGGAAGTTAACCATGAGTGTATCTTTGTCATCTAAGGATTCTTTTTCTTTTGTGCACAAGGTTGGATCTTAGCTATCTTGGTGCAAGAATATTTGGTCTTTAGCTATTCCTCCATCAAAATCTTTCACAATTTGGAGATTGTTCCACAAGAAAATGCCAACATACGAAAATCTCAGAAAAAGAGGACGTATGATAGCTTCCAAATGCAATCTGTGTCATCAAAATGAAGAAAGTAAGGACCATCTTTTCTTACAATGCATTGTCTCCAAAATCATTTGGGATTGGATTAATTCTTCATTTTCAATACAGATGAACACCTCTTCTAGTAATTCTTCAGGACTGTGCTTCTATTCCAAGAATCCAAATAAGAGAAGTGCTCTTAGCATGTGTAGTTCATGCCATCAACACAATCTGGTTTTGTAGAAATCAAAATAGATTTGAGGATAAAATCATCACTTCTATGCAAGCCATCTCTAAAATTAAAAAGGAGACATCTTTATCTGGAAACCATGACTTTGCGGCTGTGGCTTCTAGGGGTTTAATGGAATTCCAAATTCTAAGGTATTTCAATATTCCTTCCAAGCTTTGCAAGACTCCGATGGAGCATTTCACGGGTCTCATGGTCTTGCTAGAGGGGGGGGGTGGCATTTTCAAGGACTCAAATGGTGGATGACTTTATGATTTTTCAAAATGTCTTCAGGTTTAGCATGCTATATATGCTGAATTTCACTTAGCAATCACAGTAATGGACATAACTCATCGATATGGTTAGCTAAACCTTTGGTTGGAAAGTGACTCCATGCTAGTGTTAGATATTTTTAATGACAATTCTAATGATCCTTGGAAGCTATTCAATGAATGGACTACTTGTCAATGCCAACTTAGTTGCATTAATTTCAAATTTTCACACATATACAGAGAAGGGAATGGTTGCGCGAATAAGTTGGTTTCATTCGGCATCACATCTCAAACAAACTCTACATCGCATACTATTCATATTTTCATTTTAGATTATTTTACTAGGAATCATTATAAACTTCCATTTTATAGTTTCCGGTACTTGTAACTTGTCCTTTGTTTTTCATCTTGTAGCCCTTTCATCAATATATTATGGGTGTAGTTGCACCTTGCCCTTAAAAAAAATAATCTCATAATATATCTCATAAACGTAAGATCATTATGAAATCAAATAAATTAAAAGTATTATAAGCAATATCAACGTCTACACATATAAAAGAAGTTTATCTATTATTTATAATTTTTAGAAGGACCACACAATTTACAAAAGATAAAAAAAATAAAAAGATCTTTAAAAAATGAAATAAAAAATTGTGGGGGTAGTTGCCTCCCCTGCCTCAGTCAAGTTTCACCCCTGGCAACCATATAAGATTAACTAAGTAAAAAAAAATAAAAAATATAATATTGAGTGAGTAACAAAAACATATAGATGAATATTTTAAAGTTTCAAAATAACATTATTTCTAAATAACAATAATTAACATATAAAGATGTTAAATAAAATGTGCATTCATTTAAAATACCTCTCTTCATTAAAGACTTCAACTGATAGGCGATTAAATTAAGAGAATATTTGCAGATTATTTTTTTCAATATAAATCATCATGTTGTCTATAAGAAATTTATATTTTCTTTTACTACATTGTTTTATTTTGTTGTCTTTGTTGCTAAAAATGATCTTTCCGTAGTGGCTAAATCAAAATAGTTAAGATAAGACGAATAACTCGATCAAACAAATAATAATATGTATGCACTTTTCTCGTATCATCAAAGTTCCACTTAATTTAGAGATATTTGCGAGTTTCTCCAACATGAATAGCTAATACCGTCAACAATAAAATATGGAAATTGATATCTCAAGCAAAACACCTCTTAATCGCATTGAAATCCATAGTGTAGAATTTTAACAAAAATATACATATCATCAATATTAAATGTTTTATAAAAATCCATAGAATTGTAGGACTTTTGGTGCATAGTTTGACAAAAGCAATTTGTAATCTCATACTATATTTCATAAATGTAAAATTATTATGAAATCAAATAAAATAATGTATTATAAGCAATATCAACATCTACCTACATAAGAGAAGTTTATCTATTATTTATAATTTCTAGAAGGATCATACAATTTACAGAAGATAAAAAAATTCAAAAGAGTAAAAAGATATATTTAAAAAAATGAATTAAAAAATCAAGGGGGATAGTTTTTGATTTTTTTCTTCTATTTAAATGTTCTATTATTATCCTACAATAACTAACTCAGTTTTAAACTTAAGCAACCACTGCACAAAATTTAATTGGTAATATTCTAGTGCAATTTGAAAACATTTCTAACTAGCAAATTTGTTAATTAAAATATTAAATTAGGTTGTTGTAAACAAATATAAAGAGTTTTTGTATTCATGAAGACTTGAGTGGTATTATATTGTTTGAAAATAATTATGGTCTTAGGTTAAGAGTATTATCAACAGAGAGATTTTTAATTTGAAACTAAAAACTAGAAACTAAACTGAAAATCAAAGCGTTCAGACATACGAAAATCTCAG
>NC_032016.1:19926140-19938341 GCF_001865875.1 Lupinus angustifolius
ACAAGTTGCTTTTGATTCCAGGCCATATTGATGATTTGAAGTACCTTTTGATTGAGCAATAATGACCAAACCTTTCCCTGAAGAAATGAGCCCACTGTTGTTTGGAACTAAGCATATTCCAGGCCAGTTTAATGAGAGAGGCTTGATTGATTTTCTTTATGGATCTCATGCCAAGCCCTCCAGCTTTTTTGGGAGTGCAAACTGTAGCCCATGCCACTGTGACAATCTTTCTGGTTTTGGTATCCCCTGACCAAATGAAGTTCCTTATGCTAGAGTCAAGAACTTTGAGCAATTGAGCAGGCCAAGCATAAATGTGGAATGAGTACAGCATCATGCTTTGTATGACCGAGCTAACCAATTCCACCCTTCCCATTATAGATAGCAAAGATCCTTTCCAAGCAGCAAGCTTGTTTATGATCCTATCAGCCAAAGGTTGCATATGAATCCTTCTAGGCTTGCCTATAAACAGGGGAACTCCCAGGTAGTTGACAGGGAGGCTACCTCTATTGAAACCCAACCAGTCCTTAAGGTTGATGATCTTTCTGGCAGAGGCGTTTTGAGTGTAGAACTTGCATTTATTCAAGTTCAAACATTGTCCAGAAACTTGAGCATAATCATGGAACAAGGAATTAAGAGCAAGAATTTCCTTTTTGACTCCTCTGCAAAANGAGATTCCTCTGCTTAAAACTTCTTCAGCAAGGCAAAACAGAATAGGAGAAAGAGGATCACCTTGCCTTACACCCCTGCTACAACTAAAGTAACCATAACTCTTACCATTGACTACTACAGAGAGCTTAGCAGAATGCATTATAGTTTTGATCCAGGAGATGAACTTTCCACCAAAACCAAAAGCAGAGAGAGTATCAACCAAAAATTTCCAGTCTAGAGTATCAAAAGCCTTTGTTATGTCCAATTTTAGAGCCAAATTCCCCCCAAAAGTTTTGTGGTCAAGGAGATTTATTGCTTCAGAAGCACAACATATGCAGTCTTGAATGGATCTATCTTTAATAAATCCTCTTTGATTAGGAGAAACTATTCTAGTAGCTATGATGGACATTCTATCAGCCAGAATTTTAGTGATAACTTTGAATTGGAAGTTTGCCAAGGCAATAGGCCTATAGTCCTCAATTTTCTCAGCATTAGCAGCCTTAGGAACCAGCACCACATTGTTAGAGTTGAGGTTAGGCAAGATCCAACCATGCTTAAAGAATTGAAGCACAGAGTTACAAACATCCAAGCCAACAATGTCCCAATAGTGCTGATAGAAACAACCACCAAAACCATCAGGACCAGGGGCACCATTACCATTCATAGCAAACACAGCCCCTTTAATTTCATCAACAGAGGGGTCCTTGACAAGCATATAGTTCTCATCATCAGTGACCATGTTGGGAATTACATCTGCAATTAAAGAGTTGGCAGAGGTTACATTAGGACTAGCAAAAAGATCAACAAAGTAATTGAGGGCATGATTAGCAATATCCTCCTGGTCAGATAGAATGACTTCATTGTGCCTTAGCAAATTCATAGACTTAGTCACTTGTCTGGTTTTGGTAACTCTGTGAAAGAAGGCAGTGTTTCTATCACCCTGAGTATGCCAATTGATTCTGGATTTCTCTCTCCAAAATTCTTCTTCCATGCCAAGCACCTTCAGAAGGTGTCTTTGAGCAGTGACTTCATCATCAAGCAACATTTGCATATCCTCATGATTATGCTGCAAAACATTGATACAAGATTGAATGGATTCAACTTCTGTCATAGCATCTTTCACTATTTGATGGATGTTGCCAAAGACTTCATTATTCCAAATTTTAAGAGCTGATTTTAATCTTCTCAATTTCGAAGATAGCACATACATTGGACAACCAATCACCCTGCCATTCCAAGAATCCTCAATTATGGATCTGCAATTGGAATGCTGCATCCACATAGACTGGAATCTAAAAGAGGTAACTCTATCAATACTGTAAGAACTACAATTAAGGAGGATTGGACTGTGATCAGAGGAGACTCTAGGTAAAGTGCAACAAGAGACCTGATTCCAAGCATTGAGCCAGCCCTCATTACAAATTGCTCTATCCAACCTCTTTTCAGTAAGGGCGTCCCCCCTTCTTTTGTTAGACCAAGTGAAGTCAGAGCCTCTGGTGCTAAGATGGATTAAGTTCTCTCTATCAGAAAACTCCTTGAAGTCAATGATAGGGATTCTAGCTGGAATTGTAGAGCCTTTATGCTCATGAGAACCCATGATTGCATTAAAATCACCCATCAAACACCAGGGACCAGAAAAGGAGGAAAGGAGTATGCTCAGGTCATCCCAGAGATTCCTTCTAACCAAGTAGTTGGTATGAGCATATATAGCAGCAAAGTTGAAAGTTGTGTTGTTGATAGCCATTGATACTGAGATCAGTTGATCAGTGCAACCAAGGACTATGGGATCAACATTTTTATTGCAAAGACCCCATAAACTAGGAATCATGTTGGGCCTTTTATTAACTATAAATAGTTTAAGATTCATTTGAGACCAATAGGAAGGGTGGATCTCATTGAAATCCACCTTTGGCTCAACAATAAACAGAAGATCTGGTTTGTTAGCCAAGACCAGATTTTTAAGGACCAACCTAGTGTTGAGGTTACCAATTCCCCTGCAATTCCAGAAGATGGAATTCATTTAGATGAGTGTAGGTATCCACCCCTTCGGGTATAGTGAACCTTTCCCTGACCACTCCTTCTCTTTTGTTTCCTTTTTTGAGACTTGGATACCACCTCAGTGAAGGCTCCCTCATTTTCCACCTCTTCCTCAGCTTCTTCAACCTCATTAGCCCATAGTTTACCAACTATTCTCATGTCATTCACTGCATTGAGATTTTCCATATCCTCCAAAGGCAGCACTGAAAATTCATTCTCAGTTTCATTGTTATCCATAGCCAACTCTGCTTCCTGTGCTGGCTTATCAATTTCTAGAGATTCTAAAGTATCTCTAACATGTGTGATTTCCAATTCCTCCTCTGAGGATTCCATGTCTACCTGAGGCATGACCCTGTTAGGACTAGGTGGAGGGTCATTGACATCCATGTTTAGATTAATGACCAAGTCATTAACTCTTAAAGGAATCTCCTTAGCTTGAGTTGAATCTTTCTGAGGAATCTGCTTTCTCTCAAACTTTTTAGGAATTTCATCTTTTTTCCTTCTGCAGTTTGATATCAAGTGGCCTATTGATTGGCAACCTGAGCAGAAATCTGGAAGGTTTTCATATTCAACACCTACAAAGAAAGCATACCCCTCTCTCTCAACCAAAATCTGATTAGGGATATTACCTTTTAGACTAACATCTACCAAAACTCTTGCAAAGTGCCCAAAAGTTCTGTTGTTAGTTGCTTCATCTAATGATATTGGAGTTCCTATACCACCAGCAATGGAGAAAATAATCCTTGGAGACCAATATTCTTGAGGAAGGCCAGAGATTTTTACCCAGCATTGGCAGTGAGATAATTTCTGTATACTGGGATTGAAATCAGGTGTCCATAAGAACAATCTTAGGAATCCTGGTCTTAGATTCCATGAACCAGTGGCACACACTGATCTCATATCTTCCAAGGAGGAGAATGAGAACTCATAAAAGCCTTTCCCTAGGGAAACCATCTGCCATTGCCCTAAAGAGTTCCAGAGAGTTGTGAGCTTAGCTTTTAGATCCACATACTTTAATGGAGTGTCACCCTTTGATAATATGATCCTACCGTGCAGGTGATTTTTACACCTTTGGAGGCCTTCTTGATAGTCCTCTTCTGGTATTTTGATTGCTATAGCATCTCCCTTAAGGCACGGTTGAGGGAGTTGTGAGACTGAGATGTTGCAAGAGTTCTTTACAGCTTGAGCAAAGGTCTTCCTTGTGTGAGAAGGAGGAGCTTGTGCTTCATTTGAGCATTGAGAATCAGAAAGAAAAGACCATGGGACAAAGTTTTCAGCTGGCATTTTGAAGAATAAAGAAGCAGAGCAAGATCCAAGAAGGTTGGAATGATCTCCCAGAACCTAGGAGATGAGTTCCAAGAAAGTTGGAGCTCAAAATTTCGTGTTCAATGCCCTAGCAGAGCCTAATAGAACCTTCATTCCCCAAATATTTCCAAGCGTTCAGACTATATTTCACTACTCAACATTTAAATGTCCAAAATGATGTAACTCACAAAATGATCTATAATTTGATATCCTCAACATTATTTCAATCTAACATCATTAGGATCCTAATGAAAATATCAACAACTCGTTTCCCTAACCATCATTTCCTCGAGTTATTAACAAAGGAAATGGTAATAAGTTTGGATGTTAGGTTGACTATATTCTTAGATGTTAGGCCCACTAGATGATATATTCTTGTTCAAACACAAACATCTTATTTGAACATAACATTCAACATCTAAAATAATGTTTTAGGTAATCAAACTAAAACAACCATTAAGAACAAAAATAAACCAGAGAAATCATTGCATGAATAAATTGAAATGAATCAAATAGATACATCAAAGTGAGTAACTACATATAATACCAACATGAGAGGACTTATTTACTCATTTATATGGAAGCCAACACAAAGAGAAGATGAAGATCACCCATGCAAGAACACCAAGGTGAGTTTCACAAGGTTACAATGCCATTAATATTGAAGTCTCCCTCTCCAATGGGTTGCAAAAGCTCGACAATCCTAAGCCTGCTAAATTGAAAATGATGAAAGGGGGAAGATTTGGGTTCAAAATCACGGTTTTGCCCTTTTAAAAGAAGGAATACAACATTGCAATTTTTCTATGATTACTCATGCTTGTTGCCTCATTCTCGCCCAACAAGCTCTAGCTCGTCCTAAGAGAACAACATTGGGTATTTTGCCAATACCATTGTTCAATTTGAAATTCCATTTTGCTAGGAGTATCACACTCAAATATTTCATATCTAATGCTGAACAGAGGTGTTGTCTAAATTCTACATGAATCGGTCTGATTTGAATGTTTACCTTTCTTTCTAAAATGTACCTAAAATTAAAATATTAACTAAGAAACATTAATAATTGCATGCATAAACAAATTATTCTCGAAGTGAATCAATTAAATACAAATGTAACCAATTGTGAGCAACATATATCCAAAATGTGTAAATTTTGCACTTGTTATTTATGAAAACTTCATGACTTCATTTTTTTGCCTTAACTTAAAATATTTGTATATATAAAAAGTTCAAAGCAAACGATTTCGGTGAGAATAGAAAAACTTGTATAGAGACATATGCAACATATCTTATTTGAAGACAAATGTACTTTTTTGCTATTTACTACTATCCAAAATAATTATTTAGAATTAAATTATATTTAGAATTAAAATTAAAATTTATTGTCAATATTTTAATTTTTTTTCTACTATATATATATATATAAATATATATCTAAACATGACATATGTTTTTTAAATATGTCGCAACGTGCACTAATGACCTCCATTGGTGACACTCCAATGATAGAATGTGAACGGGGTGATTCTAAACTTCTAAATGATGATAAACTGGAGAACGTTTTTTTATTTTATTTTAAGGAAAGATTATTTAAAATAGTTATCTTTTAATAGTGTAATATAGATTAATAGAAAAGGTTTGGAGAGGGTGGTTAGAAAATATGCACATAATAGCACTCACAAGTGTGAGTTCTTAAATTTTTAAGAACGCTCGTTGTTTTGAACACGACTGTAGAAGACGTTCTTTTTAGGAATTTGTTTCTTCAAAGACAAATAATAGAAATTCCCATTAGAATGGATATTCTTAAATTAATGTGAAGCCTAAACACTGCCATTTAAGAGGGTTATAATCCTTTCTAGTATAGAAGAATGAAGTGGTATACAAAACCAAAGAAAATACAAAATGCAATAACATCTATGTCCTATTATTTTATTGTTAGATGAAACTTTTACACTTAAAACTACTTGTATAAATATCACTCCCCTCTCTAATATTGGAGGAGATTATGGTTCCATTTAAGAACTAAAGAAAGTACATAATTATGGATGCTCCAACTTCCTTGGGCTTCAATTAATCATACTCACTTCCTATAATTAATCTTGATTTAATAATTAAATAAAAATGAAAGTGAGAAACACAAAACAAAATGAGAGGTTAGATTTTTTGTGTAGCGGAACAATCATTGCGCCACATTGACCACAATCAATCCAATAAATTGCATAGAATAAATAGAAGAAAAGAAATAAGAGAATTTCGTAATGGGAGTCGGTAAATTATGTCTACATCTCTGAGAGCGTTGAGCAGTTACTAAGATATTATTATAGAATAGGGATTATAAGCCCTAGCACAGTCATGGCCCCAAATGCCCATCAGATGTTTCTATTTAGTACTTCTATATGGTGCACATAATAACAAGGACCTAAGTCCAATATGTAACATTGATACTCTACTATATTTTAATACTAGGCAATGTGGGACTAATACAATAACATATTTCAAGCATCCCGAAAATCTCCACCTTATTGAAATAGAGGAATATCTCTCTCCTTATGATATTTACACAAGAACCTTCACCTTAGCGAAAATATGACTTCACCTTATTTAATGTCTAATTATCTTTAACAACTCCTCCATATAAGAGTCTGCTCCGTTATAACATTAACCTTCCGAGTTTACTTCACGATGTTACCAGATCCTAGCTCTTCAAACTTATAGTGTAGCTTCCCGTAACGCCATCTAATAGAACATGTCACATAGTCACCTATTACTAGGAAGTCTTTAGATATATAGAAACTGTATACAAAAGTTCACTAACAATCATCCTCTTCAATACTAAGTCACACTAAACCTTGAAGCTTCCTTGAAAAGCCTCAACCGCTATCATCATTGTCTAGTTCAATAATAAGGAGTAAACCCATCGCACACACCTTGCGTCAATGACAATCAATGCCCTGACACATCCTTGTATCCAAGCAGTCAATGCTCATGTCACACCCTAAATCAAAGTCAGCCAATGCCTCTATGCTTTTGTGGATCTGCTAACAATTAATATCATTTACTATGACATCCCAAATGCGTCAGTAAGATATTTCATTTCTCATCTCAAATGAGATCATTCTCTCAACATCTGGAGAAACATTGTTAGCATTTGTCTCAAGGGAAAACTCAACATCGAGTCTCTATCTCCACCTTGATCCTAATCTCGTGTATGAACTTCTAGGGTTCTGGATCAGCATATAGCACCCGACCACAGTTTCTTCATGTTTTCTTCTCTTTCAATTTATCTACTGTATCCTTGCCCAATACCTTTAACACACTTTGTGTAGCAATCATGTCTTCAGCATCTTTCCCCATTATCCGACGTTGGGCTAAGAGCCATCTATCAATTGCCTCTAATACCAATTGTTGGTGCAGCGAAAGGGATCGTTGTACAGCGTTAACCACAAACACTCAAATAAAGTGCATAAAATAAATAGAAGAAAAGAAACAAGTGAATTTGGTAATGGGGTTCAGGAAACTATGCCTAGTCTCTGGGAGCATTGAGCGGCTACCAAGATATTACTAGAGAATATGGATTACAAGCCCTAACAACCCATGGGCCCAAATGCTCATGAGGTGTTTCTATTTTGTGCTTCTATTTTAATAACAAGGATCTGAATCCAATATATAACATTGATATTCTACTCTATTATAATATTAGTCAATATGTGACTAACACAATAACATATTTCAAGCATCCCCGACAATATATAAAATCCAAATTACTCTTACATTAGATGAGAATAATTAAATTAATTCATTAAAATATATAAAATTTAAAAAAGAACAATGAATAAATATTACCGGATATAATTATTATGTAAAGAAAATATTATGTACCGGATATAATTATTATGTATAAAAATATACTAATGAATAAATAATAAAAATCAAATGCAAATTAAAAGTTGAATTTTTTGTTAAAAATAAATTGATCCAAGTACAACAACAATTTTATAGAACATCGTAATTATTGTAATTTTCACATAAATATACTTTTAAATAAGTAAAGAGATATCTGTTGGAATCACAAACAAACCTGAAATATTTATAATATCAATGACTTATAAAAATCTAAAAATGATTAATGTATACAAATTCAGGGAAAATTTCTTTACAAAATAAATACTAAAACAAAAAAAGAGGGGATCAACTTATTTAAAGGGTAAGTTTAAAAAACTTATTTCACATCTTATCCATCAATTCTTAGGAAATCCAATTGTTTGAATTAGTGAGTAGATCTAAACTATTAATTTTTTCTAGAATTGATGAGTAAGATGCGGAATAAAATTTTTAAACTTACTATTGGAATAAGTAGATCTCTTTTAAGTAAAAATTGTGAGGAATAAAATAGAACTATGAATAACATAACAAGTATAACAAACAACTTTACTATTTTTCAAATCTTTAATAGACTTTTGTAGTCTACGAAAGAAAGAAGTAATTGAAGTAAGATGAGTCTTCAAAGGTGAAACATGTTTAACTAAGCATCAAAATTTCCTAAAGAGAATCAATGGCGTAAAGAATTTTGTGTAAAGGTTTATCTTTTAGTAGATTGGATATTCTTGCAAATAGATATATCAATTAAATATATTGTGGATTTAAATTCATATATCCATTACTAAAGTTATTCATTGTATTATTCTATTTAAATTTATCAACTCTAATGAATGGATTTGGATGAATTTAATTATTTTGGATTTTGGAGAATTATGGATCATAGATAATTTAGTCACATGTAGATTATATTAAAGTTCCTCCAATGTAGAAGAAAGATCAGTCTCTAAGTATTTATGGAGTAAGCGGATATTAGTCTCTAAAAATTCATTTCACTCAATGCCTAGAAACCCATTTGTTACTACTTTTTGTTTGGGACAAAGATGTTACACACATGACAATTTAAAACGAGGGGATCCTATGGTGTCATGAGAGAACAACATAGGTTGTCGTTTTGTGAGGTTGTGATTTGTATGGAAATAACACTTAAAAGTACTCTGACAATGCAAAACAAACTTCTAGATTCAGTTTGTCATAATCGTTCTCCTTCATGCAGGAAGCATTTCTCTATAGAGAGAACCATGTTAGAATTTCTGGCAATTTATGGGTCACAAATATAATTCTATAATTGTGTTATGACCATTATGTAATTAGCCAAAATATAAAATGATGTTCAGTAATTAATTTGGTGGCTAAGGGCATATGTGTCATGGAATATTATAAGTGTAGATACCTTCAGACAATTTCTGATTTGATGAAGGGACTGAATCAGAATTATTGCAACTTAAGTAGTAACCGCTACGGGGTTACTTTTATGGGTTATGGTCCCCATTTGTAGAGCAACAGGTTTTAAAGTGTAGGGTTGAGGAGAATAAGGGTGGATTAGAATAGTGTTATCCATAAGGATAAAACACTATCAAGTCATCCATAAGGCAAATAAAGCATCTCTCCTCACAAGGCACACTCTCAAGCTTTTGGCATTTCCCTCTAGATAAGCATAAGGAAAACCATCAAGTGCTCTAACATCTGGAAGATCATCACACCCTTATACCTTCGAGATTCTAAATGGCTAATCAAGGTATGTTCTTCTTCTTCACCATGAAATCAATTGGGGTTTCTTCGGTCTCGATCATGGTTGTTCCATTTGGGTTTATGTATGGGCATAGACATTGTGTTATAGGAACAACGCCATGATCATTAGGGTTTCCGCATACAATCTAAGGATTATAGTTGGAAAATTTCCAATAATTGGTATCAGAGCCACCCTATTTTGATTCATGTGTGAAATTAGGTTTCTTGATTTTCTTCCCCAAAATCTGAATTGATTTAGGGTTTTGGTGTTTTGTTTATGCCATGGATCGATTAGGATAGAAATTGATTGTTTTCCATGTATATATGTATAAATACGAAATGAATCAATGTCTTTCTAGTGTGTTCTTGAAATTTTGGGTATTTTTTCGAAGAACAGCGATGCAGAAATCGCAATGTTCGTGTTCTGTCGCAGTGCTCTCACTCATGCGAGAGTGTCTCACCCAAGCGAGTGTCTCGCCCAAGAAAGAGTGGGTCGCCCAAGAAAGAGTGGCTCGCCCAAGCGAGAGCTAAACAGAAGCATTGGCTTCTATTGTGCTTAAGTGAGAAGATCCTCGCCCAAGCGACAGAGCTTAATAGAAGCATTGGCTTCTATTGCGCTTAAGTGAGAAGATCCTCGCCCATGCAACAGCTCGCCCAAGCGAGTGTACGGGCGACATAAGGCTCGCTCAAGCGAGAATGTCTCGCTCAAGCGAGTGTACCTCACCTAAGCGAGAGTACCTCGCCCAAACGAGAGTACGATAAAGTTTATGGGGCTTTGGTATCTTTTTGCATTGGTTTTATAATTGTTATTTGGTTGTTCATTAAGGTTGTCTGTTATTTCAAGTGAGCCAATTGAAGTGAAATGTCGCCAAAGTGACCTATCTCATAGATATAACTCCTAAGGAATATTAGATGTAAGTGTGTATGATTATTCATGCGAGTATTAGCTGACCCAAAGGAAAGTTAATATTTGGTCCAAGATCATACACACCTGTGATGATAAACATGTTATAATTCTAAATTTTTATACATGTGACTGATGAATCAATCCAAAGAGGGATTCGTCAGTTGACATGCCTTATTATAAATGTTTGATCATTACAACAAGAGTACCACTTGCATTTGATATCATTGTCCAAAGACTTGATATTAATGGTGCTCTAAGTATCTTGGTTTGGACATATCATTGTTTAAGCACAATGATAATTTTAAGTTGTGAGCATATTTTAATATTTTGTCTTTTGTCTGATTGAGCTACATCAATTGCTTCTATATCTGCAAATTTGAATTCGGTTCCAATCCTTAATGGAGAAAATTTTAAGGACTGGAAAGAGAGCATGGAAATTGTTCTTGGCTGCATGGATCTGGACTATGCATTAAGGGTAGAGCAACCCCCTTCTCCTACGAAATCCAGTGCCTCTGAAGAGAGGAAGGATTATGAGAAGTGGGATCGCTCTAATCGCATGAGTCTGATGATTATTAAGCGTGGCATTTCAGAGGTCTTTATGGATACTATCTCGGATGAGATAAAAAGTGCCAAAGCTTTCCTTGCCGAGATTGAAAAACGCTTTGCAAAGAGCGATAAGGTGAAAACAAGTACTCTGTTATAGAACTTGATTTCCATGAGGTATCAAGGCAAGGGAAACATAAGGGAATAAATTATGGGAATGTCCAATATTGCTTCAAAACTTAAGGCCCTTAAGCTTGAGATGTCGGAAGACTTACTCATACATTTGGTCTTGCTTTCCCTTCCTGCACAATTCAGCCATTTTAAGATTTCTTATAACTGTCAAAGGGAGAAATGGACTCTAAATGAGCTCATTTCATTTTGGGAGCAAGAAGAGGAAACACTGAAGCGAGAAAGAACTGAAAGTGTTCATTATGTTAGTACCTCTAAAGACAAGGGCAAAAGGAAAATCATTTCAGAGCCCAAGAATGAAGTTGCTAAGGGTCCAGTGCAAAAGAAACAGAAGCAGGAAGATGTCTGTTACTTTTTCAAAGGAACTGGACATATAAAGAAGAAATGTGTAAAGTATCACGTGTGGCGTGCTAAGAAAGGTACATTTCTTACTTTGGTCTGTTCTGAGGTCAATTTAACTTCACTACCTGGTGGTTAGACTCCGGTTCAACTTCTAACATCAGTGTTTCAATGTAGGGTTGCCTGAACTACCGAAAGCCTAATTATGATGAAAGATATATCTACTTTGGCGATGGAAAATCGGTAGAAGTGGAAGCTATAGGGTATTTTAGATTGTTATTATGTACTGGTTTTTATTTGGATTTGAAAGACACTTTTGTTGTACCGTCTTTAAGACGGAACTTAATTTCTGTTTCTTATTTGGAAAATTTTGGTTATTGTTGTTCATTTGGAAACAATTCGGTTCAATTGTCTTTAAATTCAAAAGTTGTTGGAATTGGTTCACTTATGTTAAATGACAATCTTTATATGCTAAACACTATAACTGATTATAGCGAAACCCTGAATGTGGAATCACATGGTACTAAGAGTAAAATTGAAAATAATAATTTAGGTGCATTATAGCACAAGCATCTAGGTCACATTTCTCAAAAGAGAATTGAGCGTCTTGTGTCAGATGGGATTTTGGA
>NC_032016.1:19938441-19977142 GCF_001865875.1 Lupinus angustifolius
TAGAGGAATGTGGTATAGTCCCACAGTACACCATGTCAGGATCGCCTAGCATGAATGGTGTGTCTGAAAGACGAAACCAAAATCTTAAGGACATGATGAGAAGTATGATTTGTCACTCTGGGGAGAGGCACTTAAGACTGCAGCTTATATTCTTAATAGGGTGCCAACAAAGGCGACTGCCATTACTAAAACACCTTATGAGCATTGGACTGGGCGAAAGCCTAGTCTAAAGCATTTTCATGTGTGTGGATGTCCAGTTGAGGCAAGGCCTTATAGGCCTCATGAAAAGAAATTGGACTCCCGTACAGTGAGCAGTTACTTTATTGGTTACTCTGAAAAATCAAGGGGCTATAAATTTTATGATCCAAATTTAAAATCCATATTTGAGATCGGTAAAGCCATGTTCTTTGAGGATATTGATTTTGATGGGGAAGATAAGGTTAGAAACTTTGACTTAGAGGAAGAATCCGTATCTATTCCAGATGCGATTCGTATGGTTGCTTTTGATGAAGCAAATTTGGAACCTCCTCAAGACATAGCTGATGAAACCTTCCCTGGTCAAGGTGAGTTAGTAATTCATGAAGGGGAAACTCAAAACCCTCAAGAACATGGATAAGAGTTGCAAGAGCCAATAGCTTTACGTAGATCCACTAGAGAAAGGAGAAATGCAATTCCATATGACTACATTTGCTTTCTACTGGAACATTAGGGTAATGGCTTAATGGATGATGATCCATTAAAAGTTCGTGAAGCCATCCAAAGTTCCAATTCGGAAAAGTGGATTGAAGCAATGAAAGAGGAGTATAAATCCATGCAAGACAATAAAGTTTGGGAACTTTTCCCATTACTAGAAGGTAAGAAACCCATTAGTTGCAAATGGACTTTTAAGACCAAGCTGGATTCTAATGGTAATGTGGAGAGGTATAAGGCGCGTCTTGTAGCTAAGGGTTTTTCTCAGAAGGAAGGGATTGACTATAAAGAGACTTTCTCTCCAGCTTCAACGAAAGACTCTCTAACGGCAATCATGGCTCTTGTAGCACATTATGATTTAGAGCTACATCAGATGGATGTCAAAACAGCTTTTCTCAATGGAAACATTGATGAAAAGATTTATATGGTGCAACCAGAAAACTTTATAACGGGAGACTGAAAGAATATGGTTTGCAAATTGACAAAATCCATTTATGCGCTAAAACGGGTGTCTCGTCAATGGTACCACAAATTTCATGAGGTGATTCTCTCTTTTGGTTTTGAGATGAATTCAGTTGAAGATTGTGTGTATCACAAGTTCAGTGGGAGCAAGTATATTTTCTTGCTCTTGTATGTGGATGACATACTGCTTGCCACTAATGATGTGGGTACCTTGTTAGAAACCAAGACATTTCTATCCAGTAATTTTGAAATGAAGGATCTTGGTGATGCTTCGTTTGTATTAGGTATTCAGATACACCGAGACAGATCTCATGGTATTCTTGGATTATCACAAAAGAGCTATATAGAAAAGGTGCTCAAAAGGTATGGCATGCAGGACTGTAAAGTAATGGATACTCCAGTTGCTAAGGGAGACAAATTTAGTCTCAATCAGTGCCCTAAAGGAAATCTGGAAATTCAGGAAATGAAAAAGATCCCTTATGCATCAGCTGTAGGGAGTCTTATGTATGCTCAAGTATGTACGCGTCCGGATATAGCGTTCATAGTTGGGGTTTTAGGCAGATATATGAGTAATCCAGGAATGGACCATTGGAAAGCAGCCAAAAGGGTCATGAGGTATTTAAAGGGAACAAAAGACTATATGCTCACATATAGGAGAGCAGAACAATTAGAGATCATTGGGTATTCTGACTCCGATTTTGAGGAATGCCGAGATAGTAGACGATCTACTGCGGGCTATGTTTATCTGTTGGCTGGTGGTGCAGTTTCTTAGCGTTCTGCCAAGCACAATCTTGTTGCATCATCCACCATGGCAGCTGAATACATAGATGTTATGAGGCATCACTTCAGTCTTCATGGCTGAGAAATTTTGTCACTGGGCTGCGGATTGTGGAAAGGATTGAAAGACCACTAAAGTTATACTGTGACAATAAATCAGTTCTCCAATAACAATAGGAGTTCGGCAAAGTCGAAACACATCGACATTAAGTTCCTAGTTGTTAAGGAGAAGGTACAAAGTGGACAGCTTTCCATAGAACACTTAGGCACTAACTCCATGATTGTGGATCCTCTTACAAAAGCTATCACACTCAAGGTCTTTCATGAGCATACTGCTCACAATGGTGTTATGCAATGTGAGGATATTTTGGTTTAGTGGGAGTTAGAATGTGCACATATTTTATTATGTTGTATGTAATTTCAATATTATGTATGGATACTTTATATTCAAACTTCAGTTGATTAATCATTCACTCTGGTGTTTTGTCCTTATACTTTGTACAATAAGGTTTTATGTTATTATTAAGGATCTCACTAAAGTTAAGTAGGACCACTTGAAAATTGACATGTACCGATCATATTCATGTGATTTTCATGCTACACATTTCATGATGAATCTATGTCATTTAGTTGTGTCAATGTTGGTGATCATTGTTGACTTAGTCATGATAGATATGGCGAAATTTACTGTGATTCGATATGAAGACATAACTAGTGGACGGGATAATTTGGGTATGCCTAAGTCATAATTGCAATATTTAAGCGCGCAATAAGGATAACACGTATGGAAAGTCATATGTGTGACCAGTAGGAGATTGTTAGAATTTGTGACAATTTATGGGTCACAAATATAATTCTATAATTGTGTTATGGCCATTATGTAATTAGCCAAAATATAAAATGATCTTAAGTAATTAATTTGGTGGCTAAGGGCATATGTGTCATGAAATAATAATAAGTGTAGATACCTTCAGACAATTTTTGATTTGATGAAGGGAATTATTGCAACTTAAGTAGTAACCGCTACGGGGTTACTTTTATGGGTTATGGTCCCCATTTGTAGAGCAACAGGTTTTAAGGTGTAAGGTTGAGGAGAATAAGGGTGGATTAGAATAGTGTTATCCATAAGGATAAAACACTATCAAGTCATCCATAAGGCAAATATAAGGCATCTCTCCTCACAAGGCACACTCTCAAGCTTTTGGCATTTCTCATTCCCCTCTAGAGAAGCATAAGGAAAACCATCAAGTGCTCTAACATCTGGAATATCATCACACCCTCATACCTTCGAGATTCCAAATGGCTAATCAAGGTATGTTCTTCATCTTCAACATGAAATCAATTGGGGTTTCTTCGGTCTGGGTCATGGTTGTTCCATATGGGTTTATGTATGGGCATAAACATTAGGTTATCGGAACGAAGCCATGATCATAAGGACTTCCGCATTCAATCTATGGATTATAGATGGAGAAATTCTCCAACAAATCAAAGTTCAAACAAAAATATTTCATATTTGTAAGTAAGTTCAGATACATGATTTTAGTGTTCTAATTTGAAACACATGAATGTATAAAAAAAGCATTTAGTGAACACATTGTGTTAGTATTGTGAAGCAGAAAATGTACAAGACTAAGCTGCAAGAGTTATGCCACATTGTGTTGTCGAAGTGAACATTGCATATATCAACAATATCTTTCACACACATGACCAAAATCAAACTCTTAATACTATTATTAAAGACCTCAACTATATGCGTTCATGATAGATATTGTTGGTTGTAATATTCTTTTATTAATGAATGGAATAAAATAGCTTAGAACATTACTTATATAAAATGAGGACATATTATCTATACAATTTGTTCGGTATAACTAAGGGTATTGGCTCCACCTACGGGTAAGGAATTAAGTCCTTATGGGTGTATGGTTATCCTCTCAACAAGTGTTACTCATAGAAATTGAACAATTGATCTTTGACCTAGTATAATACCCAAGGATCTAGCATAATCTTACATCAGTAGACCGACACGTTATTGGTATATTATCTATACATTGTTAAATCATCTTTTAAAACAATTATTTCTTTTTTTGTTGAGAAAAAATGTATGCATTGACAATATGGATAACAAATTAATTAGGATAAATTTAGATTTGGATCCTAATTGATGGAATAAAATTCATTTATCTATTCATTTAAATCCATCTAAATTATATTTTAAAATTTCCAATTCATCCATATTTAGAAGGATTCCAATCCATTCATGAATACATTTTCATGAATTTGGATTGAAGGATATCCAATCCATTTTATTTTTCATTGGAACTAAAAACACTTATGAAAATAATAACCATATTAAAACCGATATTTTAATAAAATATTTTTAAAAACACATTTGATAATTGTGTTTTTAAAGTCAGCCACTAAAAAGAAAAAAATATTTTTCATTTAATTTATCTCCTTTTCTTTAAGTGATATCATTCATTTGAAACAATTTTAAAAAAAAATAGTATCCCACTTGCTTAAAGTTTTTAATAGATAATACATTATATGCTTAAGAACAAACTTTTAATTTTAACAATATCCACGTATCATACAAATTCATTTAAATCATATTTTAAATTATCAAATTCATCCATATCCAAACTTATAGGATTGATCCAATCCATCAATGCATTTTCGTGAATTTGAATTGATGGATATCCAATCCATGTTATTTTTTAGTAGAAACTAAAAACGCTTTTGAATATAATAATTCTTTTAAAACCACTATTACAAGAAACTATTTTTTAAGAGCACCTTTTGAAAACAAAGAAAAATATTAATATGCTGTATTTTAAAATCATATTTTAAAATATTTTAAAAATCACATTTTAAAATGGCCATTTTTAAGTGATATCACCATTTAAATAATCTTTTTAAAATATTTTTTATTAACCTACAAGCATGTAACATTCAAGGTTTCTATTTTTTATGTATATGTTACATGTTTAAGAATAAACATTTATTATTAACTACATCCACATATCATATAATTGTTCTCAATTTAATAAAAAATTCAAAGTGTGAGTAAGAAACACTACAAGAAAGTGAGAGTTGAGATAATCAATGAAATTAATAAGAAAGTAACATTATTTTCTTAGTGAATTTAGATTTGGATCATAATGGATGAATGGAAAGACATCCACCAATCCATATAAAATCATTTAAATTATTCAATTCATCAATATCTAAACTTATAGGATGAATACCAATCCATCCATAAATCTATTTTCATAGATTGAATTTGATGGATATCCAACCCATTTTATTTTTTAAATGGAAATAAAAAACTTGTTTAAGATGATAATTCTTTTAAAACAACTATTTCAAGAAAATATTTTTTAAGATTACCCCTTTTTCAAAAATAAAAAATAAAACCTTTGTTTAAAATATTTTTTCAAATTACCTTCTAAAAAGAAAAAAATTGATATATTGTATTATAAAATAATTTTTGAAATTACATTTTGAAATATTTTCGTTTCAAAAGTGTTTTTTAAAATCACTTTTTTTAAGTGATACTGTCATTTAAATCACCTTTTGTAAAATACTTTTTATTATCCTACAAGTATGTAACATTTAAGGTTTCTATGTATTAAGTTTTTAACACATTAACTACATCCATATTTTATATAATTGTTCTCAATTTAATAGAAAATTCAAATAGAGAGTGATAATCACTACAAGAAAGTGAGAGTTGAGATAATCAATGACATTAAAAAGCAAATAACATCATTTTGGATGAATTTAGATTTGCATCACAATGAATAGATGGAGAGTCATCCACCAATCCATATAAATCCATTTTATTTTTTTAATTGGAACTAAAATCAAATTAAAACGACTATTTCAAGAAAATAGTTTTTAAGATCACTATTTAAAAAAAAGTCAATTTTAAAATATTTTTTGAAAACACCTTTTGAAAATAAAGAAAACAATGATTGCCGTATTTTTAAGAAAATTAAAATGACTTTTTCAAAGTATTTTACCATTTAAATCATCATTCTAAAATATTTTTATTAACATAGACGCATGTAACATTCAAGGTTTATACGTGTAAAGTTTTTAACATATATGTATATATGTTACGTGATTTTTTTAAAACAAGAAGAGGTGCAACCACACCCCAAAATATATTAGATGAAATAAGTTACAAAGGAAATTAGAAAGTAATAAATCTATAGCTTGGGAGAGAGGAGTAACTGTCCAAGAGGAGTTTGTTTTAGAGAAGATGCCATAATTAGCCAATTTATCCGCACAAGAATTTCCTTCCTATATATGTGTGAGACTCTACTAGCCATGGATTCCAAAGTTGATTTGCAAATAGTTCATTTGTACAACAATTTCCAAGGAGGCAAGTGTTTACCATTAAATATGTCAACCACTAAAGACAAATCACTTTCTAACCAAACTAAATTCTAGCCCTTTGAATAAGAAAACTGAATTGTTGTAATTGCTGCATTTAGCTAAGCAAAAAAAGAATCTTGAATATCAAAGAATTGAGAGAAGCATGCCAAAACTTCACCCGAAGAGTCTCTGAAAATTGCACCTCCTCCAGCTAGACCAAGACTACCTCTAGAAGTCTCATTCGAGTTTATTTTGATCCATCCCCTATCAGGAGGGTGCCATGTTACCTCAATTATGGAAGGAGCTTTGGGGTAGTTGATGGACACCTTGAAAGTTTTAGAGTGCAAAGCTCTGCAGAGTAGGCTTGGCAATTGCCAAAGTTATGTTTCTAGAAAGATTAGTAGTCATTTTAATCCTACTCAAAGCCTGAGCCAGATTGAGTCTCTTGTCATTAAAACGAATATGATTCATGCACCACCAAATAGTGTTGACATTATGAGTTATGCCGGCAAAGAACGTGACCTTTACTTGATCACACCAAGAACTTCTACAAGCCAACAAAATAGAAGAGATTGAGGAAATATCCATAGTAATGCCAAAGATGCTATTGATCCAATTCTAGAGAGACACAGCAACAGGGCACCTCAAGAAAAGGTGATTAGAGCTTTTCATTGAGGCCTAGCAGATACTAGACATAGAGGCCAGATTGCAACCTCTTTTTTGGAGGTTTTCATCAGTTGGCATTTTGTTGTTGATTAACCTCCAAGAAGTAAATGATCTTGAAGGAGGAATGACCAAAGACCAAATATTTAAGCACCAGTTTGACTGAGTCTGAGTTGAGGTTATTAAATTATAAGCTTCTTTCAGCTTGAGGCCCCCATCATTAGATCCCATCCAACAAATTTTGTTCTCAGAACCAGAAACATAAGTCTTAGAAATGGAGCTAGCTAGAGTAGGAAATTTATCCACCAACAACATAGGAAGTGTCCAAAATGCATTAGACATAAAGTCAACAACCATTGCATTTAAAAGAGGATGCAACTCCTTGGGAATTTGCAGCTGATCCACCAAAGGTTCATCCAACCAGTTGTCCTTCCAAATATCTTGGTGAAGGAATAGCACCAGAGCCAAATATATTTCTATAGAACACTGCCCAATCCTTGTCAGTACTCAACATTTCCTAAGCAAGCTTAATGAGGGAAGCCTAATTCAACTTCTTTGAAGATCTGATACCAAGACCACCTTTTTTAATAGGAGCACAAAATTGAGACCAAACCATAGTTACAAGCTTTCTAGAATTAGTATCCCCTAACCAAATGAAGTTTCTAATTGAAGAATCCAACTTCTTAAGCAATCCTTGAGGCCAAACATAGATGTGGAAGCTGTAAAGGAGCATGCTATGAATCACAGATTTGACCAATTCCACTCTGCCTAAAATAGAAAGGGAAAGACCTTTCCACTTTGAAAGTTTTCTTAGAATCATATCAACAATTGGCTTCAAATGGAAATATTTAGGCTTGCCCTTGAACAAGGGAACACCTAAGTAAGTGAAAGGAAGTTCCCCAGCATGAAATCCCAGATAGGAGAACAGATTAGCACTTTTCTAGCAGAGGCATTAGTAATGTAAAATTTACATTTAGAAGGATTAATGTGTTTACCAGAGAGTTTAGCATAGTCCATAAGCAGATGCATAAGAGCAAGCAATTCTCTCTTGATGCCTTTACAATCATCAGCATAAAGAACATGGTCGGGAGTGCATAAACCATTAGGACTAGATATTGTGCTAAGCTTGTTCTCAGCAAGCAACTTAGAAATACTCATGCTTAAGACATCTTTAGCTAAGCAAAATAGCAAGGGAGAGAGAGGATCACCTTGCCTCACCCTTCTAAGACAACTGAAAAAACCAGCATTCTAACCATTCACAAAAATGGAAACCTTAGCACAATGAAGGATAACTTTGATCAAATTGATAAAAGTGTCATCAAAACCAAAGGCCTTAAGATTTTTCAACAACAAATCCCAGTCCAGAGTATCAAAGACTTTTCTCACATCAAGTTTTATTGCCATGTTCCCACCAAAGCATTTATGGTCTAGAAGATTAATAGCTTCAGAGGCTGAACAAATGTAATCATGTATATGTCTATCCCTAATAAAGCCTTTCTGCTGAAGATAAATGATTCTAGCAGCAATGATAGCCAATCTGTCTGCTAAGACTTTAGAAATGATCATGAATTGAAAATTAGCAAGAACTATAGGCCTAAAATCCTCAATTTTGTCAGCATTAACAGACTTAGGAATCAAAACCACAAAATTGGAGTTGAGATTTGGC
Organism: Lupinus angustifolius; assembly: GCF_001865875.1. Taxonomy (NCBI): domain Eukaryota; kingdom Viridiplantae; phylum Streptophyta; class Magnoliopsida; order Fabales; family Fabaceae; genus Lupinus; species Lupinus angustifolius. Next base: position 19,947,083 of record NC_032016.1, read on the forward strand.
AGTAACCAACTTGAGAGAAGAATTGCTTGACTGAATTACAAACATCCTGACCAACAATGTCCCAATACTTTTGAGAGAAACCACCACCAAATCCATCAGGACAGGTGCTCCTTCTCCATTTAAAAAGAACACATCAACTTTAATTTCCTCTTTAGAAGGATTACCTATCCGGATGAGATTTTCCTCAACATTAACCAGGCTATGAATAACATTCTAGATCAAGTCATTGGGGGTAGAATCATTAGGGGTGGCAAACAAAGCATGATAATATCCTAAAGCATGGTTGCCAATGTCCTCTTGGTTGGTAAGGATACTGTCACCATCTTTAATCACAGACATGGATTTGGAAACCTGCCTAATCTTAGTAATTTTATGGAAGAAGTTTGTGTTCGTGTCTCCACTAATATGTCAGTTGAGCCTAGATTTTTCTCTCCAAATTCCTCTTCCATAGACAAAGCCTTCAACAAATTACCCTGGGCTATACACTCCTGATTCAGAAGATCATTGCTAGGGCATTCTCATTGATACAAGCCTGAATATCCTCCACAGAGGACAAAGCCTCCTGCACTCTTTGGTGAATGTTACCACAAACATTCCAATTCTAGGTTTTGAGCCTGACCTTATGCCTTTTAAGCTTTCCGGCTAAAATGAACATTGGACAATCCAATATGGTCTCATTCCAAGCATCAATAATGACTCTAATGCAATCAGGGTGGCTCATCCACATTTTAAGGAAACGAAATGGAGAATTCCTTCTATCATCAGGAGAATTGGTGCAAAAAAGAATGGGGTGGTGATCAGAGGAAATCCTAGGAAGGGTACAACAATGAACCTGATTCTAAGCTGAAATCCAATCCTCATTACACAAAGCTCTATCCAAACTTTTCTCAGTGAGAGCTAAACCTATTCTTTTATTAGACCAAATAAAAGCTGCTCCCCTGGTGTTCAAATGAATAAGATTAGCATCCTCGGAGAAGTTTTGGAAATCATCTGAGGGTATTCTACTGGGAAGCCTAGATCCTCTGCATTCATGAGAACCCAAGACAACATTGAAATCACCAATACAGCTCTAGGGACCAACATTGGAGCTCATAATAGCTTTGATGTCATTCCAAAGAGTTCTTCTTTGGATATAGAGGTTATGATCATACACAATACACAGATGGACCAACTTATTCTCTATAGTTAAGGATATAGCAATAAATTGGCTAGTTGTAGCAATAATAGAAGCATATAAATCCTTCTTGCATAGGCCCCAAATATTAGGTAACAAAGGACCCCTATCATTAGAAGCAAAGAAAAAAAGATGTAACTCAGGCCAGAACAAATGATTCACATCCCACATAACAATCATGGGCTCAGCAATAAACACCAAATCAAGCTTATTACCTATACACAAATTCTTCAAAACCAACTTAGTTTTCGGATTACTCAATCCTCTACAATTCCAAAATAGGACTTTCATTGAGCATCATTTAGATATCCATCCCTACGGGTATAGTGAACCCTCTCAGCATTATTCCTCTTTTTCATTTTCTCCTTCTGAGATTTGGATAGCACTGAAGTAAAGGAACCTTCCTCCAACAAAGGGTCTTTTGTGTCCTCTTCATTCCATAACCTTCCTACTATTTTCATATCATTGATGACAACATGATTTTCAATCTCCTCCTCTAATTGAACTACGAGATTATCGATTAATGGGTCCACCACTCTATGTGTAGGGACTTCTGCCAAAGTACCCTCAACTCTAGATTCATCCACTTCCTCCACCTCGGGAGCAACAATAGAGAGGTAAATGCAAGGAGAAAGCATCACCCTTTCAATGTTGTCCAGGTTTTGATCCCTATTATGAAGCTCCAGGTTGTTAATATCCAATTTTGTCCAGCCCAAAAATACAAAATAAATATCTAAAATGATTTACTCAAATACCCAAAAAAATATTGATAACAAAACGCTTTAATTGAGAATGCAATTGACTCATTATTGCGAGAATTCAATTTTAAAATAGTCTCATCCCCAAATTTCGTTTTTTCACTTTAAATAAGAAATAAAATGTGTCAAAAATGTTCAATGGGTAATTATTGGCTCAATAATCACCTATTTTCGTTTTGAATTTTTTTTAAATTTAAAAGGGTTTTAAGCGACTTAATGATCACTTAATATTTTAATTATGAAATGATTATATCTTCTAAAAAGGCACATCCCAAAATTCGCTCATTTTTACGTTTTCACAATTAAATAACAGTAAAAGTGCATTCAAAACATCTTTTTTGTAATTTATAAAAGTAAAATGATTGATTCTTATCTATTCATTGGTAATGCAATAATTTTGAGATTTTATATAGTCAATACATAATTTTCTATTAAAGGTCAAATAATCATGTTGAGCTCACTTGTGGCATTGCAATATTTTTTTATATCAGAAAATTTATTAGACTACTTGTAGAGCAAAAATATAATTTTTTGGACGTACCAGAACCTAAAATTACTCAATTCAAATATTTGAATCTATAGCCATAAATAAATTCGAGATTCAATTTTAAAAAAATTATTTTGTTTGAAATCTGAATTAATTTCTAATTAAGAGGATATTGTCTTATTTTCCTCCAGATATTAATGATAAATTTTCATTTGATTTTTAAACATGTATCAATTTCTCACTATAAATAGGAGATTGGTCACATGGAAAAAAAGAGGAATTCCTCATCTACTCTCATCATCCATATTAACCAAAACAATTCATCTTCTATTTCCAATAATCCTCAACAATTCTCTCAATCAAAAACACATTAATCAATCATTTCCCCCAAAAACATCATCTTCCATATACAACAAATTCATATCATCCTCAACAACCTCAAAATCTCCTATACACAATAACCCAAAAATCATTCAACAAAATCCATTCAAACCCTCAAAATCCAAAAGAACACATACCATCCACGATAATCCAAAAATATTCCACACAACACACAAAAGAGGACACCGGCAAAAAACAATAAAAATACATAATCTCCAACACTCCCAAAGCTTCTTTGTTTCCTCTCTCGCTCAAATGATTTGATTGCAAACATGTTTTGGAATTTGGTTTCAACATAGCAGACATTAGGCCAACATAATTTGTTGAAATCCAATTTGGCACCGACTTCAGCTTTGGAGTCAATACAGGTACACAATTTCAGCCCTTGAATTTTGTTTTTATCTATTTACGTTCTTCCATTAATAATTATCATAACAATAATGTTAATACATTCACCATTAAAATAAATAAAGTATGCGATTGGATTATTTCTTAATTAATTCGAAATCTTATTTTTCTTATAATTACATAAAAATCGTTTAATATAAGACTATGTGAAATATGTTAATCCTAATTTTAAGATACGTTGCGGTGTTGGACGTGAGGGCTACACTTCACTTTCTTAAAATTAATAGGATTAATTATATTTCTACATTCAAAAAGAATTTTTAAAATAAAAAACAAAAATTGGGAATTGGCTAATCAAGTTTTAATATGAGATGCGGTATCGGGCGTAAGGGCTATGATTCGCTCATATCTTTTTTTCTAAAGAATAATTTAAACGTTACTATTTTTAAGAAGTAAAATTAACCCAACTAGCAAAAAAAATTTCTACCCAAAGAACTACGTAGTCTTGATTCCCAGAAAGAGATACGTAGGACCAAGATCACTCTTGTCAGACATAATAATAAAATAAAGTTTTTTGTTGGTAAAATTATAATAATAGTAGGGTACTGTTCAAATAGGAAACTATGATGCTAATACCTTTCCTAGTGTGTAATCGACTCCCAAACTTGGATATCAAAGTCCAAGGGCCAATGCGATTGAGCCAAAAGATTTTTCTACATTTTTGACTGAAAAAATGTAGTGGCGACTCCAATGAGGTCGTGTAGCCAAAAATCAGGGCGCGACACAGGTCAATAACCAGTTCGGTAATCTTCTCCAATTCAGGCTCCTTAGAAGGAGAAATTTGTTTCTTGAATTTGGGAGTTCCCTCAGGAGACACTTTCTTTTTCACTCTTCTGCAATTAGAAATCATATGACCTATGGTTCGACAACCATTATAAAATTCAGGCAGATTTTCATATTCAATATTAACAAAAAAATCAAATCCCTCTCTTTCCAGCAGGATTTGGTCAGGAAGTTGAGCTTTCAAGTTAATATCAACTAGAACTTTGGCAAAGTGACCAAAGGTTCTATTTATGGTTGCATCATCAAGAGAAATTAGAGTACCAATACCTCGTGCTATTGAGAAGATTATTTTTTGGCTCCAGTATTCTTGAGGAAGCCCCTGAATCTTCACCCAACATTGAGAGTGTAAGGGCTTCTGCAAGCTTGGATTGAAGTCAGGAGACCAAAGAAAAAGTCTTAGAAAACCTGGTCTTAGGTTCCACGTACCTACGGAACAGACACTCCTCATATCATCCATCGAGGAGAAGGAGAACTCATAGTAGCCACGTCCAACGGACACCATGTTCCATTTACCAAGCATACTCCACATATCCTGGAGCTTAGCTGTAACACCCCAATTCACATATAGGGAAATATATTATTTCAAGGTACGATTTACTAAATAATATACAAGATAAAGGAAATTTTTCAAAGAGATTTTATGATTATTCCTAATCCTCATAAAATGTGTAATAAGTAAAGTCCCTCGTAAATCATTTTCTCCCAAGAGAATAGTAAATATTGTCTTTTTCAATAAAATCAACAAAATGTTAAGATACCAAGAAAATATGGATGTATCAACATCTAATCCTACCATAGCATAAGGGTACTAACATAATTACACAAAATAAAACTAGAGGACATCGTGAGTCATAGGTAAACTATACTACATTAAATCTTCAACAAGCTACTTAGATGCTCCACCTACAATTCATTTATACATACAAACAAATAAACAACAAAGAGGGAGTAAGACATTAAATCCCACAAAAGCAATGAAGTGGATTTATAAAGAATCATCACATTAGAGCAACACAAACAATTGCAATGCCATAATTAGACAATATACACAACAATTATTATATCTACTCATAACAAATATGCACAATTATGATGTTAGTGTATTATGTATTGAGATGTATACACCACTATTAAGTGATCTCTCATGCTATGCTCATGCAATTCCACCAACCAATCATCATCAATTGCCCGAAGGCCAAGACCCTAGTGGGAAAGCAACCAGGAGTACAGATTTCCTTAACAACGGCAAGTAACAATATCTATTGTTTTCCACTACTTCTATCAGAAGTGCTTACATGGTAAGCTCAGTCCGTTTCAGGAATCCTCTCTACCGATCATGAAATGCGCAAGGGGATGTCAAAGATCGCTTAGGTTGCATGTAGGACTATCCTGGTCATACAGTTAATAAGACTGGACCCTCACTAGATCATCCCACCTAAGCAATCCCTCAAGGCTTCTTGATAAGTCACCGTCATTGTTGGCCCTATCAAATTCCCAATGATATTGCTATCATCGTATCTTTCCATTTTCTCCAACTCCAACTAAAAATGCAATGATATATGCACACTGATCAAAGTTAGGCCACTAAGTCTTTTTATCAATATTGTCTCAATTTCAATTTCCAATAACATCACCTAAGTTAGTGGTCTCAACTCCAATGCAATTGTTTTTCATATAAATGTCCTCAGGACGAGCTCAAGACATAACTTAGTAATCAAAGTAAATGGGTAATATCCCAAGGTCACTACACTTTCAATTGTGTGAATAGTCATAGGCTCTCAAGTATCTGCAAATAATTCTCATTCACATATGAATTTAATCATGATCATTATCACTATGATAAGTCCAACATAGACATTCAATACTAATTATAGTAATAGTATAAAGTCATATCAGTAAACCGTCAATATCAAACATATAATCATTCAATTAAGACACCATATTTTAATATTCATAACTAAAATGATTAAATGAGGAAGTCCATAACAATTAAAACAATTGACCCTTCATTAATCATTTTAGTCTAAGGATCCTCCAACTAGTGAGTATCATTGGAGACCCCAATACTACATTCTAATACCATTATGTCTAATGCTTCTTCCTCACCTGGGTTTACGTAAGCTCCTTGTTCAACAATTGAATTAATTCTCTCGTCATCTCCTTGGACTTTAGAGTCTTTTTGAATACACATGTTAATAACAACCAAAACAACAAATTAAATTATACTCTACCTAAAACTAATAATTAGTGTATTATTGAACACTAATTTATAAAAAAATACGAACTAGGAGTTTCAGTTTCTAGACAATATAAATACATATATACCACACCATGTTAGTAAACAATAAATAAGTAACTATATACTTGTACTATTTAGAATTTCAAAACCAAGAACAGTATAAATATATGTGTAGTATATATAGTATAGAATATTTGTGTTGAAACTATATATTAGGCAATAAATTAATAGAAAAAATGAAGCATGGATGAATAATGGAGAATGAAGAATAAGTGGAGAAGGATTATGCCGTATGAACAACAAACAAAATAAATGTATGAGAGTTAAACCAAATGTATGAGGGATAAATGAAGAATGAAATCACGCACAGAGTAGTTTTTATTCAAAATGGTTTTGTAACCGCAGATCCTGTGTATCTTTAATTGCCTTGGCACATAGCATATGATTATTTATTTGCACAATATCACGTCACAATAATAAAAGACAATAAAACAAATTCTTCCTTTATTGAATTCAAAGAACAGACGAATGAAAAAATGGTTACCGTGTTCTTCTCTTTCTCTTCTACAAATTGCAGTTTGAAAGTGCAATTTATTGTTGTTGTTGTTCTTATTCTCTCCCTACTCAGCACATATATCTTGTTGTTATCAATTAGGTTAATGTTCTACTTAAAATTAATTTTAAATGTTTTTCTTATCAAAATAATAAAAATCTGTTTTATCTCAAGATAACTAAGATAAATAAGATAATCACCCTAGAATAACCACTTAGCATATCTACATAATTTTCTGAGTGACAACTATGATAAAGATTAACCAAATAATTAGGGGTTGACTATTAACAAATATTACTATTTGCAAATTTGTTGGAAAATTTGTGGTGTTACATTAGCTTTAAGATCAGCAAATTTCAAAGGGGTATCCCCTTTTGCGAAGATGAGTCTACCATGAAGGTGATTCTTACATCTTTGAAGACCGGCTGATATTCCTCTTCCGGTATTTTAATAACAATTGCCCCCCTTTATACACAGTTGGGGGAGTTGAGAAACTACTATATGTGTTTAAGAACAAACTTTTAATATTAAATATATCTACATGTTCTATAATTGATATCAATTTAATAAAAAATCAAAGTGAAATTGAGAAACACTACAAAAAGTGAGAGTTGAGATAATCAGTTAAATTGACAAGCAAATAACATCATTTTTTTAATGTTTGTTTTTTGGATGGATTAGATATACATCCAAATAGATATATCCATAGATATCTATTGGATATAATGGATGAGTTCAAATTCATCCCTTCAAATTCATTACTAATGTTATCTATTGGATTATTTCCATTTAAATCTATTAGTTCTAATGAATGAATTTAATTTTCTTGATTACATTTGGATGAATTGTGAAATGTGGATATCCACGGTTTTTGCTGATGGGTAAGGAAATATTATCTATACATGCAATTGTGGATATCCATTTGGATAAATTATAAATTTTGAGTTGTGGATGATCACTTTTTTTTGGATGGGTAAGGAAATATTATGTATACAATTTTTACCATACGAGTAAGGAACTAAGTCTTTACACGGTGTATGGTTATCCTCATAACTAGTATTGCTCATAGAAATCGAACATTTGATATTTTGTTTAATATGATACTTGAGGATCTAGTGAGAACTTACATTACAAGACCAATGCATTGTTAGTATTGTGTAGGTCTCCCAAATGTCTGTGCTGGAAATCCTCCACATTTCCTCATCTGTACCCATAGACACTATGCCAGAATTCACATTTAATAATGACCATTCAACGACGCTTTGTAGCACAACATTGTTAAATACAATACGGACGATAATCAACAATATTCTTTTAAGCAAGCATTGTTAAATTTGATAGGTGAATATAACTTTAACAGTGTTTGCTTCAAGGAGTGTTATTGAATATTTGCCTAAGATATTTAACAATACTTTTTAAGTAAGCGCTGCGGATTTGGATCTATTTAACAACACTTTCTTAAATGAGTGTTGTTAAATGTGACATATCAATAACACTTATTACAATGAGCGCTGTTAAAAGTCACACATTTAACAGTGCTAACAGTAATGAACACAGTTAAAAGGGATACGTTCAAAAAATACTTGTTTTAGTTATTATAATATGTATTTATGAAATTATTTAATTTTACTGTGAAAGATATAACTGTCGTAAATATTACATGAAAATAATTCAAATTGTTAATAGAAAATCATATGCTAGTTTTTCATATATAACACAACTTTATCATACATATACGAAAAAGGCAATTGGTTATTACTTCAACTAAAATTCTAAATCACCAACCAATATTATTGAAATAAAATATTAAGGTATGTGATTTGGCCCAACAAAAATTCATATTTGATTAGTAAATTATGTTACTTGCCATTTCATTATCAAAATTTAAACATAACATGACAACTAAATAATTTTACAGAATTTTGATATTCAACAACACTTTTTGAAATAAGCATGGTTGATTTGAATATATTTAACAGTACTTGCTTAAATTATTATTGTTAAATGTGGACATATCAACAACGCTCGTTACAATGAGCGTTGTTAAAATTCACACAATTAATAGCGCTTGCTTTAATGAGCATGGTTAAAAGTCATACACTCAAAAACCGCATATTTTAGTGAGCGTGAATTTTTGTATATTTAAAAAAAATCTCACACACAATAATATACATATTATTCAGTATTCTATTTCTCTTACTCTTATTTTTCTCTTAGTTTCTCTCTTTAAGCAAGTTATTAGCGTTTGGTTTCTCTTTTTGAGCACAAGGAGAATCATTATCTTATTTTACCTTATTTATTTTTCTTTGATTCATACTTGTTGCTTGCATTTACATCTACGTTAACTGCAATCTCTATATTCATTTTCTAATATAGGAAATATCAATGTTGAAGCTAGGTGAAGCTGTTGGTGATTTATCAAACTTGCAATCTCTTTATATATTTCTTGTATTTGGCTATTATTTTTTCATCCATATTTTCTATGTAAATTTTGATTTGATTCTTATTATATGGATCTAAACTATGTCTTCCTGTCTTCTTATTTCTTCAGTTAAGGAAGAGAAGAAATTCATAGACTAGTCATCTACATCTTCATCACTTTCGTCCCATTGATTACTACATCAAATCTTATAGTTTAATGTATTGGAATTAAGGGAGACAAGTTCATGCAATGATTTATGAATTGAGTATTCAAAATGATGTTTCTATTTTCAAATCTCTGGTAAATATGGTGGAATTGGACATGCTTGTTACTTGTTTGATATAATGTATGAGAGAGATTTTGTCTTATTTAAAAAGTAGACATTTATGGAGTGCACTTGACAATACCTTCATAATTAATAGCACCATTATTAATTCAACATCAGGTTTGAACCCTGTAACTTTTTTATACCTTATGTATAAAGGATCCTTAATTATATCGATTATTTATTTTCCCTTCTCAACTCATCTTTTGTCTACATTTATACCCACCAATTGGTTATGGTTCTGCTTCCTACAGCCTCATACGCAAGCATTGAATTAAGTAACTTGATAGTGTTTTTTGTTATCTTTAGTATCTCCCATTATATAAAATCTAACATCACCTTCCAAAACTCCATGAAGCACTCCTTTCATATACCAAGTAGTTATGTTCGCCAGTTGGTAATCAAAGCTTCTGAAATAAGGACTCTATCCAACATGCTCATTCAAGACTCCTTAATTTTATACTACAACCCTTCCCCTAAGGTATTTTTCAGTGCACTTAATTCATTGCATATTATTATATTTTCAACTAAGTGGCATGATGAGTAAATGTTTATAGCTGCATAATTTTTTATTATAAATATTAATTTGAAGTGGTTAAAATCTGTCACTACCCATACCCCTATGACTTACACGATCATAGTGAGTCTCATTGAATTTAAAATGGAATTGCATTTTGACCCTAAAATTCTTCACATGTATTTATTTGATCTTTGATAAAAAAAATGGTAAAATATTTGAAAACATCTATGCTCCCAATCTTTTTTTACAAATAAACTCTTCATATAATATCCCCTAGTCTTATATTTTTCGATGTTCACCCACCCTAATGGTTCATCCATTTCCATTTTAACTTTGGGAGTTGAGTTTTAAAAAAGCTTGACTATTTTTTGTTTAAAAGTATATTTACACTATTGCACAAACTAGCACGAGACAATTAATATTATTTAATCCTAAAATTTAAACTAAAATATTTATAATGATATTAATTTTGATAATTGTGGTTCAAGTTAATATTTTGCTTGTGTAAAATTTCTTGTTGCTAGTAGAACCAAAACTCATTTCAACATCTTACGCCTTGAAACAATTAATAATTGACTTTCGGTCATGGAACACCCATGATGCACAAAAAATAGGGTTCAAAATTTTATTTTAAGCTTTCAAATTATATATTTTTAATAATAAAGAATTTTGCATTAAATGTTTCATGGTTGATAGTTGAAGACTAATTGCTTTTCCTGGTGTAGAGATTGTCGAAGTGAACATTGCCTATATCAAGGGTGACGTAATTGCTTGTATCAGGGGTGACACAATTGCTATAAAGATCCCAGAAGCGGATTACCAAGCCGGATTGCAGAGGTGCAAAACTCACCTACATGGTCGCCTCATTCTCGCCAGAGGAGATCATCCGATGAAATTCACTGACCTCAAAGCTAAACTCTCGAAGTTGTGGAACATGTTCGGAAAATGGAATGTCATCTCCTTGGGTAAAGGCTTTTATGATTTCTCTTTTACCTCAGTAGAAGACATGAGAAGCATTTGCGATGTTGGCTCTTGGAATCTAAAGCCTGGGGTACTGAGATTAGCTTTATGGACCCCTGATTTCAATCCTGCTCTTCAAAAAGTTACACACTCACAATGCTGGGTCAAAATCCTGGGTCTCCCCCAAGAATATTGGAGTCCTGGAATTATTTTCTCAATTGCTGGTGGGATTGGAACTCCTATTTCTTTAGATGAGGCCACTAAAACTAGATCATTTGGGCACTTTGCTAGAGTCTTGGTCGATATTAACCTTAAGAACTCTATGCCTGATCAAATATTGGTTGAACGAGAAGGCTTCACCTTCTTTGTCACTATTGAGTATGATAACTTGACAGCCTTCTGTGCAGGGTGCCAATCAATAGGTCATTTAATTTCTCAGTGTAGAAGGACTAAAAAGGAGATTTCAGGGGACATCCCCAAACCTGTAACTAGGAAAGGAAAGGCTCAGGTTGCAAACCCCAGTTGGAAGCCAAAGTTCATGACCTCGTCATAAACCTGGAAATAGATAAAACTGATGGTCATAATATGGCAGGACTTGATCGTGTAGGTTTCTCTCTTGAGATGGTTCCTTCAGACTCTGAATCTGATAAAGATATGGGGAATTCTATAGATGAGAATGCAGTTGAAGAGGTTGCTGATACGTAGCCTAATCCCCTAGTGAAAGGGCCTCAAAATTTGGAATATCCTTCAATTCCTCTGGCTTAGGATGATAACTTCATTATTCAGTGCATTGAGGACATAGAAAATCCTAGAGCTGCCAAAGATATGAAGATAGTTGGAAGGCTTTGGGAATATGATAGAGAGGAGGAGGAGGAGATGGAAGAAGTTCAGGACTCTTTCACAAAAGTCTTTACCAAATCTCAAAAGAAAAGGTTAAGAAGGGAAGCAATAATTCTAAGGTGCATTATACCCGTAAGGGTGGATACTTAAACCCTTCCCAATGAAAGTGTTGTATTGGAACTGTAGGAGAATTGGCAACTCTAAAACTAGACTGGTGCTTAAGAAGTTTTGTGTTGATCATAAACCGGACATGGTCTTCTTATCTGAACCTTGGATAAAAGCAAAGGACATTGAACCTCAATTTTGGGCTGCTCTTGGCCTTAAGCTTTTTGTGAGAAATAAAAGATCTCCTCTACTCCCTAATATATAGTCTTTGTGGCATTAATCTTCAGCCTACAGTCATTTTCTCTTCTAATTAGCACATCAGTATTTCTTTAATAATGGAGGACAAGCAGGTTTTTATGAGTGCAATCTATGCACACAGTGATTATATCCAAAGGAGAACTATGTGGTATGAGATCAATGCCCTAATGATTGCTAATCCTGCTATTTGGTGTTGCATAGGGGATTTCAATGTGGTCTTGGGTGCGAGTGAGTGTAGGGGTGCCAATAATCCTGCTAGACTGCCAATGGATGAATTCAAAGCCTTCTCTAATGAGTCTCAGCTTATACATCTAACAACTAGGGGTGCTGAATTCACCTGGACAAATAGAAGAAGAGGTAGGACCCTCACAGAGAAGAGATTGGACAGACCTATGTGCAATGATGGGTGGCTAGGCTCCTGGAATCAAGTGTCTTGCAACACTCTTCCAAGAATCTCCTCTGATCACCATCCCTTGTTTTTGAATTCCTCTGCTGTCTTAATTAATAGGTTTAATCATTTTAGATTTCATAGCATGTGGATTAATCACTTGGATAGCAAAAGAGTAGTTACTGATGTTTGGCAAATGCACATTGTTGGTTGCCCTATGTTCATCCTCTCCCAAAAGCTTAAAATTCTAAAAAAACAAACTAATAGCTTAGAAAACCAATGTCTTCGGTAATTTGCACTTGAATGTGATAATTGCTTTGCATGCAGTTAATGATATCCAGCATATTATTAACTGCTCAAACCCTAATCTTGATATTTTAGATGAGGAGTTTGGTGCTCAAAAGAATCTTTTACAGGCTTTGATGGTGGAAGAAGATTTTTGGAGAGAAAAAGCTAAGCTCTCCTGGCATATCAGTGGGGATAGAAACACCAAATTCTTTCAAAAGGTGGCTCAGATTAGACAAAAGTCCAAAGCTTTAACTACCCTAAAAGATGGAGACTCAATCCTATCTTCTCAGGCTGAAATAGCTAATCATGCTTTGCTTTATTTCTCTGATTTATATGCTTCTAAGAACATCATTACTCCTAATTCTTTAATTGCCTCTGTCATCCCTGCTTTAGTTAGTGAAGAGGATAATATCATGCTTACCAAGTTGTCTTCTTATGATGAGATCAAATGTGTTGTCTTTGATATGAAAGGGGAAGGGGCTCCTAGGCCATATGAGTTTGGAGGCTGTTTCTACCAAGCTTTTTGGGATATAGTTGGCCTTCAGGTTTGTGAGGCTGTTCTGCAATTCTTCAGCAAGGGCTGGATTTTGCCTAATCTCAATTCAAACTCAGTGGTGCTAATTCCTAAATTTCCCAGAGCTATAAAAATTGAAGATTTCAGACCCATAGCTCTGGCCAATTTCCAACTAAAAATAATCACCAAGGTTCTGGTAGACAGATTGGCCTTGATTGCTCCAAAAATTATCTCTAATCAGCAGAGAGGATTCATTCGAGACAGACACATACATGATTGCATTTGTATTGCTTCAGAAGCCATAAATATGTTAGATTACAAGTCTTTTGGAGGGAACGTTATTGCTATTAAACTAGATATTAGAAAGGCCTTTGACACAGTAGATTGGTCCTTTTCGGTGGATACTCTCAGGAGTTTTGGTTTTGATGACAAGTTTGTCCATTGGGTTAAGCTTATTCTTCACTCAACAAGACTCTATATTAATGTTAATGGTCACTCTGTGGGGTTTTTTAAGTGTAAAAGAGGGGTCTGGCAGGATGATCCTCTTCCCCCCTACTCTTTTACCTTGTTGAGGAGGTTTTTAGTAGGGGAATTTCTAGGCTGGTGCAATAGGGCCTTATCTCTCCTTTCACTGGCCCATCTAAATTGGTCATCCCAAGCCATGTTCTATATGCTTATGATATACTTATCTTTTGCAGAGGATTAACAAGAAGTCTGATGGCCTTAAATAAGCTGATTATGGATTATGCCCAAGCCTCAGGTTAGGTGGTTAACTTGAGTAAGTGCAAGTTCTACACTAGTCATGTCTCAGCTAGGAAGATTGCTAACTTAGTCTCTACGGCTTCTCTGTTGGTAGCCTTCCCTTCAACTATTTGGGTGTTCCTCTGTTCAAAGGGAAGCCTAAGAAAATCCATCTGCAAGCCATTGCAGATGGAATCATTCTAAAATTGGCCACTTGGAAAGGTGCCCTTCTATCCTTGATGGGTAGAGTGGAGTTAGTTAGATCAATCATCTAGAGCATGTTAACTTATAGCTTTCATGTGTACTCCTAGCCTGCTTCCTTGCTCTTTTATCTTGACAAGTGCAATAGGAACTTTGTTTGGTCTGGTGACACTTCAGTGAGGAAAGTGGTAAGAGTGACTTGACATGTGATTTGCTCTACTCATAGGTGTGGTGGCTTGGGGCTGAAGTCCTTAAAAACCTTGAATCATGCAGCTTTGCTAAAGCTGGCATGGGAAATTGCTTCTTCTAATCAGGAGTGGGCTATATTCTATAGGCAAAGGTTTAAAGTTAGCCTGAAAGCTAATCCTTGATATTTTAAATCTTCTATCTGGCCTAGTATCAGAACAAATTGGTCTACTGTTGTGACCAACTCTTCATGGATAGTTGGGAATGGCCATAATATAAATTTTTGGTGTGACAAATGGCTTAGTGTTCTTTTAGTTGATTCCTTAAACATCCCCTCTGGTTTGCATAATTCCCTCCTGACCTTTGTGACTGATTTCACAGATCATTCCAAGTGGATTATTCCAAAGCATGTTGCTAAGCATTTTCCTATCATTGCTAAAGAAATAGCTAGCATTGGTATTTCTTCCAAGCCTAATGTCCTACTTTGGGATGGTTCTAATGATGGGCAATTGTCCCTCAAAGAGGCTTTCTCATTCATAGTTCAACCTACCAACCCGAGGAACAAGTGCAAGATTCTATGGTCAGATTCTATCCCTCCTTTTAAGTCATTCACTTCTTGGAGGTTGCTTCATAGGAAAATGCCCACTGATGAAAACCTTCAAAGAAGGGGCTGCAACTTGGCTTCTATATGTAGCATTTGTAAGAGCAACTTTGAGACCTCTAACCACTCATTCTTGGAATGTTATTTTGTTGTGTCTCTTTGGCAGTGGTTGAGCTCAATCCTTCATACTCAACTTGATATCTCTTCTATAGAAGCTATCTTTTCATATTATAATAAGAAGAGAAGTCATCTGTTAAAAGTTGTGGTGGTGGCTGCAATTATTCATACTGCCAACATAATTTGGTTTTGCAGGAACCATTCTAGATTTGAGGATACTACCATAGATCAAGCTAAGATTAAAATCAAGCTAGTTATCTCTATGTTAGGGAACTCTTCCAAGCTTTGTACAAATCACTCCCTACAGAATTTCTATTTGCTTAGATCTTTAAATATCTCTATCAAATATAATTTGGCACCTAAAATAATTGAGGTCTTGTGGGGGGCAGCTCTTCAAGGTTGGACAAAGGTTAACACAGATGGTGCTACTCATGGTGCTCCAAGCCCTTTAGGGGGGCGACATTTTCAGAGATAATTCTGGATCCTTCTTAGGTGGTTTTTTTTCATTCTACAACAATCAAGATTCCTTGTATGTTGAGCTCTTGGCCGCAATCTCTATCATAGGGATGGCACACGAGAAAGGTTGGAATTCTCTTTGGTTGGAATGTGATTCAGTTATTGTGGTTGATATTTTCCTTGGTAAGTTAAAGGTGCCTTGGAAGTTGCTCAACAAATGGTACCGGTGTAAGGCCATCCTTTCTTCCATTATAATCAAAGTTTACCACATATATATAGGAAAGGAAACAATTGTGTTGACAAGCTTGCTTCATTTGGAATCTCTTCTAAGATTGATAGTTGGTGGGATCATGTTCCCCCTTTAATTAGGCAAGACATTCATCGGGAGAAACTTGGTCTTCCAAGTTTTAGGTGCAAAAATTTGTAATCATTCTCTTCTTTCTTTCGACTGTTTTGTGTTCTCTACTTCTCCCTTTTAATATATATCTTGGTGCTTTGCACCTAGCCTTCAAAAAAAATATCAACAATATCTTTCACACGTGACCAAAATCAAACTCTTAATATTATTATTAAAGACCTCAACTATATCCATTAATGATAGACATTGTTGGTTGTGATATGTTTTTATTAATGAAAGGAATAATAACTTTTTAAGTACAAGAAAAGTGTATGATTTCCTTATTGTGTGTAAAATAGCTTAAACATTACTTATACAAAATAAGGAAGTACTATTTATACAATTTGTTTGGTATAGCTAAGGGTATCGATTCACCCTAGGGGTAAGGAACTAGGTCCTTGTAGATGTGTGGTTGTCTTCCCAGCAAGTGTTACTCACAGAAATCGAATATTTGATTTTTAGTCTAGTATGATACTTAAGGATCTAGCGGAACCGACCGACACGTTGTTGGTATATTAACTATACATTGTTAAATTATCATTTTAAAAAATTATATTTTTTTGTTGGGAAAAATGTGTACATTGACAATATGGGTAGCAAATAGATTAAGATGAATTTAGATTTGGATCCTAATTTATGGTAGGGACTTCCAAATACATCTTAAGCTAAACTCGTGCTTACAAATAGCCAACCAACAATGAATAGGCAGGAATGAAATTCATTTACTTAACCATTTACATTCATCTAAATCATATTTTAAATTTTCCAATTCATCCATATCCATACTTATTGGATGGATTTCAATCTATCTATGAATACATTTTCGTAAATTTAGATTGATGAATATCCAATCCATTTAATTTTTCATTGGAACTAAAAAAACTTAGGAAAATAATAATCATTTTAAAACCACTCTTTCAATAAAATATTTTTTAAAAGAACCTTTGAAAATTGTTTTTTTTAAGTCAGCCTTTGAAAAAAAATGATATGTCATGTTAGGAAATTGTTTTTTTTTTTGAAATCGCCTTTTAAATTTTTTTCTTTTAAAAATGTTTCTCTAAAATTACCTTTTAAAATATTTTTCATTTAATTATTTTTTAAAATCACTTTTTTTATAAATGATAACACCCGTTTAAGTCACTTTTTAAAATATTTTTTAATATTCCACTAGCTTGAATATTTTAAGGCTTCTATGTCTAAAGTTTTTTACAAATATCTATATATGTTATATGCTTAAAAACAAACTTTTAATATTAACAATATCCATATGTCATATAATTATTCTCAATTTAATAAAATATACATAGTGAGAAACACTACAAGAAAGTGAAAGTTGAGATAATCAAAGAAATGACATGGAATAGCAAATAACATCATTTTTTGAATGAATTTAGATTAGGATCATAATGGATAGATGAAAAGTCATTCATCAGTCCATATAAATTCATTTTAACCATATTTTAATTTATTCAATTCAACCATATTTAAACCTATAGGATGTGTTCCAACCCATCAATGCATTTTCATGAATTTGGGTTAATGGATATCCAATCCATTTTATTTTTTAATTGAAACTAAAAACGCTTTTGAATATAATAATTTTTTAAAACAACTATTTCAAGAAACTATTTGTTAAGATCACCTTTTGAAAAAAGTTACTTTTTAAAATATTTGTTCAAGTCATCTTTTGAAAAGACAGAAAAAGATTAATATGTCGTATTTTAAAATATTTTTTAAAATCCCATTTTAAAGCACTTTCCTTTTAAAAGTTTTTCACAGTGGCCATTTTTAAGTGATATCACTGTTGAAGTCATCTTTTCAAATATATTTTATTATTTTACAAGCATTTAACATTCAAGGTTTCTACGTGTAAAATTTTAACGGATATCTATATATGTTATATGCTTAAGAATAAAATCTTAATATTTACTATATCCACATGCAATATAATTGTTCTCAATTTAATAAAATATTTAAAGTGAGAGTAAGAAACACTACAAGAAATTGAGAGTTGTGATAATCAATAAAATTGAAAAAGTAAATAACATCATTTTTGAATGAATTTGTATATGGATCATAATGAATGAATGGAAAATCATCTACCCATCTATATAAATTCATTTAAATCATATTTTAAATTATTCAGATGCATTAATTTGATATTTGATAAAAAATGGTACAATATTTGTAAACATTTATGCTCCCAATCGTTTTTTATAAATAAACTCTTCATATAATATCTCATAGTATTATATTTTTAGATGTTCTCCTACCCTAATGGTTCATCTCTATCCATTTTAACTTTGGGAGATGGGTTTTACAGAAAAGCATGACTAATATTTGTCTAAAAGTATATTGACACTATTGTACAAACTAGCACAAGGCTATTAATATTATTAAATCCTAAATTGTAAACTAAAATATTTATAATGATATTAGTCAAATAATGATATTAGTTTTGATATTTGTTGTTCAAGTTAATGTTTCTCTTGTATAAAATTTCTTGTTGTAAGTAGAATCAAAACTCATTTCGACATCTCTACACCTTGAAACCATCAACCGTTGACTTTCGGTCATGGAGCATATAAAAAATAAGGCTCAAAACTTTTATTTCAAGCCTTCAAATTACATTTGTTTAATATGTATAATATGAGGTGGGATTCACTTACTCCACATCCTAGTTCTCAATTTTAGGGAAATCCAATGATCTGAATTAGTGGGTAGATCTAAACCATTAGATTTCCTAGAATTGATGGCTAGGATGAGGTATAAGTTTAAAAAACTTACTCTTGGAATAAGTAGATCCCCACTCATATAATATTGGTGTTAAACAATGATATTGTTGTACTTGTTTGGATTATTAACTATAATGCCTTTGAGGATGTGTGGTTTCCTTCGTAGCAAATTTTGCTCTCATTTATTGCACTTTGGCTTTGGCCTTGTACGGTGCTTTAGGATCCAATTTAGCATTACATTATTGCACTAACTCCTTATTAGTATTTAAGATGCAATCCTCAAAACATTTTAATATTTATTTAAGCTTTGAAATTAAATTTATCATAAATAGATTATCAAATATGAATTAATAATAACTCTATCATATTTCTATGACTATTGTTAATAATAACAAATTATTTATTAAAGGTTTCCCGGTTGATATTTGAAGACAATCTTTTCCTGGGTCGAAGTGAACTTTGCCTATATCAACAATTTCTTTCACACACATAACAAAGATTAAACTCTTAGTACTATTATTAAAGAGCTCTACTATATGCATTATGTTAGGTATCAGTGATTACAATACACCTAGAAGGGGGGTTGAATAGGTGTAGCGGTTACAATAGCCGCTTTTCGAAACTTAACACTTAATGCTGAATCACCCATAATTAATCGATTACAGGATGAAGATAATCAATTAACAGAACAGACTTAATCGATTAACAAAACATAGATAATCGAATAACGTAACAGTTTTAATCGATTAAAACAGAAACAGTAAGCTTAGACAGATTCGATTAATTGCACATCATCCAATTACAACACTTAGAAAATTACAAGAAAATAAAGAAACCTATTCTATGGTTTGACTCCCTTCCAACCGATAAAGAAAACCTTTTTTTCGGCGTAGCCCCAGCCAAGAATCTCTGTTCTTTCCTTTTCTAAAACTCTAAGCAATTATGAAGATACACTCAATCTCTTAGGTGATAAGACACCACGAGATTCCCTTATTACAACAATTTCACAACAAAATAGAAGAGTAAAATTAAGCTAAAACAAAGCTCAAATATGACAAGAAGGCTTTACTCTAAAACACCTAATACAAACTCATGCAATATGACAATGTATTAGTATGAAAACAGAAGTTACAGAATCTAAAAAACTTCACAAAAAGCATCAATAATATGCATGAACATGTGAGGGAAAATATGAGAAATTATAACATGAAATGCACTCAATCCTAAAGCATAGAATCTCTCCTTTCTAAACTCACAAATGCACTAACAACTAGATGCAAAAAATATCACGTAAAATGCTAACTCTCTAATAAATGCAACATGCAACTTATGAGATCAATTCTGAAAACGCAGTTTATAAAGAATCAGTTCAGAAGCCCAGTTAATCGATTAAAAGCTCTGTTAATCGATTAACGTTGTTCAAAAACGTTAACTGATTCTGTTTTTCAAGTTTTCAGTTTCAACAACTTTTCAAACACATAGATTAATCGATTAACGTATGCCTTAATCGATTAACAGCATTTTTCAATGTGTTCCAGTAGCAACAACTTTTCAAAGCAGTTGAGTTAATCGATTAAAGTGTTAGTTAATCGATTAACAACATTTTTAAATGTGTATTTTTAAATACAAAACCTCAAATACGTTATGCACTTAGTGCATACATGTTTAAGACTTAGTTTATGCCTAGAATGCACATATACATGTATTTATGTAATGCATGAACATATTATGAATGACATATCTCAAAGATGAAATGATTTAAAAGATTTATGCATATGAGACATGTATTAGGTGACCTAAGCCTTGACTCAACTAACAACTAGATGCAACAAATATCACGTAAAATGCTCTAACTCTCTAAGAAATGCAACATGCAACTTATGAGATCAATTCTGAAAACGCAGTTTATAAAGAATCAGTTCAGAAACCCAGTTAATCGATTAAAAGCTCTCTTAATCAATTAACGTTGTTAAAAAACGTTAACTGATTCTGTTTTTCAAGTTTTCAGTTTTAACAACTTTCAAATAGTTAGATTAATCGGTATGCCTTAATCGATTAACAGCATATTTTCATGTGTAATTTTAAATACAAAAACTCAAATACGTTATGCACTTAATTCATACATGTTTAACACTTAGTTTATGCCTAGAATGCACATATACATGTATTTATGTGATGCATGAACATATTATGAATGACATATCTCAAAGATAAAATGATTTAAAAGATTTATGCATATGAGACATGTATTAGGTGACCTAAGCCTTTGACTCAACTTAAACTAGATTTTAGTCTAAGCCTAGTACCAATTAAAGACTTAAGCATGTTGATTTGTTGTTGATCTTCAAGCTCTTATAAGCACAAGTTGTCCTCATCAAAACCATGACATATAAGGAGAGCTTTCCAAAGTGTTCCTCTTGACATGCACACTTTCACATTAATGGTAGACATTGTTGGTTGTAATATTTTTTATAAATGAAAGGAATAATAATTTTGTTAACTACAAAAAAAATGAATGATTTCCTTATTTTGTATAAACAAAGCTTAGAATATTACTTATAAAAAATGAGGAAATATTATCTATACAAATTTTGTTTCATATAGCAAAGGGTATCGGCTCACCCTTTGGGTAAGGAACTAAGTCCTTGTGGGGTATGTGGTTGTCCTTCCAACAAATCTTGTTTCCAGAAATCGAACATTTGATCTTTAGCGTAGTATGATAACTAAGGATCTAGCAGAACCTTATGTCATTAAACCAACACATTGTTGGTATATTATTTATAAATTGTTAAAAAATCATTTAAAACAATTATTTATTTATTTTTGAGAAAAATGTATGGATTGACAATATGGGTGGCAAAATTGATTTGAATGAATTTAGATTTGAATTCTAATTGATGGAGAAATAGTCATCCACCAATCTATTTAAATTCATCTAAATTATATTTGAAATTATCCAATTTATCTATATCCAAACTTGGATGAATTCTACTCCATCCACGAATCTATTTTCATATATTTGTATTAATAGATATCTAATCCATGAATCAATTTTCATATATTTGTATTGATAGATATTCAAGTCATTTTATTTTTTTAATTGAAAATAAAAACCCTGTTGAAGAAAATCACTCCTTTAAAACAACTAATTCAAGAAAATATTATGTAAGATCACCTTTTTAAAAAAGTCACTTTTAATAATATCTGTTCAAATCACCTTTTGAAAAGAAAAAAAATGATACGCCGTACTTTAAAATCACATTTTAAAATATTTTTCTTTTAAAAGTGTTTTACCATTTAAATCACCTCTTTAAAATATTTTTTATTATCTAATAGCATGTAACATTAATGTTTCTTCGTGTATAGTTTTTAACATATATGTGTATATGTTATGTATATAAGAGCAAGCTTTTAATATTAAATATATCTGCATGCCCTATAACTAATCTCAATTTCATAAAAAAATTAAAGCGAGAGTGGAAAACACTACAAAAAGTAAGAATTGCGATAATCACAGAAATTAAAAAGCAAATAATATCAATTTTCAATATTTGTTTTTTGTATGGATTAGATATACGTCCATATATATATATATATATATATATATATCCATTGGATATAAGGGATGAGTTCAAATTCACCCATTAAAATTCATTCCTTACTAAATTTGGATTATATTCATTTAAATCTATTAGCCCTAATGAATGAATTTAATTCTCTCTATCGCATTTGGATGAATTGTGAATTGTGAATATCCATATTTTTGGATGATGGGTAAGGAAATATCATCATACAATTGTGGATATCCATTTTGGATGAATTGTGAATTATGAAATATGGATGATCATTGTTTTTGCCGATGGGTAAAGAAATATTATGTATACAATGTTTCGGTATAACTAAGAGTATCACTTTACCATATAGGTAAGGAACTAAGCCTTTGCATGGTTTGTGGTTGTCCTCATAACCAGTGTTGCTTACATAAATAGGACACCTGAAGATCTAGCGAGACCTTACATCGCAAACAATCTTTTAAAACCAATATTTCCTTTTTTTAGGAAAATGTATGCATTGACAATATTAGTGATAAATGGATCGATTTAAATGAATTTAAATTTAGATCGTAATGTATGAATTTAAATTTGGATCATAATGGATGGACGAGAAGTCATTCATCAATCCATATTAATCCATTTAAACCGTATTTTATCCAATAATCCATTTTTATAGATTTGGATTGGTGGATATCCAATCCATTTTCTTTTTAATTGAAAATAAAAACACTTTCGATGATAATAATTTTTTTAAATCGACCAATTAAAGAAAATACTTTTGAAGATCACTTTTTAAAATACTTTTTCCAAATAATCTTTTGAAAAGAAATAAAAAAATTGATATACCACTTTAAAATATTTTTTAAATTCAGATTTTAAAATATTTTTCTTAAAAATGTTTTACTATTTAAATCACTTTTTCAAATAAGGAAAAATTGAAATGCTGTAATTATTTTTGTTTTACCATTTAAAGAACCTTTTGAAATTAAGAAATATTTTGATATGGTGTAAATATTTTTCTTTTAAAAGTGTTTTACCAATTAAATTACCTTTCTAGAATATTTTTTATTATCCTTGCATATAACATTCAAGATTTCCACGTGTAAAGTTTTTATAATATATATGTATTTATGTTATGTGCTTAAGTACAAACTTTAACCTTAAATATATTTGTATGTCCTATAACTGATCTCATTTTAATAAGAAATTCAAAGTGAGAGTGAGAAACAGTACAAAATGTGAGAGTTGAGATAATCAAAGAAGTAAGCAAATAACATTATTTTTCAATGTTTGTGTTTTCGATGGATTGAATATACATCCAAATAGATATATCCATCCATTCAAATCTATTCGTTACTAAAGTTATCCATTTAAATATATTAGCTCTAATGAATGATTTTAATCTTCTCTCGATTGCATTGGGATGAATTGTCAACTGTGGATAGTTTTGTCACCTCTAATTAGCATTATAAGAGTGATTTAATTTATCATTATATCAATCATAATTCATATTTAATTATCATTGACTCTTAAATATAAGAGACACAAATGAATAATAGGTAATTTAGTGACGGTACAAAACTTAAGAGTGACAATAAACAAATATTATTGTTCCTACTAGAAATGTTTGAATTGATTAAGTCTTTTATGTACATAATCCATTTATAAGTCTTTTATGTACATAATGCATTTCCTAATTAATTAAATATATTCAAAGATGATGATATTTCCTATTCTTATACTATAAATTTGAGAAGCAGAAGCTCTATGGAAATCAAATATTCGTGAGCTCAAGGCATATATCAAAATTTGTTCAAGTCTCCAAAAACATTATGGAAAAGTCTTCATTGAAGTTACTTTTCTTAGTTGTTCTTCTCGTTGTAGCTGTATATGAAGGTATGATTTCTTTGTATATGAGTAACTAAATACATTACACACTTGCTTTTATTTTTTTTGTCTCATATTGTGTTGGAAATGTGTGCATTGTAGGTGTTGCACGCACATGTAAGACAGACGCTGATTGTGTAAGTCTCCCTGACCTTTGTGCTGGAAATCCTGCATATTTCCTCATTTGTACCCGTGCAGGCCGATGTGGCTGCAAGCGATGATAAACAACAACTGAATTTACAATAAAAAAATACATGACTTAACATGTAATATAATGTCAAGTTCTATGATAAAATGAAATAATAAACAATTTTAAGTCATTTGTTTCATTTTATATATTGGCTTAATTAAATTCTCTTCTCCCTCAAGTGTATTTAACACTTCATAATTTGATTTCGATAATAATATAAGAATCGAGTAAAAAATGACCATTCATTGTACAACCAATCAGTGGTGGATCTTGATTTAAAGTTTAGGAGAGACAACAATTAGAAGCGGATCATGATGTAAAGTTTAGGAGGGACAACAATATAAGATTAATTGAGTAATAAAAGATTAAAAAACTATATAAACAATATAATATTGATTGAGTAACCAAAAAAAAATATATGTGATTGTTTTAAAGTTTCAAAATAACATATTAATTCTAAATAACAATAATTAACAATTAAAGTCGTTAAATAAAAATGTACATTCATTTGAAATGCCGCTCTTCATTAAAGACATCAACTCATCGATGATTAAATTAAGGTTAATATTTTTAGTTTTGTGTTTTTCAATATAAATCACAATGTTGCATACAAGAAATTTATATTCTATTTTACTACATAATTTTGTTTGGTTGTCTTTGTTACTAAAAATGATCTTTTTGTGATAGCTAAACAAGAATAGTTAAGATAAGACGAATAACTCGATCAAACAAATAATATGCATTTACTTCTCATGCATCTTCAAAGTTCCACTTTATTAAGAGATATTTGATAGTTTTTCAAACATGAATGACTAAAAACATCAAAATAAAAACATTAAAATTGATATCTTATACAAAACGTCTCTTACTCACGTTGAAATCCATAGTGTAGAATTTTGCAAAATATATACATGTTATCAATATTAAATGTTTTACAAAAATCTATAGAATTTTAGGATTTGTGGTGTAAAGTTTGACAAAGGTAATTTGTAATCTCATAATATATCATCCTGAGAAAAACGGGATGAATGGAGAACAAGTGGTGAAAACTGCCGTCCTAGGATGAATCCATCATCTTCATAAAGCATTTATCACCATGTCAACAATTTAAAATGTTATTCCTTGGAGCTTTCTAGTAGATTCTATTCTACCTCCCAAAGTAGTGGAACCATAAATGGCCCTACAAATACAAATCAAAAGATCATTTGCTCATGCTCTTAGAACCACTTGTGATTTCTCAACTTCACAGCTCCATCAACCTTGTATCAAAGGTGACTCCATAGCCATCAAGATCCCAGAAGCAGACTACTAGGAAGGGATTCAAAGATGCAAAAATACATCTACATGGCAGATTGGTAATATCCAAAGGTGATACTCCTTTAAAGTTCATAGATGTGAAAGCTAAACTAGTATCTTCATGGAATATGATCGGAAAATAGTCAATGGTCTCCCTGGGAAAAGGGTTTTATGAATTTTCCTTTGCTTCAATAGAATACATGAGATCGATTTTTGCTGTTGGTTCATTGAATTTGAAGCATGGTTTCCTGAGAATGTTTCTTTGGACTCCTAACTTTAATCCATCTCTTCAAGAACTGTCCCATACTCAGTGTTGGGTGAAGATTCATAACCTTCCTCAATAATATTAGAGTTCTAGAATTTTGTTCTCAGTAGTAGGAGGAATAGGGACACCTTTATCGTTGGATGAGGCAACTCATAACAAATTCTTTGGTCACTTTGCGAAGGTTTTAGTGGAGTTAAATTTCAAAAGCAATCTTCCTAATAAGATTATGATAGAAAGAGATGGCTTTGCTTTATTTGTGTCTATAGAGTATAAAAATTGACATCATTCAGTCTATATTGGCAAGCTATTGGTCACTCTGAGAGCCAATGTCGAAAAAACAACAACAATGCTAAAGTTGAGGAGATAGTGAAGCATAAGGGAAAAAGCCCCTGCTGAACCCAAATCCAAGGAAGATAGAGATAATCCTCTAATGGATAAGGATGAACTTCAAATTAAAATTAATGATTTAGTCATATACCTTGAGGTGGAAAGAAATAAAAACAACCTTGAGGAACTGGAAAGAATTGATTCTCCTCTAGATATGAATCACAATCCCCACGTTGTAGCAGACAAAACAGGGTCTAGTGAAGGTATCCCTCAATCAATTGAGGAACCTGATGTTTCTACAAGTGAAAATGTAGTTGTTCAAGAAACAACATAAATAAATAGCCTTGTTGTAGCTAATGACGTGAAAATTATTGGAAAACTCTAGGATAATAGAGAGGAAGACTCAGAGGAAGAGAATTTCACAACGGTTCTCAGGAATTCAAAGAAAAAGAGGTTAAAAAGAAGAAGCAATGTTCAGAAGATTCATTATACCCGAAGGGGTGGTTATTTATCAACTAATCAATGAAAGTTATGTACTAGAATTGTAGGGATCTTGGGAATCTCAACACAAGACTTGTACTTAAGAATATTTGTATTACTCATAAACCAAATATGGTTTTCCTGGCCGAATCCATGATTAACATTAATGTGGTGGATTTAAAATTTTGGAATTCTCTTGATCTCAAGGTCTTTATGGTGAATCAGAGGCAAAGCTTTATCCTTTCATTATGGGGCCTTTGTAAATCTGATATGGATCCTATTATCATAAGGATTCAAACTAGTATCTTTCAGTTTCTGTGACAAAAGATAACATGAACTTCTTGTTAGGTGTTGTTTTTGCTCACATAAATTATGTCGTTAGAAGAAGCCTCTAGGCTGATCTTAGTGAGGATATGATAAACCACCAAGGTCCTTGGTGTCTGATTGGAGACTTTAATGCTGTAATGGGAGCTTATGAGTGCAGGGTTCCTCTCTGCCTGCTAGAATTTCTTGCAATGAGTTCAAGAGTTTTTCTTAAGCTAATCTCTTGATAAACATCCCTACTATTGGTGCTCAATTCACTTAGACAATTAGAAGACTAGGGTCTGCCTCTACACAAAGGAGACTGGACAGAGCTCTATGTAATAAGGTCTAGATCAATTTATAGAACCAAGTGTCTTGTTGTACTTTGCTCAGGTTGGCTTCAGATAATCATCCTTTGTTGATGAACCTTTCTACAGGGTGCACAATTCAGCCTTCTGCTTTTAGATTTCATAAGATGTGGCTTCAGAATAATGATTGTAGAAAACTTGTGAGTGCCATATGGCAAACTAGAGTTTTGGCTGTCCAATGTATGTTCTGGGTCAAAAACTCAGAACTCTCAAGAAGGAACTCATATCTTGGAATAAAACTGTGTTTGGGAATATCCTTCACAATGTTATTTTGGCTAAGAACAATGTGGAGGCAATTCAAAGTTGTATTAATGAGAATGGACCCTCTAATTCTCTTCATCAACAAGAAGATTTAACTCAATCTCACCTCTCAAAAGCTCTGGTGATAGAGGAGATTTTTTGGAAAGAGAAGGCTAGAATCAACTGGCACAACCATGGTGTTAGAAACACTGCCTTCTTCCATAAGATTTCAAAAATTAAACATGTTACCTAAGCAATGTCCTTGCTTAAGTCTGGAGAAGATTTGATCACTGATCCTGATATTATTGCCTTTCATGTCCTCAATTACTACACAAATCTGTTTGCTTCCCCTAACTTGGTGGACTCTAATTTTTTGATTCAGGAGGTCTTTCCTAATCTTGTCACATATGATCACAACTTGATGATAACTAGGATTCCAAATGATGAGGAAATTAAGGGAGCGGTTTTTGACATGAAGCAAGATAGTGCCCCTGGTCTAGATGGTTATGGTGGTAGCTTCTACCAAAATTTCTGGGACATTATAAGCTTGGATGTCTGTAACTCAGTGAGACAATTCTTTTAGGAAAATTGGTTGATGCCTAACTTGAATATTAGCAATGTCACCCTCATTCCTAAGTTGCAGTGTGCTGGCAAAATTGAGGATTATAGACCTATAGCTCTTGCTAATTTTCAATTCAAGATAATCACCAAGGTCTTAGTTTCAAGACTTTCTATTATTTCTCCTAGGATAATTTCCTCCTCTCAAAGGGGAATCATCAAGGGCAGAAGTATTAAAGATTGTATTTGCACTACTTCTGAAGTAGTGAACATGTTGCATCATAAGACTTTTGGGGGAAATATAGCCATCAAGCGAGATATTAAAAAGGCTTTTGATACTATTGAGTGGAGTTTCCTTCTGAATACTCTTCAAGCATTTGGTTTTAATTAAACATTTATCAATTGGTTTTCTTTAATTCTTCACTCTCCAAAACTTTCATGGTTGTAAATATATATATACACACACATTCTTTTATCAATTGTTGTCAACTATTTATTTCTACTATATATATACACACACATTACACAAGTCTTTCCATGGTTGTAAATATTTGGCAACATGCACCGATGACCTCCAATGGTGACACTTCGTCGATGGAATGTGAATAGGTGGCTCTAAACTTCTAAACGATATTCAACTGGAGAAGTTTTTGTTTTATTTTAAGGAAATATTATTTATAATAGTTATTGTATAATAACCGAATAAAAAAGTTAAGGTAGTGTAATATAGACTAATAAAAAAGGTTTCGAGAGGATAGTTACAAAATGTGCACATAAAAGCTCTCACAAGTTCGAGTTCTTAAATTTTTAAGAACGATCGTTGTTTTGATCATTACCATGGGAAATGTTCTTATTAAAAATTTGTTCCATCATAGACATGATAGAAATTTCCCATTAGAATAGATATTCTAAAATTAATGTAAAGTCTAAACACAACCATTTAAGAGGGCTAGAATACTCTCCAATATCGGAGAGGGAAATGATGTGTAAAATTAAAGAAAAAGCAAAATGCAATGATATTTATATCTTTTTACTTTATAATGAAATGACATTTTTACACTTAAACTACATTCAGAAATATCACTTCTATCTCTAATATCGTAGATGATTATAGTTTCATTTAAGACCTAAAGAAACTCTAAGTATGGATGCTCCAACTTCCTTAGGCATCAAATTGAGAGCATATTGATTTCATATATAAATTTGGGAATGCTAACGGATGTCTATAGGAGATTATTTATGGAGTGTACTTGACAATACCTTCATAATTAATAGCACCAACATTAATTCAACATTTGGTTTGACCTTATTCTGTGTAACTTTTTTATACCTTATTTATAAAAGGATCCTTAATTATATCCATTATTTATTTTCCCTTCTCAACTCATCTTTTGTCTACATTTATACCCACCAATTGGGTATGATTCTGCTCATACAGCCTCATATGCAAGCATTGAATTAAGTAACTTGATAGTGTTTTTTGTTATCTTTAGTATCTCCCATTATATAAAATCTAACATCTCCTTCCAAAACTCCATGAAGAACTCCTTTCATATACCTGTTAGGTATCAGTGGTTACAATACACCTAGAAGGGGGGGGGGTTGAATAGGTGTAGCGGTTAGAATATCCGCTTTTCGAAACTCAACACTTAATGCTGAATCACCCCTATTTAATCGATTAAAAGAATGTGGATAATCGATCAACGAACTTGATTTAATCGATTAAAACAGAAACAGTAAGCTTAGGCAGATTCG
>NC_032016.1:19977242-19977688 GCF_001865875.1 Lupinus angustifolius
CTTCTTGCTAAAATCTTTAATGAACCTGCGATAGAAACCTGCATGACCAAGAAAAGAACGAACCTCTCGCACGCCAGAGGGGTAAGGCAATTTTGAAATAACATCTATCTTGGCAGGGTCTACCCCGATTCCCCTATTTGAGATCACATACCCCAAAACTATGCCTTGCTCTACCATGAAATGACATTTTTCGTAATTCAGAACAAGGTTAGTTTCGATGCATTTATGAAGAACACTATCCAGACTATCCAAACATGCATCAAATAAAGATCCATAAACTGTAAAATCATCCATAAACACCTCTATGCAATTATCTAAAAAATCACTGAAAATGCTCACCATACACCGCTGGAATATACTAGGGGCGTGATAAATGCCAAACATACCTAAAAATCATACACTTTTATGGCACTTATCTTAAGCATAATTGAGAAAAACCAACTTAA
>NC_032016.1:19977788-19981985 GCF_001865875.1 Lupinus angustifolius
GCGAAGAAAGAATAAAACCGAGTTCACTTACTTAAAAAGAACACAACGAGAAAATGAAAAGGAAAAACCCCTCTCGAATTCTGTTTTCAACAAATTGGCGCCGCTGCCGAGGAATTGCTTTAATAATAAAACATTTCATATTTATATGTCATTAATCAAATAATTGTGCATAAAATTAGTCTTGAATTTGTAGAAATTAATTTAATTTATACAAACATGTACATTTAGATTTCTTTACATACTAATCTCTTCTCTTTTGGAAATAGACAAAACGATTCATTTTGATCTCAAATTTTCAAACATGGACCAACATGTTGATCTGCAACAAGAAATTGAGCAATTCATCAGAGAATTTCAATCTAGGCTCTATATGGTCCATCAAAAAATTCAAGATCTTCCTGAACAAATAAAGCAAACCAACAGAGAAAGTTCTTGGTGCAATAATTGTGCAAACAATCAAAATGTCTATGATTTCCAATCAACTCCCACTTATCATGACGATTTGGAGAAAATTCTAGACCAATTCATGCAAACCACTATCAACCATCAACAAAACACCAATGCTGCTCTCACAAAAATAGAAGAAGAAATCAATAACTTGACAAAAACTTACCTGGTCAAGTCAGAATTTTGTGAAAGTGTTACAACTCGAAGTGGAAAGATAGTTGGTGGAGTTGAAAAAAAAAACGAAAGATTAGATGAAAAAAATAAAAAAGAAGAAAACGAAAAAGAGACTAGTGAGGTAAGAAAGGAAGAAAAACAAAACTCATTATTACAAAAAAAAATACCCTACCTGATAGCTCCATTAAAAGCCAAAAAAGAAGAACAGTTCACAAGATTCATGGAAATATTCAAAACTCTGCAAATCAACATCCCTTTTGCTGAGGTCTTGGAGCAAATGCCAATCTACTCTAAGTTCATGAAAGAACTGCTATCCAAAAAGTGGAGATATCAAGAAAAAGAAGTTTTTTCACTCAATGCCACTTGTAGTGCAATTCTTCAAACAGACATTCCTCACAAATCTAAAGATCCAGGCAGTGTGACCATTCCAGTTACTATTGGAAATGTGTCCGTAGGCAAAGCTCTTGTTGATCTTGGAGCCAGCGTAAGCTTGATGCCACTGTCCATGATGAAAAGAATCGGAGGAATTCAATTAAAGCCTACAAGGTTTTCCTTGCAACTAGGAGATAGATCCATAAAATATCCTGAAGGAGTTGAAGAGGATGTTCTGGTCAAAGTGGAAAAATTCTTGATCCCAGTTGATTTTGCTATCATTGACATAACTGAAGATACGGAGATCCCACTCATTTTAGGGAGACCCTTTACGAAGACAGCAAAAATGGGGATCGACATGGAAAATGGCAAATTCCTAGTCCAAGTTGCAGACGACGAAATCAAATTTGACATTTTCCATGTGATGCATCATCCGAAGGATAAAGGGCAATGTCTACAACTAGATGTTATTGAAGAAATCTGTGCAGAACACCCTCGACCTGACAAATCCTCGGAGATACGAGAAAATAAAGTGGAGGAAGAAATCATCAGACATTTTTCTAATGAATTATTTCTCCACCAAAATCCAAATGGACTAGCCGAAAAAGAATCAGAACTGGAGCTGAAGGAATTACCGTCCCAATTGAAATATGTTTTCTTAAAGGGGGAAGCCACAATCCAGATATCATTAATAGTGAGTTGTCCAAATTGGAAGAAGAAAAATTTATACAAGTCTTGAAAAAGCATCAAGCAGCACTGGGATGGACCTTAAAAGATCACAAAGGCATCAATCCATCATATTGCATGCATAAAATCATGATGGAAGATGATTACAAACCATGTGCTCAACCACAAAGAAGACTTAATCCGGCAATGAAGGAAGTAGTAAGGAAAGAGGTTGTAAAAATGTTAGAGGTTGGCATGATTTACCCCATTTCTGATAGAAAATGGGTAAGTCCAGTCCAAGTGGTGCCTAAAAAATTAGGGATGAAGGTAATCCAAAATCAAAACAATGAACTCATTCCAACCAGAGTTGTTACTGGTTAGAGAGTTTGCATTGATTACCACAAACTTAACACCGCCACAAGAAAAGACCATTTTCCTCTATCCTTCATGGATCAAATGTTGGAAAGATTAGCTGGAAAAGTCTTCTACTGTTTCCTGGATGGGTATTCCGGATACAATCAAATTGATGTGGAACCATTGGACCAAGAAAAATTTGCATTTACATGTCCATTTGGCGTTTATGCATACAGAAAAATGCCATTTGGACTATGTAATGCTCCTGCAACTTTTCAAAGATGCATGCTGGCTATCTTTGCTGATTTGGTGGAGAAATGCATCGAGGTCTTCATGGACAATTTTTCTGTATTCGGAGACTCTTTCGAAGCTTGCTTGACAAATTTGGAGACAGTTTTGGCAAGATGCGAGCAGACTAATTTGGTTATGAATTGGGAAAAATGTCATTTCATGGTCACTGAAGGAATTGTACTTGGGCACAAAATTTCAGCTAAAGGATTAGAAGTTGATAAAGCTAAGATAGAAGTGATTGAGAAGCTACCTCCTCCAGCTAATGTTAAATGAATCAGAAGCTTTCTCGGACATGCTGGGTTTTATCGTATATTTATCAAGGACTTCTCCAAAATAGCTAAGCCCTTATGCAACTTACAATTAAAAGATTATGTCTTTAATTTTGATAATTCCTGTTTAGAAGCATTTAAACAATTAAAATTATGCTTGGTAACTGCTCCTGTCATTATTGCATCAAACTGGAAATCCCCATTTGAACTAATGTGTAATGCAAGCGATTATGAAGTTGGTACAGAACTAGGACAGAGAAGGGAACGGTTTTTTCATGCAATACACTATGCTAGCAAAGTTCTAAATGAAGCACAAATTAATTATGCTACAACTGAAAAAGAACTGCTAGCAATAGTGTTTGCATTGGAAAATTTTAGAAGCTATTTGATTGGGGCAAAAACAATTGTTTATACTGATCATGCCGCAATCCAATATCTTCTAAAGAAACCCGATTCCAATCCATGATTAATTAGATGGGTGTGGCTTTTGCAGGAATTTGATTTAGAAATCTGTGACAAGAGTGGTAAAGAAAACCAAGTGGCAGATCATTTGTCAAGATTGGGTAATACAGAAGTCGCGTTAAGAGAACAAGAAATAGCATAAACATTCCCTTATGAAAAGCTATTTCAACTTCAAAAAAGACCATGGTTTGCTGATATATCAAATTTTAAAGCCACAGGTATAATTCCTGAACACTTTAATTATCAACAAAAAAAATTTCTCAAAAAAGTGAATCAATACGTCTAGGATAAACCATACTTATTTAAAGAAGGAACCGATAATATTATTAGACGATGTGTTGATGAAAATGAGGCCCAGAAAATATTATGGCACTGCCATAATTCAGCCTGTGGGGGACATTACAATAGGAACATAACCGCAACAAAAGTATCCAATCCTTGGATGGATGGCTCATGCTCCTAACATTTTATTTTGAATAAGGTTATATATTTTCTACATCTTCTTATATTCTAAAAGATTGAATTTTAATCATTCAAGTTGATACTTTGGTTAATTTTATTTGTTTGCGAAGTACTTAATTCTCTTTTTAGATTGATCACCCAAAAAATGATTTCAAGTCAATAAAATTACTTGTCTCCAACACTTAACAAATAAACTAAGAAGTAGTTGTACTACTTAGTTTATTTGCCAAGTTAAGCATACTTTTCTTAAGATCTTATATTCATTACTACTTCAATATTAGAGTCTTCAATGACTAGGGTGTGACAACCTAGTCTCTTTATGGACGTAATATTGTTTAGTAATAAATATAAGTGATTATCATTCTACCATTTTAGGACATACACTAAAAGGAGGATTTTAGAACTTGGTGTTTGGAGTTAATCAAGGTAAAACATAAGAAATTGTCTAAGTAGTTCAAACTCATAAGAAGTTGAGAAATCTTTTCCTTATTCAAATTAATCTTGTCTCCTCAAGAATTTGTGAATACTTAATTTATTTTTATTGTTAATTTATTTATGTGCAAATAAAACCGAAAAACGAACAAAATTTGTTTAACCTATTATTTGTGCATTGACATATTCATATGATTTATTTTATTAGGAAATTCCTTGTGGTTCGACATAACCCTATACTATAATACAATTGAATCTTGAAAGAGGT
>NC_032016.1:19982085-19982295 GCF_001865875.1 Lupinus angustifolius
ATAAACCTCAGTAGGATCAAAGTTATCCTTAACCCGGGAACAATCTCCTATTCCATTACCAGAAGATGATAAACCACCAACGTTCATAAACATAGCATCATTAAGCTCAAACAATTTACCAGAAATCATAGACCAGTACTTTCCATCCTTATATCTAAAATTCGCATAAAATTCCCTAACTAGAGCAGGGTAAACTTGTCCCTTTAATTC
>NC_032016.1:19982395-19982947 GCF_001865875.1 Lupinus angustifolius
AAGATGAGTGAGTAATATGGGTCACCGTGGTCCCGAGTGGATGGTGAACCGGCTTCCGTTCTTCGTACACGGTTGGCTGTAGTCTTGACCCTTTTTGTGCGACGTTGCTCCTTTGTATTTGTAGAACCCAAATTGATGTTGAATGAGCAGAGAAGGATTAGGCAAACCTAACCTAGGGTTTAATTTGGTGGAAAATTGGGAATGTAGTGGAATGAGGATGATAAAGTGAGATTTCTTGATGGTTTGAGAGGGTTAGGATGAGGTTTTTCCTACGTTAGTGCACTTGGATTAGTTGAATTACTAATTCAGAGACTCAAAGCATAAAAGAGGTTGAGAAAATGCCGAAAAAAGTGTAAAACCGAGATGCTGTATGCCTTTAAAATACTGGTTTTAATCGATTAGCGGGCAGGTTTAATCGATTAAAATCATGTAAAATTTGGTTTTTCAAAAACTGATGCCCAGGTAATCGATTAACACTAAGTGTTTAATCGATTAAACACGGTAAAAAGTGATTTTTAGGCAGCAAAAATGGTTTCAACTTTTTAGGACTCA
>NC_032016.1:19983047-19983614 GCF_001865875.1 Lupinus angustifolius
CTCGCTCAGGCGAGAAAGAGGCAGAGAGCACTCCTGTTTAATGTGGGTTTTCGCTTGGGCGAAAATCTTCTCGCTTAAGCGAGAATGTGGCTTAGCTTTGAAGAATACTCCTGTTTTCTGGGCTTTTTTAAGAAGCTCCTCGCTCAGGCGAGGCAACTCTCGCTTGAGCGAGAGTGCATAAACAAATCTTCTTCTTCTGTTGATTTTTACTTTGAATTCCAGCTTTTCCCTGCAAAATCCACACTTTTTAGGGATGAATGCATTTCTATTACAAAATTTGGATCCAATTCATGAATAATTAACAAAACACACTAGATTCACGAGAATTTGTACAAAAATATAATCAATTCTTAACAAAAAGTACCCAGATATTGACTGTAATTTAGTACTTAACAACTTGGTTCCTAAACCTAAAGATCATCCCGTGATTGGTACCCGATGGGTCTTCAGAAACAAACTTGATGAATCAGGCTTAATCATTCGAAATAAGGCAAGCTTGGTGGCCAAAGGCTACAACCAGGAGGAAGGTATTGACTACGACGAAACCTATGCCCCTATAGCCAGATT
>NC_032016.1:19983714-20026553 GCF_001865875.1 Lupinus angustifolius
TTTATAAACTACGTTTTCAGAACTGTAGTCATAACTTGCATGTTGCATTTTTTAGAGAGTTAGAGCATATTTCGTGTTAATTGTTGCATCTATATGACATTGCATTTGTGAGATTAGAAAAGAGAGAATTCTATGCTTTAGGATTGAGAGGCATTTCATGTTTAATTTCTCATCATTTCATCTCACATGTTCATGCATTCATTGATGTTTTTGTGAAGATTTTGTATTCTGTAAAATCTGTTTTTAACTAATGCATTATCATGTTATATGAGACTTGTGTTAGAATTGTAGAGTAAGGTCTTAATTGTTAAATTTGAGCATTGTAATTGCTTTAGATTACTCTATGTTTTTGTTGTAAAAAGTGTTGTAACTTTGGGAATCTCAAGGTGTCTTACCACCAACGAGATTGTGTTGTATCTTCATTAGCTTAGAGTTCTTGATAGAAAGAATAGGTTATTGGTTGGGGCTACACCGCAAGAAAGGTTTTCTTGGGCGGTAGGAAGGGAGTCAAACCAAGGGATAAGGTTCTTTAGTTTCAAGTAATTGTCTAAGTCTTGTAATTGGAAGAATTGCTTGGAAAACATTATTTCAATTATACTGAAGAAAAATCTCCCAGATCAGCCGGGAGGCCTGGATGTAGTTTGCAAGTGGACACGCAAACGAACCAGGATAAATACCTTGTTGCAGGCTTTTTCTTTCCCTCTCTCTCTTTATTGCTTTAATCGATTACTTTGTATAGTTGTTTTAATTGCGATATTCTGTTTCTATACTATACTGTTATAACTCTGATATATTTGTTAGCTCTGTATATTCGTTTCAATCTCGGTTGATTGTCGTGCAAGAAACCGAATATGTTTGTGTAATCTGAGCTATTTTAATCGATTAAATTGATTATGTTAATCGATTATTTCTATTCTGTTAATCGATTAATCTGGGGTTATTTCAGCATTAATTGTTGTTTTCGAAAAGGGGATACTCTGGCCGCTACACCTATTCAACCCCCCCCCCCTTCTAGGTGTATTTTAGCCACTGATACGTAACATATTTTAGTTGGGAGTTTTATCCTTTCAAAAAATCGTCCTGACAGTAGTGTCAATTTGTTGAAAGATTAATACTCTAATTTTCGTTATGTTCATTTTGTAAGTAAGAGAACTCAGTTTTATTCTTTGTTCGCCATCTCGGCCTTGTTGAAATAAATTCTCACGCCGGTATAATGGTTTCAAGAATATTCCAGTTACAACTTGCTTTCTTAATAGTCATGTGAATAAGTCATTCCTTTTTTGCCCCATCTCGGCGTTGTTAGAATAAATTCTAACGCCGGTATAATGGTATCGAAGCAATTACCTATTACATAATTATTAAGTACCTTTGAATACCATCTCGATTTTTGTGGAATAAATTCCAACATCGGCTTAATGGTATTCTAATATATAAAAGTGATGAATAGTTAGTTGTTAGATACAAATAAATTAATAAAGATCAAAATAATAATAAATTTAGTGACATTTATTTATTTACTCCCTTTCGAGTTCATTTTATTAACAAACCAAACTTCTTCCTTAAGGAAGGTTGGTATTATAGAATAAATAAAATGCGGAAAGTAAATAATAATAAATAAAAGTTAGTAAGTTAGTTTCATCACTTTTGAATATTAAAAGGTGTTTCAACAAATAAATTTATTGATAACACTTTATTATTTTACAATTTACACTTATTTCAAGATTCAATTGTAGTATAGTATAGGGTTATGTCGAACCACAAAGAATTGCCTAATAAAATGAATCATATCACTACAACAGATTTTGTATTTAGTGGAGGTTTTTTATGCAATCAGCGGAAGTTTTTAACCTCCACAATATAAATAGCGGAGGTTTCAAAAACCGCTACAGTTATGACCGCTAGAAGCGTTTTGCAGAGGTTTTATAAAACCTCCGGTACCTATAAATTCGCAGCGGTTTATTTGTGGAGGTTTTTGACCTCCACTATTTGACGAGGTTTTTCTAGTGTTTACCATGGAGGCTTTAAACCTCTACTATATAAGAATGTTAATTGTGGAGATTTTCAACCCCACTACTTGAAATAACAAATGGAGACATGCTAGAAAGTATTTCAACCTCAATTTAATTTCATAATTTTCACAACTTTAGTATCATTAATTTGTAATTATTTAAATATACAATACTAAATAAAAATGTTCTTAGCAATAATAAAATTTCATTGCAAGTAACCAAGGTAGCGTAATAAAGTTGAAAAGAGTTACAATTCATCATTCATTATAAATCCATATACACCAGAAAATTTCAAAAAACTAAAAGTAATCTCATATAATACTTTAAAAACAAAATACATAACAAATATCCTAAATGTTGCTGGCTCGAGATGATCGTCTTGTATCTAAAGGTGTATTAGGCATACTTGCATCATCATTTGCCTGAAATAATAAAATGAAAACATTTAGTTGGAACAATAAAAAATATTGATAATTACTGTATGATTGTATACACTTGGTTCTTTGAATGAGGATTGAGACTATATGATATCTATGTCCTCTAGCATGCAAACTAAGGAACCACCCCTAGTCTTGTTAATATAGTTTAATTAACTTGAACAACTTCTTTAGCAAAATAAGTTTGTAAGTAAAATTAATGAATCAGTTTCATTCCATTACACTAGTCATTAAATATCCAAAGTCCAGACATAGTGTTGGTGACAAAAGGAGGCTTAAATAAAAGTTCAATGCATTAGAATAGAAAATCACAGAACCACACATAAACTAATGCATAGGCAATAGAAAAATAGAAAAATGTATAATCTAATCTATATAATAAATAAATAAATAAACAAATACAACATACCTCAAAAGATCTGAATAGATAGGTTCAGTCCAATTTGCACAACCAAGTCCAAGCTTCTCAAAGATCTGAATAGATTGGTTATGATGATTCTATGAAGTGCATTATTGAAACTGTACCTCAAGGATATCTTGATGGGCCACTAATCTGCCAGCTGATGAAATTTACCCTTTTGTTTTCTCCCAACATACAAGGCCCTTGTGCTGCTAAGAACAAATATCCATTTGGATTTGTCATCAGTGTCCACAAGTCTCCCATCCTTTTTGAAAACCAGCTTTCCATTTTCAACAACTACTTCATATTCTACCCTCTCATTTTGCAATTATAGCAAAACAACAAAGGTAAAAAAATTGTTAAGGTTCCATATTACAATCAATTGATAACTAGAGGAGTAGTCCAATAGGTATTTAAATCATGTCTAGGAGAATGAGATAGATAATGTGGGACTTACTTCCCAACATGTCTGCTCTATAGAAACTTGCTGAATCAAGCGTAGGGTTACCCTTGATCTATGACTAAAGGGAATGTTTTGGCTCATTACACCCAGGAAAAGTTGGAATTTGGCTCGAATACCATGTTAGGGTTCCACCACAAAACTAAGTAGTTATAAGAGGAATAATCCAATAGTTATTTAAACTATGTAGAGGATAACAAGACATACAATGTGTGATTGGATATGTAATAGGCTTGTAAATTTAAAAGTAGGATTGTTCAAAGATAACTAAACTTACCGGTGCAAGATATTTAATGCATTAGCGTTGTAGAGTGCTCCTTGGGGACTTCTTAAGATTTATTTCTTTACCATCTCCAATATCCAACCTTTATATAATAATGAATAAGGGTTAATTAACCATTAAAATCCTTAGCTTCTCTTTGATAATTACAATAAAGAAGAAATAATAGATTTCTTAGAACAAGAGCTTAATTACCAATAGAAAAATGGTTGGTTGCTTTGGCTTTCAAAACAAATATCATAATACATGTGCAGATTGTGTTCATATCGATGACGTGGATCAATCCGTGCAAGTGAAACAAAGAAGAATGAATTAGCACTGCTAAGATTGAACTTAATGTAATAATGGCTAAAAGTGGTTCAGGTTCATGGACTTACAGCTTTAAGCCAATGTTAAGTAAAAAAATATTAAAGTAACTTTGCTCTGTTTCATTCCATTCCACTAGTCATTAAATATCCAAAGTATAGACATATTGTTGGTGACAAAAGAAAGCTTAAATAAAAGTTCAATGCATTGGAATAGAAAATCACAGAATCACACATAAACACATCCATAAGCAATAGAACAATGTATAATCTAATCTATATAATAAATTAAAACAAAAACAAATACACAGACCTCAATATATATCTTGCTAAACTTAGATTCCTTACATTCATAAAAGACACATTATATCAAAGACCTCGGCTTGGAAGAATACTTCAAATTCACTTACTTCTAGTGAAGAATAAGAAAAGGAAAGGAGAAGTAAACTCACGTCTTCTTCATCTGTGCCTTTTCTGCATAATTTTTCTTAGCAATCATCTAACCCTTAATACCAATAGCCTGTAACATTCAAATTAACAAAATGAATCCAATTACAACAACATGTAGATAACAAATATAGTTAAAATATAATAAGAATAGGGTACCTTCTAGGCAATTTGAGAGTGCTTGTGAACAACACACGCTACTTTCTTAAACTTGTGCACGAAGTGATGAAGACAGTATCCATAATCTCTTGGGTGACGTTCTATGTAATCTCCTTGAGGCTATTTCAAACACATAAAGAATCAGATGAATAAACTGGATGCGATGTTCAAATAAAGCGAAAAATAACATTCCAACAAACAAAGAATGAAGAGCGAACGAACCATGATGATGATGGCAAAAGAATAGAGACTCACCCTTCGACTTCGAGAAGGATAGCGAGTTGTTGAGAAGAGTTGTAGTTGTGGTTGGAGGAGGAAGAAGAGGAGAAGACAAAAATGGATAAGAAATGGTAATATTTAAACCTCAATCGTATTGGAAAGAAGGAAGGATTTAGAATTTAGGTTTTGTAATGGAAAATTAATAGTAGAAGTTGAAAACCTCCACTAATTAAATAAAAACCTCCACTATCTAATAATTATTTACCTGACCCGCGTGTTTGATTTATTTGTGGAGGTTTCAATAACCTCCACACAAAAACCTCCACAAAATGTAAAATTTAGTGTAGTGTATAAATATGTCAATGCACAAATAATGGAGTTGAACATATTTTGATGGTTTTGAGTTGAAGTGAATATAAACAAGTAACAATAAACATAAAACTAAATATTAACAAATTCTTGAGGAGACAAAATATTTTTGAATAAGGAAAATATATTTCTCATCTTCTTTTGAGTTTGAACTACTTAGACAAGTTTTTATGTTTTACTTTGGTTAACCCCAAACACCAAAGTCTGAAATCCTCCTTTAGTGTATATCCTAAAGTGGTAGAATGATTAACACTTATATTCATCACTTAAACAATACTACGGCCATAAAAGAGATTAGGTTGTCACACCCTAACCATTGGCGACTCTAATATTGAATGAGTGATGAATGTAAGATCTTAAGAAAAGCATGCTTAACTTGAAGTAGTACAACTACTCCTTAGTTTATTTGTTAAGTGTTTGAGACAAGTAATTTTATTGACTTGAAATCATTTTTTAGGTGATCAATCTAAAAAGAGCATTAAGTACTTCTCAAACAAATAATATTAACCAAAGCACCAACTTGAATGATTAGAATCCAAACTTTTGTAAATTAAGAAGTAGAAACTACATAA
The DNA here is from genome assembly GCF_001865875.1 of Lupinus angustifolius. Classification (NCBI taxonomy): domain Eukaryota; kingdom Viridiplantae; phylum Streptophyta; class Magnoliopsida; order Fabales; family Fabaceae; genus Lupinus; species Lupinus angustifolius. Next base: position 19,989,372 of record NC_032016.1, read on the forward strand.
CCTTGTTCAAAAGAAAATGTTTAGGAGCATGAGCTATCCATCCAAGGATTGGATGCTTTTGAGTTCCAAATGAGAGTACAAAATTGATTTTTTTTCATCTCATTTGCCTTCTCCTTTTCTCCTCTTGAATTCTAAACTACAAATTGAAAATTACTTGAAACAAAAACTCTAAACTAAGAAATGAAGAAAGAACTTCAAAGAGAAGTTCCCAATGAGAGAATTCTTTCTTTCAAGTGTTTAGACCGCTGAGGTGCTTAGCTGGACTGCTCAGCAGCTGACCAAACCCTTCAACATAGGTTTGGTCCCTTGACCAAGTAGCTTAGTCACCTCCTTGTGCATGACTCATCAAAGCTACTTGTGGGCTCTGAGACCAGCTACTGTGAGCTACTTCTGAAAAGCCTATGGTGGACTACTTGAGGTGAGGTCATGGATGACTTCATGGTTTACTTGATGGTTAAGTCAAGTCTGGTACGCACCACCCAGCGCACCTGCTTCACCGCTGAGCTGCTTATTCAGCAGCTTCTGACCATGTTGACTGAGACATGGCTTGGTGCTTACTGATCTGGTCAGTAGTCTGGTTCTCCGCTGAGCTGCTTGGTTGGACCGTTGAGCAGCTTGTTCAGCAGTTTGGTCTTGTCCCAAGCTCGTGTCTAACCGTGTCAAGCAGATTTATGACCTTGCCATGTCTAGTCTAGTGCTAGGCTAAGCAGGTCTGCTCAGCTGCCTGGTTGAGCAGTTTGGTCTAGGTCAGGCTAATCTTGCTAATCTTGATGAAGATAAAGCTACAAGATGGTCTAGGGCATGCGAGACATGAAGAAAAAGGCTCTTCCTCGACTCAAGGAGGACGAAAGAGTTGTGGAGACCCTTACTACTCTCCCATTCTTCAAGAGGCTAGATTGGCTAAGTTTCAAGGCCGTAAGTAAACCTACATTCGGTATGCGGATGCAGAATGGATTTTTTCTCAGGGCTTTCAATTCCCACATGGGTTGGAGACCCAAGGAGTGATCAAATTCATGGAATTGAAAGGTGAGATGTATCCTTCACTCATTAGAGAATTCTATAGCAAATTTAGGTATAAGGATGAGGTATATTCATCAATGGAAATTGGGAAGATGATTATTATGGATGAAGATTTATTTTTTAATGTTGGAGGTCTTGATTGTGATGGACCTAGGCTAGGTGACTATAACAATGAGTCATGGGACTCATTCGATGCTATTGAAATGTACATGTCTTGTTTAAGAGGACCTCACCTATTTGTGCAAGGGGAATTGACCAAAGTATGGTCATTATCTATAGAAAATTGACTCTTACACTATTTGATTGCATACATATTGGTTCAGAGAAATACCAACCATGCTCAACCCACCATCATTGATCAGAAGGTTATGTTTTCCATTCGAGAAGGCATTATGGTAAATTGGCCTTCCGAGATTCTGAAAGTTATGCATGGTGTAGCTTTATCTTCATCAAGATTGCTCGCATATGGGATACTCATCTCTCGTATCATTGACTATTATGAGATTGACACCACACATGTGGACACTATCATGATTAACTCCCTAGAGCATCTTGTTGGTGATAATCTGATTCAGAAAATGGGCATCTATAAATATGATAATGAATCGAAATATGAAGAAGATCATACTACCAGAGTGAATGAAGATATGCCAACTAAAGATAATGCTACAAATCCTAGTGAGCCTATCCTTGAGCAACCACCTACCGAGGCATTTTTTGAGCCTCAAGAACCATCGTTTGGGCTTGCTGACCTGGATTTTCAGACTATCGGGGATTCTATGGTTGTTGAATTTCAGCAGCAACAACAGAGACTACTCGAAGATCTAGAATGCATCATTTTCATCGTGCATGCTACCTATGGCTCATCCCCATCACCACCTACATAAGATTAGCCTAGATAGGATTGTCTAGTGTGTATCTAGTGTGTGTCTAGGGTGTGTGTGTTAGGCTTTGGTGATTATATTTTGATGTTGAATATGGTATGGTTGTATTTTGTTGTTCTTTCTATTGAACAATATGTACTCGTTTATTGCACTTACTCTTATGGTTTGTAAAACTTTGTTGCTAATTTGGATTATGTTTACAAGTTATTGCATTATCATTTGATGTTATCTAATGTGTATATATAATGTTGAATGATTTATATGCTCTGAATATTGCAAAATCAGTATCTTTGATCATTATATGGAACTTATGTTGAACTTACACAACTAGGTAAATCTCGTAATCAATTCTGTCATAATCTGTTTTATTACTACATAATCGATTAACTCCATATAATAATCGATTGATGCTAAACTCTATGCACATGTTCAAGTAATTTTTTTTTAGGCTGCTTAATCGATTAACATTGATTAATTAATCGATTAAGACCAGTAAACTGTGTATATCTTTCCTTAATTTTGGCTTTTAATATCATAATTTGCCAAAGCGTTTTGATCATACCAAAAGGGGGAGAAAGGTGTTGTTTGAGCTGTTTTTTAGGTTGAAATGAGCTTCCGCAAAGTAATCATGTTGCTACCCTAGCATTACCATTTACATGGTTTGAAGGGTAGAATAAAGTGAAGGGGGAGCAGTGCATTCTGATTCAACCCTATGCAAAAATATTCTATCCACCTTCAAGTCATCAAACAAAGGAATTGTTTCAGCGTTTATTATCATCAAAAGGGGGCGATTGAAATGGAAAATAGTCAAAGGATTCCATTATAACTGACCTACGAAGTTTTGATGAAGCCAAGGTCTAACATGGAAGCTTGAACACGTGGACATCTCAACAAACAACATACCAAGAACTCAAGGTCATCGTCATAGAATCTAGGATTGCTTTTTACATTCTATATATTAAACAGTTTTCTTTAATAAAATTATAAAAGAAACAAATAAATATTTTTTTGACTATGAAATATATTCAGTCTATTAATTTGATAATGCCTTATTATATATATATATATATATATATATATATATATATATATATATGTGATAATTAACACTGATGCATTTGCATTTAGCATACATGGTTTTATGCATAAAGGTTTAATCATTTCCAAAATCATGATTGCATGACCATTCATCATATAGGGTGTTTAACATTTAAATTAGAAAACCCATTTTTAACGATTTTAATCTATAACCTAGTTTGTAATCAATTAATTCCTAGTGAAATCCTTAATCGATTAAATGGAGTTACAGAAGCTAACCTCCCAGGATTTCTGCTTATTAATCGATTAAGTCATAACTAAAAAATTGTTTTCACGAAACTCATTAATCGATTAACATGGCAAGTAAATCGATTAATATCAGTTGTGTCAGTTATGAACTAATTTTCATATTTTGCAACACAATTAAATCAGTTTTAAAGCAATGTTTTTCACACTTTCATTGAGTATCATATATTACTGAGAGAAAAGGAAAACAAAGATTCATGGTGCTAAAGTTTTCAAAGCTAGTGTGTTAATTCTTTGAGGTTTTTTCTTGCAAACTTTTTCATAAGTGATAAGAGAGAAAAGAAAGAGAGTCATTTCAATGTGCCAACATTTTTCATTCAGTTGAAATACCTTGCATCATTTCTATACTTAGTTCTTATGTCTATTTGTGAGATCATTCTGTCAAGGGTGATAGAAGAGCCGATTTAATTGTCGTTATTCGCACAATCTTATTTGCAAAGTAACCCGGAAAAATTCAGTAAAATTGAGGATAATTCTCATGGTGTGTGGTAGCATCATAAGTTAAGAATTAGGGATCTTCAAAAGACAGGGAGTCTTGATTCGAGCAAAGAGTGTCCGTTGGGACCAGATTGCACGAACAGTGTGGTATCCAAGTAGGCATAGAAGTATGTGCATAAATTGTACGCTAATTGTCCTTTCACACATTTAATGAAGGCAAGCATGAAGTATGGGCATAAATTATACGCTAACAGTGCGTCAAATGTGCACTAAATGTTCGTCAATTGTGCGCAAATGACTTTTGCATTATGAAAATGTTTACACAATAGGAATCCATGGTGAAAGAACATATGTGCATATTTAAATAACTTAATACTAAAGAAGCTATAAGAAAGTATTAATTTTCTCAAAATTATGAAAGGAGACAATTCGAATGAAATATGTTAATAATGTCACTAGTAACTTGAGAAATAATACAACATAAAAATGTATCATACATTTTCTTGTATATGCTTTCTTTTTACTATTTTGTTCTATTGAAGGGGATTCAGATTGCAGTATGTCAAGGATCATATACAAAATGTCAAGGGTCACTTACATGATATGGAGCAAATTGTTGCACCAGAAACACTAATATCATCAAATATTTACAGTTGCTACTTGTCGCGCTCCGATTTTCGGCTGCACGGCTTTATTACAATCGCCACTATTTTTTATGGTAAAAAATGTAGAAAAATATTTTAGGCTCAATCACATTGTGCTTTGGATATTTCATATCTAGGTTCGGGAGCTAGTTATAGGGTAGGGAAGTTATTAGTACCTTACTCGTTCGTCTAAGGCGGTGCCCTTCATTTAATTATATGACTTTATTATATTTTTAAATTTATTTGGTTATTTATTTAAGTATTAAAAGGAATAAATTTATTTATTTTTATTATTGTACTTGACAACCTGAACTTTGGTCCTATGTACCTCTCCTTTAGATAGGGAATCAAGGCTATGTAGCTCCTTGATAGAAAAAGGTTGTTGGTTGAATGTTTTAATTAAGGAAATAAGTGTTGTAGCGCGACCTTTTGAATGATGAGTTGAGGGAAAGAAGCCCTAGAACAACCGTCCCTCCATCCTTTATATGGTTGAGAATTTTTATTTTCTGTAAAAATATTGATTTGAGTGTTTATTTATTAGAGGAAAAAATGTTGTTTGTTGTTTGTTATGTTAAAAGGATCTTCTAAATCATTATTTACTCCATAAAAGTATTATTTATTTACTTTTTTATTACTATGATTAAAGCAATATTTGATAATACAAAAATGTTATATTTTTTGTTTGTTACATAATTATGGTTTTAAGATATGCAAATAATAGGAATGAGTAAAAAATATAAAAGAGTAAAAAGGAGAAACCTAGCTATGCAGATGTAGATATATATTGGCATGAGAAAAGGAAGAAGTGTCGATTGGGAACATATGCCTTCACTACTTTCCAAGAGATTTTTCTCTTTCACACATGTAGAGATTTTTTTGAGTGATTCATTTGTGTAGAAATTCTTTTTCTTTTTAGTGCTTTTATGTAAAATGATATTTTGAGGAATCCCTTCCTCTTTGGCATATGCTACTATTTATAGCCTAAGTATATTAACATATACAAATCTTCTAATTTAATTTCTTTGAGAGAATAAAGTTGAAATTTGGTTTGTTTTTATTAATTCAAATTCTGATTCCCATCATTATGGTTTGCAGGAAGTTAAAGAAAAAACAGATTTCTGTTCAATTCATATCCATAAAATCAAGGTTTTCCTAATAATGAAATCTAATACAAAAAATTAAAATCTAAAATTATTTAAAAAATTAAAAATCCAAATTGAGTGTTAATACCCCCAGTCATTAATAATTTTTCTAAAGCCCAAAATTATTGTAACACCCCTGGTGAGTAAAAATAAATATTTGGCTCTAAAAAATATAAAATAAGAAATCATGTTTCTTATATAAGATTTTTAATTGATTCTAAACCATCTTAATATCATTGCATTATTCAACAATAGGTGAAAATAATCTTTCTAAACTATTTACAAATCAGGAAAGATATTTAATACCCAATCTCGATATTATTTTTCTAATACAATTGTAATCCTTACCTTACTCATATTGGGATGCAATCAATTTGGTATGATTTGTGTTTTTCATAATGTAATCTCTGATTTGACTTTTGAATCCTTAACGATTTAGTTAATAGCAAGGTGATTCATAGAACTTCAAATTGATATGATATGATTCAGATTATAGGATTTCAAATCTTTAATTTATCTCATAATCCAATCAAATATTTAATTCATCCATCTCCTATTTTTCTTTATTTATTATTATTATATTTTTTGGAAAATATTTTATTTATTATTCCTTTTTTTATAAATCGATTATTTTTATTTAAAAGGGTTTTGGTCTTTTTCTGGGCCGGATAAAAATGGGTGTTCACAGTTGCACCTCTTCACTTGTTTCTTACCTAATAGCTTGCAAACTGAGTTTTGAGAGGTATAATGGTAAGTAACTAGTAAAGAAATGAACGCTATTTTGTCGAGGCTTAGAAAAAGCCTTTGATAAAGTACCGAATTTTGATGATGCAGATCGATACTATGCTAGTGGACTAGGGATTTGTTGAAGCACCCATGTTGCCATAAGGAACTAGAAATTTCAGGCACCTGTTTTGCCAAACTGAACCAGGGATTTGCTGAGGCACCCATGTTGCCAAACTGAACCAAGGATTTAATAAGGCTCTCGTGTTGCCATAATGAGCCAGGGATTTGATGAGGCACCCGTGTTGCCATAATGAGCCAGGGATTTGTTGAGGCATCTGCGTTGCCATAATGAGCCAGGGATTTGCTAAGGCATATGTTTTGCCATAATGAGCCAGGGATTTGCTGAGGCACCTGTGTTGCCATAATGTTAGGGATTTACTGAGGCACTCGTGTTGCCATAATGTCACGGATTTGTTGAGGCACCCGTGTTGCCATTAAGAACTAGGGATTTGTTGAGGCACCCGTGATGCCATCATGAGTTAGGGATTTGTTGAGGCGCTCGTGTTGTCATAAAGACCCAGGGATTTGTTGATGCACCTTTGTTGCCATAAACAACCAGGTATTTGCTGAGCCACCCGGGTTGGCATAAAGAGTCAGGGATTTGTTGAGGTACCCTTTTTCCATAATGAGACATGGATTTGTTGATGCACTTGTATTTCCATAATTAGCTAGGGATTTTCTGAGGCACCATGTTGTCATAAATAACCTGGGGTTTGTTGAGGCACTCATGTAGCCATAAAGAACCGGGGATTTGTTGAGGCACCCATGTTGCCATAAAGAACCAGGGATTTGCTGAGGCACCCATGTTGCCATAATGAGCCAGGGATTTTTTAAGACACCTGTGTTGCCATAAAGAACTAGGGATTTGTTGGGGCACCCGTGTTTCCATAAAGAACTAGGGATTTGTTGAGGCACATGTGTTGCCATAAAGAACCAGGGAATTGTTGAGGCAGTTCTCATGCTGTCTGTGATGAAAGTTTATAGCATGTCAGTGCTTAAGTCTGATAATGCGAATTTTGGACAGAATATTCTGGTGTCTAAGTCCAGCAATGTTAAAACATTTCGGCAGCTAAGTCTGACAATGTTTATCTTGAAAGAACGTTACCACATCTAAGTCCAGCAACGTTAAAAATTTTGGTGTCTGAGTTCGACAATGTTTATCTTGGAAGGACGTTCTGGTGTCTAAGTCCAGCAACGCCACAACATTTTGGCATCTAAGTCTAACAATGTTTATCTTAAAATTGTGATGGCATCTAAGTCCAGCAACGTTAAAACATTTTGGCATCTAAGTATGACAATGTTTATCTTGAAAGAATATTTTAGCATTGAAGTCCAGCAATGTTAAACATTTCGGCGTCTTAGTCCTTATCTTAAATGAGCGTTCTAGCGTCTAAGTCCAGCAATGTTAAATATTTCGGCATCTGATTTCGATAATGTTCATGAGAAAGAACGTTCTAGCGTCTAAGTCTAGCAATGTCATAACATTCCGGAGTTTGAGTCCGACAATGTTTGTTGAAAGGTTTTGGTTGATCCAACAAGTCTTGGTTACAAAGCTTTGATGTGTGTGTAATGTTTTGTTTGTTTGTTTATGATAATTGAAAGGGGAATGTAGAGATGTATGATTGAATGCATGGTTATATGTGATTCAATATTTTGTATGTTTTTTGTGCTTATTGAAAGAACGATGTAGAGGTGTATGTTCAAAAGCATGGTTATATGCAATGCAATGCAATGTTTTGTGTTTTTTTTGTGCTTATTGAAAGAATAATGTAAAGATGTATGTTTGAATGCATGGTTATATGCAATGCAATGTTTTGTTTGTTTGTTATGCTTATTGGTAGAATAATGTAGAGATGTATGTTTGAATGTTTGTTTATATGCAATGCAATGTTTTTTTTGTGCTTATTGGAAAAATAATGTATAGATACATGTTTAAATATTTTGTTATATGCAATGAATGATTATGCTAGGTTCTGTTTGTTTGTAATGGAATGATGAGTAAGACTCATGCACCAATGTTCTAATGTATCAATCATGATTTAATTTTTGGATAGAACTCATTAGCTCTCAACTGAAGCAACCTTTGTTATGGGTTGTTGATTGGTACTATAACTTTTCACCCATCAAAATTTTACCTAGTTTATCTGAAGATGCCCTTTTTTAGGTGATCCGTAAAATTGCTCTAGTATAATATTCAGGACCATTACTAAACCCAATCATATTGCCCCAATGCAGACTGGTTGGGGAATTCTTGCTAGAGTGTTGGTTTTCTTGTAACCACAACGAATTCCTCCAATGTGCTTACTTTGAACTCTTGTCTTCATTCAAGAGACTTAGATTCTGCAAAATATTGTCTCAGTATGGGTGATTGAGGATTTTTGGTAGTAAGTCTTGACATTGAGAGTGTTCATTTAATTTTCCTTATTTTTTTCCCATAATACCTTATGTAGGCATCTTAAATCAACTCTCATTTTTTGACTTAAATCACATTGGAGGAATTCATTTTAAATTTTTCCCAGAATCTCATTTTTTGACTTAAATCAACTCTCATCTTAAATTTTCTTATTTTATTGTGATCCCAAGTTGTCTTTGCAGGTTTGTGACTTAAATCAACTTTCATTTTTTGAGGTTGCTCATGTGGGTTTTCAACCTAGCACTCTTTTGTTTTTCTTTTTTTTGTGAACACCCTCAAATTTCTTGCTTAAATTGGTAGGAAGCAGAAGAAGACTTGAATTTTAATTTTGATAGTGATAACTTAAGATCTTCCATCTTCTTAGTTGGGGGATTTTGACAACTAATAGAGTCATGAGAAACCACTTCACCCTTGCCTCAGTTTTGGCTCTAAATTTTCACAAGATGTTGAGATCATGCCAAAAATTGCCCCAGTTTGGGCTTCTTGTGATTTTCTACTCGAAAATGAGACTTGTCGAGAAGCTCCCAAGTGTGAGATAATCAGAGTCATCCTTCAATTGAAATTGATGTAGTAGACATGGATTAGAAGGCTTTAGATCATGAATCATCTCAAAATTCGCCCCAGTTTCAGAGAGGCTTCCAATTTCCTTTGCTTTTAGTGCTCTTTATTTCGTGCATAACTCTTTAAAAAGAAATACTAAAGCAATGAACAATGTAAACTTGGGAAATTTTTAGGTTATGGGTGATGATGTGGTAATGATTGTTTTTTTTTTTTGGGTTTTGGCTTGTGTAGATATGGTGGTGATGATGATAGAATTCAATTTGGATTTGGCTAATGGGAGGGAAGGTATTAGCATCTTACATGCCCGCCTTAGGCGGTACCCTTCATTAAATTATACGACTTTATTATATTTCAAAATTTATTTGGTTATTTATTTAAGTATTAAAAGGAACAAATTTATTTATTTTTATTATTGTGTCTAACAAGATGAACCTTGGTCCTATGTATCCCTCTTCTATATAGGGAATCAAGGGTACGTAGTTTTTTGGGTAGAAAAAGGTTGTTGGTTGTATGTTTTAATTAAGGAAAAAAGTGATGTAGCACGACCTTCCGAAAGATGAGTTGATGAAAAGAAGGCCCCATAGCGACTGTCCCTCCATCCTTCATGTGGTTGACAATTTTTATTTTTTGTAAAAATATTGATTTGAGTGTTTATTTATTAGAGGAAAAAATGTTGTTTCTTGTTTGTAATGTTAAAAGGATCTTCTAACTCATTATTTACTCCATAAAAGTATTATTTATTTACTTTTTTATTACTATGACTGAAGCAATGTTTGATAATATAAAAAAGATATATTTTTTATTTGTTACATAATTATGGTTTTGAGATATGCAAATAATAGTAATGAGTAAAAAATATAAAAGAGTAAAAAGGAGATATCTGGCTAAGCAGATGTGGTGCACAATTGATCGTCCACGTGACAGATCTATAATGGCATGAGAAAAGGAAGTGTTAATTGGGACACAAGCTGGAGCGAGGTTTTAATCTTGGCAAGGTTTTGATGAAGACACCAACATTACATAAATAAAGAAAAGGAAGAATACTTATGAAGACAGTGAATACAAAGCTTCAAGAAAATAGAATCTAAGTCTTTAGGTACTTCTATCCTTATACTCTAAACTATACACTTAGTAGTAATGCTCAAAAGTATTTTAAAAGAAAATTGATAAACACAAGTATAAATGAAAACAATTTCAAAATAATGTGTAATAGGTTACTAGATCTAAGTAACAGGTTACTATGACTAAGTAACAGGTTACAAGAACTAAGTAAAAGGTTACATGAGTGAGAAATGAGTTATCCAACAAAAATTAATCAGGGTAATCAATTACACCATGTGGGTCTCAGAAAGGTTAACTGGGTCTTAGAAAGGTTTTCAATATAAATTGTGTTTTTAGGTCATGCACTATACATCATATCATTCATTTTTAGAATTGCTAGTTACATATTTTTCGTGCTCTATTGTGTCATATAGGCATAGTGAAATGCATTGTGAGATAGTGAGAGATAGTATCATGCTTAGGGTTTATTTGTCATCCAATTGCATGTGATGAATGTGTTAAACTTTGATATCTTTTCTTGCACGATTCTTGCATTTCTTTAGAAGAATTTTAGGATAGAAATTCTCTGTTTCTGCACATTAATGAACTCATACATATTCATGCTAACTTGTGAGTCTTGTATAGGGTTTTTAGTTGAGTTTCAATTGTAATATTTTGAGCTACATTGTGCTTAATAATACTATGTTTTTATAATGTTTCTGTGTTGTAATAAGGAAAGTCGTCTCTTGGTATCTTACCTCCTAAGAGATTCAGTGAGTCTTCACCAAGACTTACAGGTCTTGAGTTTAGAACATTTTCTTGGATGGGGCTCGGTCGTAAGAAAGCTTTTCTTAGGCGATTAGGAGAGTCAAACCAAGAAAGTGGGTTCTTGGATTCAAGAAGGGAGCGTCTAAGTTTTTGGTATTAGAAGTGTGCATGTAACAATACATTCGTTTCAATATTAGTGAAGAAAATCTCCCGACATTAGAAGGGGCGACCTGGATGTAGTTTGCAAGTGGACCTGCAAATGAACCAGGATAAAATTCCTTGTTGTAGGCTTTTTCCATCCTTAATCTCTTTATGTTTCAAGTTGTAATATTGCCTATTTTTAGCTGATAATTTGGATACTATAAATTTGCTATATTGAGTTTAATTATGTTCAAGTATATCTGCTTTATGTGTATCTAAATATCGGTGAGTGGCTGTGCAATAGGCTATTCCGCAACTTGTTGTTTTCTGTGAGTTAATCTATTAAGACATAGTGTTTATCGATTAACTGGGGCTTTTTCCAAAATAGGGCTTTGGTGCAAAAAGCGGTAATTGGTAACTGTGACACCTATTCAACCCCCCCACCCTTCTAGGTGTGTTTTGCCCACTGACCCCTTTGGCGGTGATGGCGCATCCATTAACTGCCATCCTGTATTCAGTGGCGAATGATACGCCTACTAGAATGTCTGGATGAAGTTATTCATCGAATCTATTGACTCGGATATTTGGGAATCTGTATTCAACGGGCCTTTCATCCTAATGCATCTAGTGGACCATGAACCGAAAGAAAAAACTAAGAGTGTATGAACCAATGATGAACGTAAAAAGGTTCAATACAACCTGTGTGCCAAAAACATCATCACATTGGCCCTATCATATGATGAATTCTTTCGGGTTTCGTAGTGTCAAATTGCCAAGGAAATGTGGGACACTTTACAAGTGACTCACGAAGGCACTAGCGAAGTCAAGCGTGTTAGGATGAATGCCCTGACACATGAGTACGAACTTTTTTGTATGTTGTCAAGTGAATCTATCGACGAGATGCAAAAGCGATTCACACACATAGTAAACCATTTAGTTGCCCTAGATAAAGTTTTTACCAAAGGAGAACTAACTAATAAAGTTTTGTGTTGTCTTGACAAGAGATGGCAACCTAGAGTTACAGCTATCATGGAATCTAAGGATCTTGACTCCATGCCTTTGGCAACATTATTTGGAAAGCTTCAAGAGCACGAGATGGAACTTGGGCGCTTGACGATGCATGAGGAATCAAATCGCAAAAAGAAAGGCATATCTCTTAAAACAACAACGTCTCAACCTGTTGAAGAGAAAGAAGATGTTGAGTCTGATTCAGATATTGATGATGGAACGTTAAGCCTTCTCGTATGAAAAATCGGTAAATTCTTAACGAAAGGAGGCTTTAAACGTTTTCAGAAGAAAGAAGCGCGTGAGTCAACTAGAAAAGGCAAAGGTAACAAAGAGCGCTTCACTTGCCACGAATGTGGTAAGCCAGGACACATGAGATTTCATTGTCCTACTTACCTCAAGAAAGTTGATTCGGAGAAGAGCACTCCTCGGGACTTCAAGTCAAAGAAGGCCTACATTGTTTTATTGTCTGGTATGTACTAGAGGAGGATACAATATCATACACCTCATATGAAGAGGAGACCGCCAAGCTATGCCTAATGACTAGAACAAATGAAGCTTGTGGCTCAAATTCAAAGGAGGTAAACAATGAGGTATATGGGATTATAGTATCCTACGGATGCCTCATTATCCTTGGTAGGGTATTCTGATTCCAACTTTGCAGGATGTAAGCTGGATCAGAAGAGCACTAGTGGGACTTGTCACTTACTAGGTAGTTCCTTAGTTGCATGGCACAGTAAAAACCAAGTCTGTGTTGCTTTGTTCATCGCCGAAGCGGAATACATTGTCATCGATGTGTGTTGCGCTCAAATCTTATGGATGAAGCAACAACTTAAGGACTTTGGTCTTAATCTAGAAAAGATCCCCATTAAATGTGATAATACAAGTCCCTTAAACCTATCCAAGAATCTCGTTTTGCATTCGAGAACCAAGCATATAGAAATTAGACATCACTTCTTGCATGATCATGTTCATAAAGGCGATTGTGTGCTTGAATTTGTTGAAAGCACTAAGCAGTTAACTGATATTTTCACCAAGCGCCTCCAACGAGATACTTTTTATGTTCTTCGAAGAGAACTTGGAATCCTTGAAGAAAAATAACTTGATTAAATCGACTAACACTTTATTATGTGCTTCGCATGTTAAGTTTCTAATATGCTTCAAAATGAATACTTGTTGAATGCATTCTATTCCTAATATGATTAATGATTCATGATCTAGTTTAATATGCTCTATATGTATGTGTGCTTGCTTAAAATTTCGTGATATATATTAGAAATTTTTGCATGCATCTAAAACTCGAAAACCTTCTTGATTCTACAAATCTGAAGATTGTTAATTGATTAACCATGAGTGTTAATCGATTAGAATGAGTTCCTGTAGCCAACAATTAAATTTGTATGAAATTTGATCGATTAATGTCCCATCTTAATCGATTACCTAGGCTCATTTTTCTGAAAATCTGGAATTTTAACTATGATTAATCAATTAAGTATTGCTCTTAATTGATTAACGGCAGCATATAAAGTAGAGCCAGAAGCGTTTTTGCCATTTTTTCAAATCCTCTCTATCCCATTTTCTCTCTAAATCTTAGAGGCAACAACATAATCTGAATTCTTAGCCTGGAAGAAGATTAAACCTCACCCTCTATCCACATTGCACTTCATTTCATCCCATTCCTTCTCAAATTGTTCATGGAAACCCAATTTCGAACCCTAAGGTTAGGTTCCTCCCAAAATCCTTCTTCACCTCTCAATACTCTGTGTTTTTGCAATCAAAATGGAAAGAGGTCATTCAAAAAGGATTAAGACAACTACTCAACGCGCCTAAAAAGCTCATATTGATACATCTTCGAATATGAATGTGACTCCTACTACTCTCTCATACTGCATGAGACTCAGTTGTCAAATTTTCAGAGTAGGAAACCAACTTACATCAGGTATGCTGATTTAACCTGGATAGCGGAACAAAATTTTGAATTTCCACAAGGCATGCAAGCTTAAGGAGTTGTCACCTTTCTAGAATTAAAGGGAAATATTTACCCTGATTTGATTAGAGAATTTTATGCCAACTCTAGATATACGGATGGCAAGTATTGGTCTATGGTTTCTGGAAATTTGTTTGAGCTGAGTGAGGCTTTTTCATGAATGTGGGAGGTTTGTCCACCTATGGTGCCTAGCATTGGTAATTGTGATTGGGTTAAGAATTCATTCGATGTTGCTAAGGTTTACAAGTCATGCTTGAGAGGTCCCCATCTGTATATCCAAGGAGGATTAACAAAATTTGGGTCATTATCTGTGGAAAATAGACAATTGCACTATCTGATAGCGTACATTTTGGTTCAGAGGAACACAAATCATGCATACCCCATTGCGTGAATGATTTGAGGTTCATGTGTGTTGTTAAGGAAAATGTTGTGATTAATTGGCCTGAAGAGATCCTTAAGGTTATGTATAATGTGACAACATCACAATCCAAGTTGATACCCTATATTATATTCATTTCGAGGATCATCGATTATCTGCATATTGATGTGTCTAATACCATCATCATGGAGTCTTCTGAAAAAGATCACCTAGTTAGTAAAAGTTTGATCCACGAGATGGGTATTTAAAAGTATGGGAATGCTTGGCAATACTAAGAGGATTACACTACTGTGGATCTGGACTTATCTAGAGATGAGGATTAGGCAGGAAAGGATTGTAACACCCTGTTTTTGCAACATAGAAATTAGGACTTCATTATAAAAATATGATGAAAATTTAAAGAAAATTAAAGGCAATCTATTAGAAAATTAGCGTGAATTTAAAATTCTTTTTCATTAGCATGTTCAAAATATGGAAATATTCAATATTATCATTACCCAAAAATGAGATATCACATTCAACCTCAAAACCATGATTTATATAATTATCTATTTGTTTAAGTGTGTAGCTGTACAAAATCATTAAATTAATCTTAACATCATGATTATAATAGACATCATGTATGCAAAAAAGAATCACTCTTAAGTATTTTTTATAAAATATAACTTATACAAAAATTAGTTCAAAACACCAAGGGTATTCCTAAATCAGAGCCAATAATCCCAATATAAAGAAGATACTTACCTAAATATCAGCTAAGTTCTTCTTGTCTATATTTTCATCAATGGATATCCATAAAGACTGCAACAAACCTGTTCATACACATAGTATAGATAAAAGAAAAGACAAAGAAAATGGAGTAAGAACCAACTACGACAACTGCAGCGTGGAATTACATAGAGAAATAACATTAAAATGAGACACCCTATAACAGTACTATAATCAAACAATGTCAAACATATGCAAATGATACATGAAGTTAGTGTCTTATACAAGAGGGTATTCATATTCTCAATTAATATATCTATCATGCAATGCAATATGCAATTCAATCAACCAATCATCACCAAAAATACAATACCCGAAAGCCAAGACCCTAGTGGGAAAGCAACCAGGAGTACAAATATCCTTAACAATGGCAAGTAATAGTTATCGTTGTTTTCTAGTACCTCTATCTGAGGTGCTTACGTGGTAAGCTCAGTCTGTTTCAGGATTCCTCTCTACCGATCATGAAATGCACAAGGGGGCGTTAGAGATTGTTTAGTTTGCATGTTAGACTATCCTGGTCATATGGCTTATAAGACCGGACCCTCACTAGACTGTCCCACCTAAGCAATCCCTCAAAGCTTCTTGACGAGTCACTATCATTGCTACTCCTATCCAAATCCCAATGATATTTCTATCACCGTATCTTTCCATTTTCTCCAACTCCAACTACAAGAATGCAATGCATGTCACTAACAGAAGTTAGCTCATTAAATCTTTTAATCAAGGTTTTCATAATTTTTATTTCCACAAATATCACATAAGTTAGTCATTCCAGCCCCAATGTATTTATATCATGCCTAGTCCAGCGGACGAGCTTAAGATGTTAAATTAGTGATCCCAATTGGGCAAACCCCAATTTCAAACTTATGTATTTGCCAAATTAATATAACAACTAACATATGTATTTCCCATTAAATACAATAATCACTTATAATATTTTCCATTTCAACACAACAATCAATAACATAACCATTACAATTGAAGTATTTCCCAATTATAACCTTGTCACCAACATTTAGCACATAAAACAATTATCAATTTATCACAATACTCACATACATAAAAACATAATTATTTAACAACATTTCATGACGATGTAATACCATAAGTGAGTACCTCGCATTATGCTACACAAAAGCGAATTCATACACATACATTTTTAGCACAATCAAATATCTAAGACTCTATACATCGTCATGAAAAGGATTAAGGACTCTTACATGGAAAACTAGTTTCCATGGGAGTTCCTAATCTACAAGACTCTCCAACTTTTGAGGGAATCAGAGAGTAAAAACTTCAATGAAATACTAAGAATAAACTAACATGCATTTTTTTTAAAACACTCAAGCTAGGAATATAAACAAGTTTCCACCAGCACCTTTCATTTACCTATCAACGTGACATTGATATTCTAGAAAATAAAGCATTATTTTATAAAATTAATAGCTTTAACCTCAATAATCTATTACGAAATAAAGTGATAAGATCTCAACTCCATCTTTAACACTAATCCTGTATTATTTCAAAGTTGTTCAAATAGTAACAAAACTAATAAAGGTCATACTTAATATTATATTAATAGTAACAAAATAATAGTGTTAATGATAACATAAACACATTATATATGCTCCATTGTTAGAATATTTATTTAGTTCATATGGATAAAATGGACTGGAAATCATTAAATCATCACTTATGTAATCTATCTCTTGGATGTGTAGAAATCGTGGTCCAACCATAGATGACAAAACCCTTGGAATATCTAGTGAGAAGTCGACAAAATTTTCTCAATGATATGCATACAAATTCATATACTTTCTATCTCTTTCCAACTCTGTGTTCCTTTAAGAGACCAAGATGGTGATTGAATACATGAGGTTGAAGCATACATTGGAGCATTTATTAATTGGTACTAAATCGAAGCAGTGAGATTTGGGACTATGAATAAAAGGAAAAGACAAGAGAGACGAGTCAAAGAGGAACAAGAAGATAAGGAAAAGTGTATATGGGATATGAGAACATAATGGTATTTTAGAGAGTGTGTGATAAAAGAGGGTGAAGGGAAAAATGATTTGAAGCTGCCTTCGGGAATAAGCACCTTATAGCTCTTGTATGTCAAAATAGGGTTAAGAAACAAATAAGAAAGCTTCTACTGTTCCAAACATGGCGCCGAGAATTGTGGAAATACTTTCCCATGACCTTGCTATGTGATTGGATAAGGATTTTGAAGTGATAAAAATTGATCACCCAAAGATAATTGAAAAGATAGATGTGTACAACATATATGCAATTAAAATAGGAGTCATTACTGGTCTAGTGAAGAATATTTTTATGCTTACCCTTTATCTTTATATCTATGTAGGTATAATATAATATAATTAATGTTTCTGATAATAACTTTGTAAAGAGATTCGTCAACATTGAGCAAATACTATATGTCCATAAAAATCTGCCAACATTAGGCATAAGGTGGAAATTACTATAGTTAACAACATATAATAAATCATAATATAAGACAGTTACAATAATATACCTGTATATAATAAGTTAAGTGTTATTTCGTTAGAGATAAAATGATCAAAAGAATAAAAGGATAAAGATAACGATAATATTATCTTAAATATTTTATGATAAACATTATGTAAATATAAATCATTTAATCAAAAATCAAAAGAAGATAATGTTATTATTCAAAATGGTACAAGATATATTATTTGGTAAATTTCTTATCAAAAAAATAAATACTATAATAAAATATCATTTTTACCTCAAAATATATTTTTGAAACAAATTCAGATCTTAGAAGATAAACATTCATTTGACTACAAAGTAATTAATGAATTAACTTATTTTTAAGGTAACAAGAATCATAAACTTATTGAATAATCAATCAAAGATCTATAACTCATCAACAAAATTGTATTTATTTTTAGATAAATCTACAAAAGTAAATCAAGACTTTTCACTCACATTTTAAATAATAAAAAATTGTGAGTGTTACACGGATCAGCATAATGCAGGAACTTAGGGGTGTCGGCTGGAATTGCACCGCATGTACCCTTTGGATTAGCTCAGTTGGATGCAATGGAGCAAAGGCTGAATAATAGAATGGATTTACATTTTCAATCCTTGAAGGATTCTTACATTATAGACTTGGAGCAATTTTAGGAACGTCAGGTCGCTTACATTGATAATCACTATCAGTCTATGAGGAGCTTTGTTCAAAACATTGTTGAGTCACAAAATGAGAGGTTTTGTACAGAATTTGAGAAGTTGAGAGGCCTCATCCAGGAAGATAGTAGTCTGACAGTTCCTAATGACAGAGACCTTCCTCTGCATCCTTAGATTAGAAGACCTTAGACCCTAGGTTGCCTTTGATTTTGTTCTTCTATTGGCTAATTTCAAGGATTTTGTTGCTTTGTACTCTTGAGAAATACTTTTTTTCAATGGGTTGTAATAGTTTCTATCTACTTTCGCTGAACATTTATCACTTGATATGGATGATATTGAATTTTAATCGTTACTGGTTTTGCTTTGCATTGCTTATATCATAGGCGTATCTATGTCATATATAGTATGAATTTTTGTTCAATGGTAGTTGACCATGATTGGTTATTTGCATCTACTTTGTTTGATTAAGCATGTTGTATACATGTTATGATAATAATACTTGATCATTCCATACTAAATTAGTCATTATATAACCTTTCATGCCATTAAACTTGTTCATTTACTGTATTCTGTCAATTTAATCGATTAACCTACACTCTTAATTGATTAAGTGTTTGTCAACGTGTGCACTTGTTCAAGCTTCCTTCAACTGGTTAATTAATTGAACTCCCAAATTTAATTGATTGATTACATTTTTTATTTCATTATATAAATTTTCTTACTTTTGACGAGATGGATTCGTTTATCTTTTTGATAATGTCAAAAGGGGGAGAAATATTGCTTTGTTGTTTGATGTAAATTTGTAGGTTGTAAATAATATTCAACTTTCCTTGTCCAGCTATGCGCTTTAACTTTTAAATTAACAACCATGCATTCTATAACTATCATCAAGCTATGCATCAAAAAATGATTTGGTGTGGATTTTGTCATCATCAAAAGGGAGGATATTGAAAGTGTAAAGTATCAAAGTGTTGCACTATTAGATTGCCTATGTTTTGATGAAGACAAGGATTTATTGAAAGCTTGAAGATGACTCAACAAATCAACATGCCATGGGCTCAAGGGTTTCATGTCTAGACTATGTTCCCTACAAGAGTCATTTTTAGAGTCTTAGATGTGTGCCTTAGATATTGAATCTAGGTTCGATAAACCTAGATGCAATTCTCACAAGCCTTAAAAATAATCAATTCATTTACATGAGACATAACATCTAGATTATTATATATTCATGCATTGATCATACATGTTACTTGTGCATCTTAGGCACAAAATATTGGTAAAACATGTATAGTTGATAAGCATAACATATAGGTAGTTTACCATTTAATCATTTAGCTGGAAAATATGCCAGTTAATCAATTAATGAAGGTGTTAATCGATTAACGTGAATTCGGTTTTAACAGATAACTGAATACCTGAAATCTCAACACCTCGTTAATCGATTAAAAGGGAACTTAATATATTAATTCGGTTTTCTATATAATTCGGTTTTCTATAATTCAGTTTTCTATATAAACTGTGATTTTAGGTCATGCACTATACATCATATCATTCATTTTTAGAATTGCTAGTTGCATATTTTTTTGTGCTCAATTGTGTCATATAGGCAGAGCGAAATCCATTGTGAGATAGTGAGAGATAGTATCATGCTTAGGGTTTATTTGTCATCCAATTGCATGTGATTAATGTATTAAACTTTGCTATCTTTTCTTGCATGATTCTTGCATTTCTTTCGAAGAATTTTAGGATAGAAATTCCATGTTTCTGCACATTAATGAACTCATACATATTCATGCTAACTTGTGAGTCTTGTATAGGGTTTTTAGCTGAGTTTCAATTGTAATATTTTGAGCTACATTGTGCTTAATAATACTCTGTTTTTGTACTATTTTTGTGTAGTAATAAGGGAAGTCGTCTCCTGGTGTCTTACCACCTATGAGATTCAGTGAGTCTTCACCAAAACTTAGAGGTCTTGAGTATAGAACATTTTCTTGGCTAGGGCTAGATCGTGAGAAAGCTTTTCTTAGGCGATTAGGAGAGTCAACCCAAGAAAGTGGGTTCTTGGATTCATGAAGGGAGCATCTAAGTTTTTAGTATTGGAAGTGTGCATGTAACAATACATTCGTTTCATTATTAGTGAAGAAAATCTCCCGAGATCAGAAGAGGAGGCCTGGATGTAGTTTACAAGTGGACCCGCAAACGAACCATGATAAAATTTCTTGTTGTAGGCTTTTTCTATCCTTAATCTCTTTATGTTTCAAGTTGTAATATTGCCTATTTTTAGCTAATAATTTGGTTACTGTAAATTTGCTATATTGAGTTTAATTATGTTCAAGTATATCTACTTTATTTGTATTTGAATATCGATGAGTGGCTGTAAAATAAGCCATTCCACAACTTGGCGTTTTCTGTGAGTTAATCGATTAACATTCTGATTTAATCGATTAACTAGGGCTTTTTCCAGAATAGGGCTTCGGTGCAAAACGCGGTAATTGGTAACCGCGACACCTATTCCACCCCACCCCCTTCTTGGTGTGTTCTGTCCACTGATACCTAACAACCTTTTTGTAGAGGTATTCTGGTTAATTGGAAAGTCTATATAAAGGCATAGAAACTCATTTCAGACATACACAA
This sequence comes from Lupinus angustifolius, assembly GCF_001865875.1. Lineage (NCBI taxonomy): Eukaryota > Viridiplantae > Streptophyta > Magnoliopsida > Fabales > Fabaceae > Lupinus > Lupinus angustifolius. Next base: position 20,010,498 of record NC_032016.1, read on the forward strand.
TCAATACACAACTCAGATATAATTCATTCATTCAAATCTATGATTTTCTGAAATACTTGTTCTACATTTGGTGCAACTTGTTCATAACTTTCAGAACTTGTTTTGCAAAGTTGCCTTAAGTGTTATTGCAAGTTGTTCAAACCTTCTGAGCATTATTACTAAAGTATACAAAGATTTATTGGATTGCAAGAGTTTATAATTTCAACATATTGTAATGTCAATCCATTGCCATAATTAAACGTTTTCTTCATTCAAAGTATTGAATTACTTTCTTTCACAAGGGTGTGATAAGAAAAGGGATATAGTAACTTGGAAAGGGTGTTTTCCAAAGAGTGATATAGGTATTAGAGAGTGAGTAATGTACAAGGAAATCTTGGGGTGACAAATTGTAATTGCTACTCTTATTATCTAGTGAAGAAATCTCTTGTGCTGCAAGAGTATTGGAAGTAGCCTTCGATGGAGAAGAAGGTGAACCAATATAAAATCTTTGTGTACTCTCTTCTCCTTACATTTACTTGATTATTTCTACATATCTTTTTCTGCAGCTATTAACTCTTGAACTGTGCAGAAAAACCAGTCATAGTTTGAACAACTAATTCACCCCATCTTAGATATCATCTCAATCTTACAATTGGCACCAAAGCTTTTTTTTGAGTAATTTATTCTCAAAATTGGTCTTGTTTCTAAGATGGCCACAAGATCATTTGTAGGAGAAGGTTCCAACATCAATCGCCCTCCAAGCTTTGTTGGAGAATGTTACGACTTCTAGAACATCAGAATGAGAATCTTCATAGAGTCTCAAGATCTAGAAATTTGGAATATAATTGAGGAAGGACCTTATGAACCCTTCACAGTTATCAACAGTGTAAGGGAAGTAAAGCCGAAATCCTCATGGAATTATGAAGACAAGAAAAAAGTGCAATATGATCTAAAAGTAAAAAATATCCTCACTTATGCACTTGGTATTGATGAATGCTTTAGAGTATCAAACTTCAAAATCTGCTAAATAAATGTGGGATCCTCTAGAGACTACACACGAAGGAACCGATGAGGTAAAAAGGTCGAGACTAAATACTCTTTCCCAGGAATACAAAACGTTTCGTATGAAGCCTTGAGAGAAAATACTTGATTTGCAAAAGAGATTTACTCACCTTACAAATCATCTTGTTGCACTTGGAAAAACTTTATCAAATAGTGACTTGAACTTAAATTTTCTAAGATCACTCACCAGAACATGGCAACCAAAAGTTACAGCCATTTCTAAAAAGAAAAGTTTATCAAAATTGTTTATGGCTGGTTTGTTTGGAAAATTGCAGGAACATGAATTGGAACTCAATCAGCTTGAACAACATGAAGAGCAAGAAAAGAAGAATATGAATATCTCTCTCAAACCAAAGGTAGATAGATATGATTTTGTTCGTAAAGAAGTTCGGCAAGTTTCTTAAAAGGAACAAAGGCACTAAAACTAGACAAATGAAGAAATTTACTAAGAACAATGACGCTTCCACTTCAAACCAAATCTTCACATGTTTTGAATGTGGTAAGCCTGGTCATATGAAAATGGACTATCCAAACCTAGAGAGGAATACCGTCAAAGGCAAGAATGAAATGAAGACTAGACGAAGAGCCTACGTAGCTTGGCAAGATAATGATACCAGTTATGTCTCTGAACCAGAAAATGAAGAAAACAAACACATCTCTCATTAATGACATCTCATCACTCTGATTATGAACAGGTAAATTAATCTAACCCATTTTCTTCTTCTGAATTGCAACTTGCATTTAATGATTTACATGATGAATACGTCAAACTCACTAAATTATTTTTAAAACAAAAAACTGAGTTAGAAGCAATCAAGAATAAACCATCATCTTCTTCATGTCAAAACTGCATTACTCTTGAAAAGAAAGTTTCAACATTAAGTCTTGAACTTAATAAAATAAACAAGAGTAGCAAAGATCTGGACAAAATTATCAAAGTTCAGAGATATTCTACAAACCGAAGAGATCTTGGCTGTTCTAAAAGCCAAAATTCTATGAAACAGAATGTCTCAACAAAGATAAACTTTCAAAAACAATGTATCCATACTTTTAAAAGTTATAACAATAAATCTATGATCCATAAGCATCATCTCATATGCACTTATTGTAAAAACCATGGGCATACACCAAACACTTGCATGATTAGAAAACATGGTTTTCCCTTAAGTGCTTATAGATGGGCTGAGAAAAATGCTAACCATGTAGGACTCAAAGAAAATTGGGCACCTAATACCACTTAACCTATTTTGCAGGAAAATTTGAGAGTCGCTTGCAATCTATGGTACTTGGACAGCGGCTGCTCAAAGCACATGACGTGCGACAAATATCAGTGCTCTGTCCGTACTCCAATGGACAAAGGCTATGTCACATATAGTGATAACAACAAAGGAAAAATACTTGGAGTTGGTAGAATCAGTAAACCACCTTCAACAACTATAGAAGGAGTATTATATGTCGAAGGACTCAAGCACAACTTGTTGAGCATAAGTCAACTATGTGATAAAGGATTTCATGTGGCATTCTACCCGGATAAATGCATCATCGAAAGTAAGGATTCTAATAACTCTAAACTAATTTGTAAGAGAATAAATAATATTTATATAATTGACATATATTCTTCTTTACTAATAAAATGTTTAGTTGCTAATAATAATAATGATGCATGGCTTTGGCATAGTAGAATTTCTCATATTCATATGGATCATTTGAATAAACTAATTAAGAAAGATTTATTTGTTGGTTTACCCAAAATGAAGTTTGTTAAAGACAAACTATGTAATGCTTGTCAAATGGGTAAATAAACAAAGACTTATTTCAAACCTAAGCATATGGTTTATTCCAATAGACCATTGTAGTTACTATCCATGGACTTATTTGGCCCCTCAAAGACCAAGAGTTATAGTGGTGACTACTATGCTCTTGTTATAGTAGACAATTTCTCAAGATATACTTGGACTCCATTCTTAGTTCATAAGAATAAGGTATTCAATGCCTTTAGGAAATATGCTAAAAGAGTTATAAGAAGTGATCATGGGGGAGAATTTCAAAATGCTTCTTTTGAAAAATTATGTGATGATCTAGGCACCAATCACAATTGGTATGCTCCTAGAACACCACAAAAATGATGTTGTAGAGAGAAAGAATCGGTCCTTAGAAGAACTTGCTCGTACAATGTTGAATGCAACTAATCTTCCAAAATACTTTTGGGTTGATGCAATTAGTACGGCATGTTATGTTTCAAACAGAGTTCTTATAAGACCAATTCTCAAGAAAACCCCTTATGAACTCTTTAAATATAGAAAACCAAGCATTTCTCATTTGCATGTATTTGGTTGTAAATGTTTTGTTTTAATAATGGTAAAGATAACTTAGGCAAGTTTGATGCAAAATTTGATGAAGGACTCTTCCTAGGCTACTATCTTACGAGTAAAGCTTATAGAATTTTCAATAAAAGAACTTTAGTCATGGAAGAATATGTTCATGTATCTTTTGATGAAACCAATCCTAGAATAAAGGATGGGTTAACTCTTGATGTAGAGGACTTGCCAAGTTTCCCTTTAAAGGAGGATTCTTTTACCAATGAAACAACCAATACTAAGCACTTGAAAATGGATGATACTCTATCTTCTCAAGAAGAGCATATTCATTCTGATTTACCCAAAGAATGGAGAACTCACCAAGACCATCCTATTAACAACATCATTGGCGACATAAGTAAGGGTGTCACTACTAGTTTAAAGTTAAACGATGCTTTTTTAAACATGGCTTTCGTTTCTATAATAGAACCTTCCAAGATTGGTGATGCAATCGAGGATGGACACTGGATTCTTGCTATGCAAGAAGAATTGGATCAGTTTGAGAGAAATAAAGTTTGGAAACTTGTTCTTAGACCAGATAATCGGCATGTTATAGAAACTCGTTGGGTATTCTGTAATGAATCAGATGAAAATAGAATTATTGCTAGAAATAAATCTAGACTAGTAGCACAAGGATGCAATAAGGAAGAAGGAATAGATTTTGATGAAACCTTCGTTGTTGTTGCTAGACTTGAAGCTATTCGGTTGCTACTTGCATATGCTTGCTCTTTAAATTTTCAGTTATATCAAATGGACAAAAAGATTGCATTTCTTAATGATTATATACAAGAAGAAGTGTTTGTAGACCAACCTCCAGGTTTTGAAGACTACAAACATCATTCTCATATTTATAAACTAAAGAAAGCTCCCTATGGATTAAAGCAAGCTCTACGTGCTTGGTACGATCGTCTAACAAACTTTCTTATTGAACAAGGTTTTACAAAAGGAAAGGTCAACACTACACTATTTATTAAGAAAATAAATCATCATACTCTTCTTATTCAAATATATGTAGATGATATTATTTTTGGTTCTACTAATGAAACCTTGTGTAGTGATTTTGGCAAAATGATGCAAGGGGAGTTTGAAATGTCTATGATGGGGAAGCTAAATTACTTCCTTGGATTACAAATCAAATAACTTAAGGATGGTATTTTTGTGAGTCAATCCAAATACTACAGAGATTTGCTGAAAATATTTGAAATGGATGATTGCAAGCCAATTGTCACTCCTATGGGTTCTGGTACATACATTGATATGGATGAAACTGGAAAATATATTGATATATCAAAGTATCAAGGTATGACTGGTTTCCTACTTTATTTAACGGCTAGTAGACTTGATATAATATTTAGTGTCTACTTGTGTGCTCGGTATCAATCTAAACCAAAATAGTCACATTTAGTTGTTGTCAAAAGAATTATTAAATATCTAAAAGGCACAACTGACGTTGGATTATGGTATCCAAAAGGAAGTGTATGTGATTTGGTTGGATATTCAGATTCAAATTTTGCTGGATGCAAAACTGAGAAAAAAAGTACAAGTGGTAATTGTCATATATTAGGTAATGCACTGGTCTCATGGTCATGCAAGAAACAAGCATGTGTTACTCTAAGTACTTCTGAGGCAGAATACATAGCAGCAAGTAGTTGTTGTGCCCAAGTGTTGTGGCTTAAACAACAATTACGTGATTATGGCTTAGACTTAGGATGCATTCCCCTAAAATGTGACAATACTAGTGCTATAAATCTTACAAAGAATCCAGTAATGCATTCTAGAACCAAACACTTAGATATACGGCATCACTTCCTTAGAGACCATGTCCAAAAGAAAGATATATTTGTAGAATTTGTTGATACTCATGACCAACTAGAAGATATATTCATAAAACCCTTGGCAAAAGAACCTTTCTATAAAATTAGAGAAGAATTAGGTATACTTGATGAAGCTTACTTGTCTTAAATGCTTATTCATGATTATATGTTTGCTTCATTATGCTTATAATATGCCTACTTGCACTTAAAATTGCTTAAATCTCTTTAAAATTTTCAAATTCATGGGTATGTAATCGATTACATATGTTCAGTAACCGATTACCAGGTATCAGTATGCCTGAAAATTCCAAATTTTGGGTTCAGTAATAGATTACTCTAGAGAGTAATCGATTACAATATTGAGCAGGAAGCTTCATTAACTGATTACCCTCTTGTGTAATCGATTATCTAAGATCTCTATTTGAAATCTAGGAATTATTTTATGTTGAGTAACCGATTACTCACTTTGAATTACCAATTACTCTAAGCAGTATTTAAGTTTCTCTCCTCATTTTTCAAACACTTCTTCTTCTTCCTCAAACCGTCTTTTTCGTGTTCACCCTATATTTTCTCTAAAATCTTTATTTTTTATTCGATTTGTGTGATTTTTGACTCATTTTATATCACATTTTCAATTCTAAACACTTCTATTTCATAGATTTCATGTTTAGTGGCCCCGATCAAAATTCCCAAAGTTCTCAAATCTCAAAACCTAACTTTTCAAAAACCACAATTCATGGCTTCAACATCAAGAGCAAAGAAGCAACGTACCGGTGTGTCTCAAAGAAAGCAAAGAGCTTCATCTTCTGAGGCTAATCCTTTGGATTTGGCACGTCTTCTTTCAAATGATGTTCAATGCAAAACATTCTCAGAGCATTTTCTTATACGCTCCATCTTCGCTCCTAAGTATGGTAATGTTAGTAACTTTGAGTTTGAAGATTTTTATTTCTCTACTCTTCTAAGGAAACAAGATATTTTTTATTTCTGTAAGGAATCAAAAGCCTACTATCCTGAACATGTTAAAGTATTTTACTATAACTTGAACTTTAGGAAAAATCGCCTAACATCCAATGTAGAAGGAAAAGATATTGTCTTGGATATTAAGACCTTCAGTTCAGTGTGTTGTAATATACCTTCTCAAGGTAGCATCAAAAATTTCGGTCTTGCATGCGATTGGGATAATTATGATAGAAAAGAGTTCACCTACTCTATGTGTAGATTCTCTAAGTGGGAAATAGAAATGTGTTAGCAACTGGCATTAGGTGAAAATGTTAAGAGCAGAGATATCCTTGTTGTAGGAAATCTCAATCTCAAAGACTGTTTGCTCCATTAGTTTTTGAGCTATATTATTCTTCCAAAATATTCAAATCATTCTCAAATTAGAGACATGGAATTGCAATGATGAATTCTCTTAAGCATAACCTTTCAATCAATTGGACTAACATAGTAATGAGACATATGTGGTATGTTCAATAAACTCACAGCCCTTTGCCTTATGCAATCTTCATAACCAACATACTTGAGCATTTTGGTGTATCCACTACTGGTGAATCCAAAGTCACACTTGATGCACACGATTGTAAAATCGATGTGGAAGTGATCCACAAAATAGGCTTCTTCCGAGATCCCATTGATAGACTCTAAAAGCATTGAAGTGATAGGTTGCACCTGTTGATCCTAATGTGAATGCCTCTGCCAATCCTCCTGAACAACAAACTTCTGAGTTTCATGTTTAGTCTTCTTCATCTGTTCCCATGCCTACCAATCATATGATCGTGGATGAGTTATTTTCTCTTCGAGGCTACATCTCTAATCAGATGGATGCTCTTGATGCTCAGAATCAACAAGTCCAATTTGAGTTTCAATGTCTTTGTTATAAGATAAATAGCATGGACCTTGATGACGATAACACTGAACCTGAATCTTAGATCTCTTGTTGTATAGGAATTATGTTTGTAATGTTGTATGTTTTTGGACAATCTGATGTTTTTGTTGTTTTTCTGATTATGATTGAATTTGTACGAACATCTTTTAAATTTTCTTCTATGTGATATCACTTTTATTATTACCATTATAATTGTTATATACATATTGTATGATATATATATATATATATATATATATATATATCATACAATATGTATATAACAATTATAATGGTAATAATAAAAGTGATATCACATAGAAGAAAATTATTTCAGGCACATAACTCTAAATCAAAGGGGGAGCATGCTCAAGACAAGTCAAGAATATCACAAAGCATGCTACTCTTAGAAAACTACACTGTCAAGGAGATATTGGTTTGTCATCATCAAAAAGGGGGAGATTGTGAAGAAGATTTGTCTCCTCACCTTGACAAGGTTTTGCTGAAGACACCAACATCACATAAAAGAAGAAAAGGAAGAATACTTATGAAGACAATGAATACAAAGCTTCAAGAAATTAGAATCTAAGTCTTTAGGTACTTCTATCATGATACTCTAAACTATACACTTAGTAGTAATACCCAAAAGTATTTTAAAAGAAAATTGATAAACACAAGTATAAATGAAAACAATTTTCAAAATATTGTGTAATAGGTTACTAGATCTAAGTAACAGGTTACTGTGACTAAGTAACAGGTTACCAAAACTAAGTAACAGGTTACATGAGTGAGAAACGAGTTATCCAACAAAAATTTAAGCAGGGTAATCGATTACACCATTTGGGTAACCGATTACACAACATGGTAAATAATTACCCAGTTGGACAGAGAAGTTGGATAATCGATTATACTTTTTGAGTAATCAATTAGTGCTTGTGAAGTTGGACAGACTTGTTGGGTAATCGATTACTGAGAGCTATTACACCAGTTTTCATATTCAAACCACACAGCTTTCAACCCAAACGAAATGGTTTCATTCCAAACAAATGCTACCTTTTCGTAGAGGTATTATGGTTGATTGGAAAATCTATATAAAAGCATTGAAACTCATTTCATAGATACACAATCAATACACAACTCAGATATAATTCATTCATTCAAATCTATAATTTTCTAAAATACTTGTTCTATACTTGGTGCAACTTGTTCATAACTTTCAGAACTTGTTTTGCAAAGTTTCCTTAAGTGTTATTGCAAGTTATCAAACCTTCTGAGCATTAGTACTAAAGTATATAAAGAGTTACCGGATTGCAAGATTTTATAACTTCAAAATCTTGTAAAGGCAATTCATTCCCATAGTTAAATGTTTTCTTATTCAAAGTATTGAATTACCTTTTTTCACAAGGGTGTGATAAGAAATGGGATAGAGTCACTTGGAAATGGTGTTTTCCAAATAGTGCTACAGGTATTAGAGAGTGAGTAAGGTACAAGGAAATCTCTGGGTGAGAAATTGTAATTGCTACTCTTAATATCTAGTGAAGAAATCTCTTGTGCTGCAAGAATACTGGACGTAGCCTTCAGTAGACAAGAAGGTTAACCAGTAAAAAATCTCTGAGTACTCTCCTCTCCCTTAACTCCTTAAATTTACTTGATAGTTTCTGCATAAATTTTTCGCTGCTATTAACTCTTGAATTTTGCAGAAAAATCTGTCATAGTTTTTAAACAACTAATTCACCTCTCTTAGTTATCATCTCAGCCTTACATAGAAGAGAAGTAGGCATACTAGATGAAAATGATTTAAAGTAAGTATTCATTTTCAATCCCTCTTAGTTGTCATCTCAGTCTTACAGAATGGTGCATGGTGCATAACTATGTGTCACACGTAGGGAATCCTTTATTGCCATTGAGACTCGGATCAGGTGTGAAATGGTGCACCAAAACGAGATTGTATGATGTTGTCTTATTGGCTGAAGCAAGGGTCAAAGTCGATGCCAACAATGATGATTGATTCAATAGTGAGAAGCGCGAGATCCCAATTTTTCAGATGGAATCAACCGCACGTGACTAAAACGCAAGTGAGAAAACAAATTTTTACATTATGGGAGATTTTTCTCTCTCACACACGTAGAGATTTTTTTGAGTGAGTCTTTTGTGTAGAAACTCTTTTTCTTTTTAGTGCTTTTTCATAATATGATTTTTTGAGGAATTCCTTCCTCTTTGGCATATGCTACTATTTATAGTCTAAGTATATTAACATATACAAATCTTCTAATTTAATTTCTTTGAGAGAATAAAGTTGAAATTTGATTTGTTTTTATAATTGAAATTCAAATTTTGGTTCCTATCATTATGGTTTGTAGAAAGTTAAAGAAAAATCAGATTTCCATTTAATTCATATCCAAAAAATCATGGTTTTCCTGATTATGACATCTAATACAAAAAATTCGAATCTAAAATTATTTAAAAATTAAAAATCTAAATTGAGTGTTAATACCCCAGTGATTAATAATTTTTCTAAAGCTCAAAATTATTGTAATACCCCTAGTTAGTAAAAATAAATATTTGGATATAAAAAAATTAAAAATAGAAATCTTTTTTCTTAGATAAGATTTTTAATCGATTCTAAACCATCTTAATATTATTGTATTACTCTACGATAGGTGAAAATAATCTTTTTAATTTTTTTACAAATCACGAAAGATATTTAATATCCAATCTTGATATTATTTTTCTAACACAATTGTCATCCTTACTTTACTCATATTGGAATACAATCAATTTGATATGATTTGTGTTTTTTATAACACAATCTCTCATTTGATTTTTGAATCCTTAAATATTTAATTATTGGCAAGGTGACTCATAAAACGTAATCAAATTGATATGATATGATATGATTCATATTACATAATTTCAAATCTTTAATTTATCTCATAATCCAATCAAATCTTTAATTCATCCATTTTCTATTTTCTTTATTTATTATTATTATATTTTTTTGAAAATCTTTTGTTTATTATTCCTTTTTTTATAATTCAATTATTTTTATTTAAAAGGGTTTTGGACTTTTTCTAGGCCGGATAAAATGGATGTTCACACTACTCATTACAAAATTATGAAGGATAACATTCTCCTAGAAATACTACGTTGATTTCTATTTGTAGTCGAACTTGTGAAATTCTTTGGTGCCGCTATGTTCAAGTAACTGATGTTAGGAGATTCGCGATAAAATATGATGCAATATTTGTTACTTTCATAATATAGGGGGTCTTTGACATTCAGTGTATCACCAGACTTCAAATTGTCATTTGCAGCAGATTTCACATTGTAGATGCAACTATACCACAAACACATGTACGTGTAAATAAGCAACAGTCTCTCTAATGTGCAGCAATAAACCATGACGATTATTATGCACTTAGAGTTTATCTAGGACTCACGTATTAACAAGGTTGGGGTATGTGTTGTGAGAAATTGACAATTGTACTTAGTATGTGTTGGAACTTGCGTGTATTTAGTATTAGAAATTCTCAATTGAAATTTGTTTAGATATGCTATGCTTATATAAGATATAGGGACGATGAATTAGATATTATAAGTGGGGTACTCTTCATGAAGAAGAAGGCGTGTAAGAGGATAGAATAAAAGGAAGCAACAAAATCAATTCTGATTTTTTTGATCGGCAATAATTCCAAATCTAAGAAGGTAGACTATTACTACAAGACTTTCTCCTTTTACAATGTAAGAAAGTTAGGGACCACATCATGGCAGCTCATGTTTCTTTAATTAGATCTCTATTCTATATTTTGTATTATCATTCCAACCCTTCAATTGAAATTTTGAAATATGTATATCAATATTATGGAAGCTTATGTGACACATTTAATGAAGGCAATCATGAAGTCTGTGCCTACTCTATATACTTAGAGGGCTTAGGTTCTTCTACAACGGGAAAAGGGTGTCAATGTCATCATCACTCTTATGCATCACTAATTGAACACCAACTCTCATTGTTTTAGCACTCATTCACAGATTTGTGTTCACCGGACCAAAGATATATTATTACTTTGTATATAATTAAATAGAGACACATACAAATATGATGAGTGAGTAATATGGGACGCATAATACCCACAATTTTCTATTCTTTTAATATATGAGTGAAAAATCTTAATTTACTTTTGTAGATTTATCTAAAAATAAATATGACTTTTTAGATTAGTTATAGATATTTTAATATTTATTTAATATGTTTATAATTTGTGTTATATTCAAAAAACCAATTACTTTATCAGTTATCTTACATCTAAGTGAATATATCATCTGGTACCTAGTTTTTGTGAAAATAATATTACTTAAAAAATGTAATTTGTGTTAAAAATAATATTTTCTGAATACAATAAACATACTTAGTCTCATGTAAATAGTGTCAAACCAAAACACTTTAATACACTATACCTTAGCCTTTTTCAATTAAAGCATACTTGAGGAGGAAATCATTGATGAAGTAGATGGAAATGGTGCAACATCCTAGGCCCCAGCCACTTAAAAACAGAGAATAAATCATAGTGTTTTACTTTACATGGGAACAAATTCACTTCTGTGACACATTTACATGTGTTTCTCTATAAATTATTATTATTAAGGATTTTACTTTCGGTTAGTATTTTGGGGCATCACACATTCTACTTTGGAAGAAAGATATTTGAGGAGAGAATCTATTCTAAATATATAGAGTTCAATATTGATTTCACAAAGGAAATTTTCACTTCCACAAAAGAAACTAAGATAAATATAATGTTTATTTAAACATTCTTCATGGTGCAAATTTGATTGATTTCTTGGATGTTAACCTCCAAGAAAATACTCCATTTTAACTTATTATGTTCTCTAAATCTCTAAGTGTCAATTGATATAATCTGAATTTGTGCCAATTAGAAATAGTCTAAGATGTAAGCACAATTAATAATATTTTGATAGTAACTTACTGCTTTCGGAGATGATTTATAATTGGCCAAACTCACTTAACAAATTCTTGTCTTTTTTTCCTCATATCAGGATAACTTCTTTCATCATATCATGATATCATTTCTTCTCTACTTTTATATAATAAAATAATACATTTGTCATTGGAAACAAATCACTATACCTGAGCTAGCTCTTATTGTTCACCCACTCTCATTGTTTTAGCACTCATTCACAGATTTATTGTTTACATGAAACCAGTGACCAAAAAGAGATAGTCATTATTCTGTACATAGTTGAATAGAGATATATACAAATATGATGAGTAGGTAACATTGGATGTGTAATGCCCGCAATTTTCTATTCTTTTAATATATGAGCGAATTATCTTGATTTACTTTTGTAGTCTAAAAATAAATATGGTTTTTGTAGATTAGTTATATATCTTTTAATGTTTATTTAATATGTTTATGATTTTTGTTACATTCGAAAAACCAATTATTTTATCAGTTATCGCACATCTAAGTGAATATATATCATTTGTTAACGAGTTTTTGTGAAAATAATATTATTTAAAAATGTAATTTGTGTTAGAAATATTATTTTGTAAATGCAATACATATACTTATTCTCATATAAATGGTGTCAAACCAAAACACTATACCTGAGCCTTTTCAATTAAAATGGCTAAGGCAAGTTAAATATACTAAAAGCATACTTGAGGAAATCATTGATGAAGTAGATGGAAATGGTGCAACATCCTAGGCCCTAGCCACTTAACAGCAGAGGATAAATCATATTGTTTTACTTTACATGGGAACAAATTCATAAGTGAGAAGTAATTGCTCGGTCGCATGTCATAACGAATAATAGGGCCACCAATGGCAATAACATAACTCTGTTGCCACTGAAGAACATGATCCACTTTCTTCTACAAAAAAAATGTTTCCCCAGATTCATAATAACATAAACCCCAGTACCCATAAAATCTTTGAGATTAAAGTTATTCATAATCTCAGAAGTAACAACAAGAGAAATTTTATTGAATATATTTGAAGTATTTATCTTGTTAATAATATAATAATAAATAATGTCTCCAATATTATTATTATAATTTTACTTTTCTTTTAACTTTTGATTAAATTGGTTATGATTATCATAATGTTTATCATAACATATTTAAAATCTTATCATCATATTTATCTTTTTTATTCTTTAATCATTAATTATATCCCTAACTATAGATGTTTATTTTTTTTATATGTTTATTGTTAGTAATATAAAATTAATATATATATATATAATTATCTACCGTATGAATAATTATCTAGAATAAACCACTTTAAGTTATTCCTTTCATTTTATATATTGTCTTAATTAATTCATTTTATATATTGTCTTCATTAGATTATCTTCTCCTCAAGCGTATTTAACACTTCATAATTTAATTTCGATGATAATATAAGAATCTTAGTAAAAATTGAGTAATTCATTGTACAACCGATCAGTGGAATCTTGGTGTAAAATTTAGGAGTGGCATTAATATATGATCAAGTGAGTAACAAAAAATAAAAAATATAATATTAATAGAGTAACAAAAAAAAATATAGATGATTATTTTAAAGTTTCAAAGTAACATATTAATTTTAAATAACAACAATTAATAATTAAAGACGTTAAATAAAAATGTGCATTCATTTCAAATGTTGTTCTTCATTAAAGACTTCAACTCATTGATGATTAAATTAAGGGTAATATTTTCATCTTTTTATTTATCAATATAAATCATCATGTTCTCTATAAGAAATTTATATTATTTTAATAGTTTTGTTTGGTTGTCTTCGTTGCTGAAAATGATTTTTCTATACTAATTAAACCATAATAGTTAAGATAAAATGAATAACTCGATCAAACAAATAATATGCATTCATTTTTCTCGTGTCGTCAAGTTCCACTTAATTCAAATATATTTGAGAGTTTTTCTAATACGAATGGCTAATAACATCAATAATAAAATGTTGAAATTGATATCTCAAGCAAAATGTCTCTTACTCGCATTGAAATCCAAATGTAAAAATTTTGCAAAAAATATACATGTTATCAATATTAAATCTTTTATAAAAATCCATAGAATTTTAGGACTTTTGGCACAATGTTTGACAAAGATAATTTGTAATCTCATAATATATTTTCTAAATATAAAATCATTATGAAATCAAATAAAGTAATAGTATTATAAGTAATATCAACATCTACCTATGTAATAGAATTTTATCTATTATTTATAATTTTCTGAAGGACAGCATAATTTACAGAAGATACAAAAATTAAAAAAGTAAAAAAATCGAGGGGTAGTTGCCCACCTGTCTCAGCCAAGTTCCACACCTGCAACCAATACCATTCTTCTCCTAAAAAGATTCTAGTTTGTTGATTATTTTTCTAGTTGAATGTTAAATTAGTATCCTACAATAAACTTTTAGCAACCACTGCACATAACTGAAATGATAATATCTTAGTGGAATTTGAAAACATTGCTGACTAGCAAATCTGTCAATTAAAATGTTGAACTAGGTTGTTGCAAATAAATATGAAGAGTTTTTATATTCATAAAGACTTGTATGATATATTATTTGACAATAATTACGGTTTAAAGCTTAAGTTATATTAAGTGAGATTTTCAATTTGAAACCAAATTAAAAATAAAAGCGTTAGGAATTAGATTTCACTACTCAACATTTTAATATCCAAAATAATGTATCTCACAAAATGATCTATACTTTGATTTCTTCAACATTATTTATATTTGTGTTACACAAGTTTTTATGTGGTTGTAGATATTTGGCAACATGCACCGATGACCTTCAATGGTGACATCAGATGATGGGATGTGAAAATCAACGGGTGTTGCCCTGCTTGGTCTCCCGGCACGGTGCAGGTTCCGTAGCGTGTCATGAGCACCGGGCTAAGGGGCAGTTGAGCAACTCAAGCGAACCGCCCTACCTTACTACAACATAAGGACACAAGGGAGAAGGTTGTGAAGGTGGCCTCGTTATCCACACCTCCAGTCAGATGGTTCAAGTTGTATATGTTTAATTTCCCTTAAGCAAAGTCTTGTATTCGAGTCTTGTGGGTGGAAAAAATGTTCGTTGAGAGAGTTAGCCCCACATATCTGTGGATATTCCCGACTCGATAGGATTGCCTTCAGTGCAAAGATACATATAGGAAACAAAAAAAAATGATGGATGTGAATGGGTGACTCTAAACTTCTAAATGGTGATAAACTAGAAAAGTTTTTCTATTTTATTTCAAGGAAAGATTATTTAATATGTTATTGTTTAATAACCTCATGAACAAGTTCAGGTAGTGTAATATAAACTAATAGAAAAGGTTTGGAGAGGATGGTTAATTAGGAAATATGCACACAATGGCACTCACAAGTCCAAGTTCTTAGATTTTTAAGAACTCTGGTTGTTTTGATCACTACAATGGAAGACGTTCTTATTAAGAGTTTGTTCTTTCAAAGACAAATGATAGAAATTTCCCATTAGAATGGATATTCTTAAATTAATGTGAAGTCTAAACATAACCATTTAAGAGGGTTAGAATCCTCTCAAGTATTAGAAAGAGAAATAGTATGCAAACCCAAAGAAAATGAAAAATATAATGACATTTAATTATATGTTATTATTTTATAGTGAAGTAACACTTTTACACTTAAACTACATACAAAAATATCACTTTCCTCTTTAATAGCAGAGAGAATTATGGTTCCATTTAAAAACAAAAGAAAGTACATAAGTATGGATGCTCCAACTTCCTTCTGCTTCAAATTAAAATCATAGGGATTTCATATATAAATTTGGCCAATGTTATACAATATCTCTAGCAGATTATTTATGGAGTGTACTTGACATACCTTCATAATTAATAGTACTAATATTAATTCAACATTAGGTTTGACCCAATTTTGTAACTTTCTTTAAACCAGTGTTATGAAACCCGAGCCGGACATCAA
>NC_032016.1:20026653-20090022 GCF_001865875.1 Lupinus angustifolius
GAGATGTTCTTCACTGCTTTGCTGCTGTAGACCTTGGGAGGGGTTTCTATTATCAGGGAATTGGGAATTAGGTTTTACTGTTTCAGACTTTTAGTTTTTAGGTTTTTCTATTTGCTTATTTTAAAAAATTTGTTTTAATGATTCAGTGTAATTGGCCCGCTCGTTTTAATATGACGGGTTGTTCCAGGTTAACCCGGTCCAACCCGGTTGGACCGGAGTACCTACGGTCCAAAACGGCTCCAAATGGGAAACGGCTTAATAGCCAAAACGTGACCGTAATGGTTGCCGGGTGACGGTTGGACCGGTCGGACCGTCCGGTCCGGTCCGGTTCCAACAACACTGCTTTAAACCTTATTTTTAAAAGGATCCTTAATTATATCCATTATTTATTTTCCCTCCCCAACTCATCTTTTGTCTACATTTATACCTACCAATTGGCTATGGTTCTACTTCCTACAGCCTCGTATTGTTTTATATTACTAATGGTATATTCTTACCTTTTATATAAGAAACTAATCATTTTTGGGTATGTGATTGTATCTCTCAACAAATATAGCTTCTAAGAATTGAACCATTGACTTTTTGGTCATCCTTACGGAGCCTTACACCATTAGACTAACACTTACTAATTCATTATATGAAAATCAAATAATTCACGTAATTTGAGTTAGCCAATAGATTTTAACCGTTAGATTTTCATGGAATGAATAGCTAAGATGTGAAGTAAGTTTTTTTAATTTACTCTTCTCCCTAATTTAAAATGGAATTACATTTTGACCCGAAAGTTCATCACATGTATTAATTTGATCTTTGATAAATAAAAAATGGTAAAATATTTGTAATCATTTATGCTCCCATCTTTTTTTTATAAATAAACTGTTCCTATTATCTCATAGTATTAATTTTTTTGATATTCTCCTACCCTAATGGTTCATCGATATCCATTTTAACTTCGGGAGTTGAATTTTAAGCAAAAACTTGACTAATTTTTGTCTAAAAGTAAATTTACATTATTGTACAAACAAACACAAGGCTATTGATATTATTTAATCCTAATTTTAAACTAAAAAATTTATTATAGTAGTTTATTGTAGCTTCCCAAAAATTTTATTAAAGCTTGCTACTATATAAGACACCTTAGTCTACAAGGATTTTATTAAAGCTCCTCCACTATACAAGATATATTAGTCTCTATTTTATTAAAGCCCCTCCACTTTACAAGATATATTACTCTATCACGATTTTATTAAGGGCTGTAAATAGATAAATTTGGATTTGGATTCCGATGGAGGGATGAAAACTTATCTATCAATTCATATAAATTCATTGAAATTATTATTTCAAATTATCTAATTTATTCATATCCAAATTTTATGAATGAATTTCAATCTATCTAATTCATCAATGAATCCATTTTAATGGATTGGATGGATGAATATTCAATTCATTTGATTTTTTAATTAAATTGATTTTTTTTTTAAGAAAATCATTTTTTTAAACATCGCTATTTCAAGAAAGCATTTTTTAAAGTCACTTTTGAAAACCATTTTTTAAATCTCATTAAAAAATTAAAAAAATCATTTTTTTTTAAAAGTGTTTTTTATTTTTTAAGAAACAATTTTTTTAAAATGTAACTTTTTGAACTTTTAATTTTTTTACAATACTATACAAGCATGTCACTTCCAAGGTTCTTTGTTTAAAGTTTTTAAAAAGTATTTAGATATAATATATATTAAAGAACAAACTTTTAATATTAATCATATACATGTGTCATATAATTAATCTCAATTTAATAATTAAATTAAAATGAAAGTGAGAAACACTATAAAGAAATTAGAGTTGAGATATCAATCAAAATTATATTAGAGGCAATCCTTAGCTTGTTTGTTTTCAGTTGCATCCCTTATACTCTTCTAATGCATTATCTTTTGTTGTTTAAAAAATAAATCCAAATGGATACTCCTATTAGATGACAATAATTAAATTAATTCATTAAACTATATAAAAAGAAAAAAGGAAATTGTACCGGATATACTAAAGAATAAATAATAAAAATCAAATACAAATTAAAAGTTGATTTTTTTGTTAAAAATAAATTGAACCAAGTACAACAACAATTTTAGAGAACATTGTTGTTGTTGTAATTTTCACATAAATATATTTTTAAATAAGTACAGACATTTTTTTTAGAATCACAAACAGGCCTATAATACTTATAATATCAATGACGAACCTCTTTAAGTTATTGATAACAAATTAAAAGTAAAAATCTAAAAATGATTAATGTATAAAAATTGAGGGAAAATTGTTAACAAAACAAATACTAAACTAAAAAGAAGAGGGGATCCACTTTCATCAAGAGAGTAAATTTAAAAAATTTACTTCACATCTTAGCCATCTATTAGAAAAGATTTGAATTAGTAGTAGATTTAAACCATTAATTTTTTCTATAATTAATGACTAAGATGTGAAATAAATTTGATAAACTTACTCTTAAAGAAAATGGATCTCCTCTCAGTTAAAAATTGTAATGTATAAAATACAACTATACATAGCATAACAAATATATCAAACAACTTTACTATTTTTCAAATCTTTAATAGACTTTTGTAGTCCACGAAGAAAGAAGTAATTGAAGTAAGATGAGTCTTAAAAGGTAAAATAGATATATACTAAGCATCAAAACTTCCAAAAGAGAATCAATGGGGTGAAGAATTTTGTGTGAATTTTTAATTTTTGGATAGATTGTATATTCATCCAATTAAATACATCCATTAGATATAATGTGGATTTAAATTCATCCATTACTAAGGTATTCATTGGATTATATCATTTTAAATTCATTAGCTCTAATGAATTGATTTAGATGAATTTAATTATTTTGGATTTGGAAGGATTGTAAATATTGTGATAACTTAGTCACGTCTAGATTTTATTAAAGTTCCTCCAATGTATAAGATACATGATTTATAGAGTAAAGGCACTTTAGTCTTAAAAGTTCATTTCACTTAATGCCTAGAAACCAATTTGTTACTACATTTTGTTTGGGACAAAATTGTTGCACACATAACTATTTAAAAGGAGGAGATCTTAGGGTGTCATGAGAGAATAACATAGGTTGTTGTTTTGTGAGGTTGTGATTTGATGTTAATAGAATCTTAATCCACAAAAAAGAAACTTCGTGCACTATAAGAAATTTACCATATATTTATGGACAAAAATCGTTTGTAAAAGTTAAAAAATTGTAGGTATAGCACAAAAAACTTTTACCTACAAAGATTTTTGTTCATCGTATTTAAGTTGATATATGTACATATATATTTTAACTTCACTATAGGTTTTAGTGACGGCTATCAGGAGCGTGGGCATAAACTTTAACCTATACTAGCAGATTTTGTTTGCCACTATAGGTGTTTGTAACTATGAATATTCTCTTTCACTACAAGTTTTATAGATGGGAGTTGTTACTAATAAGTATAAGGCTCAAACTTATATATTTAGTTTTGCATGGGGATATAGATTAATATGATTTTCTTATACCTATGGTTTTATTTCATTGGTATAAGTATTTGTGATATTAAAAGAATCATACCTATAGCCACAATTCCATTTCGACCTATTTCAGTGATTATCTTAATATATTTTTTGATTTCCCACAGGTATCCTCGCACTAGAGGCAATCATGTCCGAGCCGGGAACATCTACAAGTATGTGGGGCTAACTCTCCTAGGGGACATTTTTTTCATCCACAAGACTCGAACCCGAGACCCTGCTTAAGGGGAATCAAGCATGTAGCACTTTGAACCAACACTCATTGGTTGATTATCTTAATATGAAATCATAGTATGAATTTATAATGGAAAAATAAACATATGAGCACATCATTATATTTAAAATAAAAAATGTCATAGAATCTGATGAAGTGCATGAGTTAAATATGTTGATCTAAAAATAACATAACTACATATATCATAGACATAAAATGTCTGATAATCCTAAAAATTAGATAATTTGGATGTCCATATAGACACAAATTGTGTTTCCAAAAATATCAAAACAGTTCATTTCTCAGTTTGTCACATCAAAAAAGAAATTATTCACTAACATTCATCAACAAAGAATAAAAAATACATCAATGAATAAATAAAATAACTCAATGATCATTACAAAGCAATATATTTATACAAAGACATCTTAAAAAAGAGTATCAACAAATTAATGGTCTCCAAACACATGATGTAAAGTAAGAAATTTAACTACAAACAATATGCTTGACCCATTCAACACATATATTCACCAATAACTATAATACTATGAGAAATTGAGAATCTAATCGCTCAAGCATACATTTGGAATGCATTTGTTGGTTATCCTAAATCTTATCATTTCATAATGGGGAAATATGCATATATAGGGTTCAACTTATGTCCAACTCCAATACATCACCCTCAAATGTTACTCCATTACAAACAAGACATGTCAATGGTCCAAAAACAAAACCATTGCTAGTGATTTAAGCTTCCAATAACCAAATAAGACATCTCTTCATATCAACCAGTAGTGAAAACATAAAAAAATTGCCAAAAGGTGCTAAAGCACCCCAAATATATTAATAGAAGAACAAGGTACAATTAAAATCCACCAATTACATGTTAGAGAATCTATAGTTAGGGAGCCCCAATCAATTTCTACCGCAATCTGTTAAAGAAACATGATATCCCATGCACAAGAAACTAAAAATTCTAATTAACCTTTTGCTACACTTGATTTTGTTAATTCAGTTTCTTAATTGAAGAAGAAAGAATGCAAGCTATTAATAGCAAGCTAGCCTAACAAACTAACCAACTGAAAAAACTAAAAATAGCAATAAACCATAAACATAAAAATTGGGCCTAAAGAAACGAAAACAATAAAGCCCAAAGTAAAAACAAAACTCATTTATCCTTCTTCTTCTTCATATGTGTAATTTCAGCACATACTTCTTCTTCCTTCATTTCCTTATGAGGACCATGGCTTGTCTCCAACAGCCTCCCACAACCTGGAATGTAGATGTTTAACATTCCAAGCTTGGAGTGAAGCTTCTGGAAAAGAGAGGGAAACAAAGCTTTAGTAAGAATGTCGCCGATTTGAGAAGAACTTGGGATGGATAGGAGGTGAATAAGGCCAGATTGGATCTTTTCCCTTACTGAATGACAGTCAACTTCGATATGATTGGTTCTTTCATGAAATATAGGATTCGCAGTTATGTGAATGACAGACTCATTATCACAAAACAGGACAATTGGAGTTGGATGAACAATCTTCAAGTCATTCATAAGATAGACCAACCATTGAGCTTCAGAAGTAGCCAAGGCTATTGTCCTATATTCAGCCTCAGCAGAGGATCTTGCCACGACCTGCTGCTTTTTGCTCTTCCAAGAGATAAGAGCATTTCCAAGATAAAAGCAATATCCTGAAACAAATTTTCTAGAGTCAGGGCATCCTGCCCAATCTGAATCAGTATATCCTCTTAGCTTGAAATCTGAATCTGCAGGAAAGAAAACTCCAAAACTGATTGAGCCTTTGAGAAACCTTAGCACCTTTTTGGCTCCTTCATAATGGAGGTTAGTAGGCTTTGAAACAAATTGACTCAAATGACCAACACAAAAACTAATATCAGGTCTAGTATGAGATAAGTAGAGGAGTTTACCCATTAATCTTCTGTAAATAGTTGGGTCATCTAAACGGACTCCATCCTCTATACTCATCAATTTTCCTGTGTATTCCATCGGGGTAGAACAAGGCTTGCAAGCTAGTATACATGTTTCTCCAAGGAGGTCAAGAGTGTATTTTCATTGATAAAGGGTAATCCCCTTAATGGATCTGGCAATCTCCATGCCTAGGAAGTACTTTAATTCTCCAAGATCTTTTATGCTAAATTCATCATCAAGTAATTGTTTAATTCTATTGATCTCTGCTATGCTATTTCCTGCAAGTACAAGATCATCAACGTATACAAGTATAGAAGTAAAACTGAAATATGTGGATTTAATGAACAAAGATTGATCAGCAAAGGACTGTTCATAACCTGTTTGTAGAAGAAAACCTGTCAACTTGGCATGCCATTGTCTACTGGCTTGTTTAAGCCCATAGAGAGATTTCTCAAGTTTGCATACTAGGTTGAATAGCATTTTTCCAGCAGGTGTGTTTGATAGCATCATTATATGTTTTAGGCTCAACATTAGCAGATATAATAAAAGAAAAACGCTTATGTGCCAAAGATAGATGGGCATAAGATATACTATTGCATAAGGGATACTTTTCTTTTGAAGACTTTAATGAGTTTGAATGAGAAGTGGAAGCAATTAGGTTGCAGTGATAGTCTTGCAAGTAGTGAGATCTAGACTATTCCTAATAGATTTTCTAATTTCATTGGAATTGTTAGGAATAGCACTATCATAATTGGCAATCTCGATAGTTTGAGTATTAAAGCCAGGGTCACCTGTTATATTCTCACAGATTTCATCAGTTTGAATATTGATGTAAACCCTCCTAGGGCAGCCTTTGATTCCAAGGGCAAGACAAGTTATGATGGTCCTACAACTAGGGCCAAAGCCAAGGCAGGGATCCTTAAGGTCTCAAAGGACACAATTGACCCAGGAGAGGGTATGTGAGGAGGACATTTATGTCCTTAGGTCACTTTCTACTTAGGTTTATTTTATTTTCATTGATTCAAATAAATGAGATTGCATTCTCATATAGTCTTAGGTTTATTTTCATTCAAGTATTTTTAATATTTAATTCATGTAATATGGGTTGGGATTTATTTGTAACATGGTCCATATTTCATGACCAAGTAGTTCACTTAGGTTCAAGGGTAAGCCTTTCACGTGGCTAGGGCAAATGGAAGTCAATGCATGATCATTTCAAGGAAGGAGGCACGTAAGGAACTCTATCTATAAGGACAAACAAGGAGATAAGGCAATTCAGCTAACACTTTATCTCTAAGGCAAACAAGGAGATAAGGCATGGAGGGAAAACGAATTTAAAAGAAGATAGGTTTGTTTTAGCAATTTGAATTTGAATTTGAATTTGAATTTGGATTTGAAAGAAGATAGATTTGAATTTGAATTCAAGGGTATATGGCACACGTTTTCAAACTTGGAGATAAAGAGAAGATTATATGAAGATTAAAGAGAGATTAATCAATCTCCCAAAGATGCACACGGCTAGAAACAAGGAAAGAAGATAGGAAGCTCAATCTTTTAAGGTGCACAAGGCTATAAAATAGGGAATCCTAATCTCATCTCCAACCAACAACAAATCAGATTGGATTCAAATTAAATATGATTAGTTCCTCAAGATGAAGTCAAATTGATCAAGTCTCTTCCTTCTCCTCAACAAATTCGGCCAACCATCCACCAAAACCGAATTACACTCAAGACTAAGTCAAACAAGCAATTCAGCTCAACCAATTGATATTACTTAGGATTTTATTTTTATGTTTATTAGAAGATAATTTGATTTCTATCTTCTATTTTATCTATTCAGCCAAGGCAACTTTGCCTATTTATAGTTTGATCAAATCATTAATAAAGGTTAAGTTTTATTTTGAGTAAATTTGAATTGTTTTAGTTGAGAGCACTTCTCCTAAACCTAGGTTGGCCGTGGCCACCACCATACTTGTTCTTATCAAGCATCCTTGCTTGTGGCGAACCCCATAGCTTATCAAGCAGCATTGCTTGTGGCGCTCCTCACCTTCCATTCTTTTCCACCTTCACCTTCATCCTACAAACCATACACAAACCCTAGCCTAATTATACATCCCAAACCGAAGCCACATCTACCCCAAAATTACCCTAATTCCCCAAAACCGAATTCACACATTCACAAATCTAAGTTCAAGCTAAAACGATCCTTTAATTCAAAGGCAGCCCCAAGAGGTTGTCATCAAGTGGTCATCAGAGCTAGTTTTGGCTTGAAACCCAAGTCATGGCCAATGAGGCCAACCAAAGGACAAACATCTTCCTTTCTAGGTGTTTGGTCCAAGGAAACATCTGCCTATTAAGTATTGATGGTGGTTGTACCAACATGGCTAGTTCAAGGTTAGTTTCAAAACTAAACCTTGAGACTAAACCACATCCCACTCCTTACCAACTACAATGGTTAAGTGAGATTGGGGGGATTATTGTGAACCAGCAAGTGGAGGTTCCCTTTTCAATAGGGAAATATGAAGATGTAGTTCTTTGTGATGTGGTTCACATGGAGACCAGCCATATACGTTTGGGTCGTCCATGGCACATGGATAAGAGGACCATCCATGATGGATTTTCAAACAAATACACTTTTTTTCACCAAAATCGAAAGTTGGTGTTACGTCCCTTATCTCCTACACAAGTGATTGAGGATCAGAAGACTCTGAAGAAAAAAATTGAGGAGGAGAAAAAGGCAATTGTGTGTAAAAAGGAAATTGAAAAAGAGGGAAGTGAGAATATTTTGGTTCCAAAACAACCCCTACCTCCACTACAGGGTAAAGAAATTTTAGTTACTACTAACAAGTCTCAGGAGGAGAAAAAGGCAATTGTGTGTGAAAAGAAAGTTCAAAAAGAGGGAAGTGAGAATATTTTGGTTCCAAAACAGCCCCTACCTCCACTCCAGGTTAAAGAAATTCTTTTTACTACTAACAAGTCTTTGCCTAGTTTTATTCACAACATTTTGCAGGAATTTGGAGTGAACCTTATTAAAGAAGAAGCACCTATTCATCCATACATTTTGGAGGCTGACTTTTACATTGGGCAAGTTATTCATATGGATGTGATTAGCACAAGCCTTGATGACTCAATTCTTACGAAGTTTTTTAAGGATGAACGTTTCCTCACAAAATTACTATTTGGTGCATGTGTTATTGCTGGACTATTCATCAAGGGTATAATCAATGATGAATATGTGGAGAATTGGTTGTTACAATTCAAGAAGATGGTCTTTGATCCAGGAGGTGGTGATACCTCAAATTTGAGGACAAATTCTTTTCAAGAAAGAGGGTATGATGTAAACCAAGGGGGGCAACCTATGATTTTTGGAGGCCATGTTCTTGCAAAGAATTTATAGCATAGTTTGGTTTATTTTATTTGCATTATTCAAATAAATGAGATTGCATTCTCATGTAGTCTTAGGTTTAATTTCCTTCAAGTATTTTTAGTATTTAATTCATGTAATATGGGTTGGGACTTATTTGTAACATGGTCCATATTTCGTGACCAAGTAGTTCACTTAGGTTCAAGGGTAAGCCTTTCACGTGGCTAGGGCAAATGGAAGTCAATGCATGATCATTTCAAGGAAGGAGGCACGTAAGGAACTCTATCTATAAGGACAAACAAGGAGATAAGGCAATTCAGCTAACACTTTATCTCTAAGGCAAACAAGGAGATAAGGCATGGAGGGAAAACGAATTTAAAAGAAGATAGGTTTGTTTTAGCAATTTGAATTTGAATTTGAATTTGAATTTGGATTTGAAAGAAGATAGATTTGAATTTGAATTCAAGGGTATATGGCACACGTTTTCAAACTTGGAGATAAAGAGAAGATTATATGAAGATTAAAGAGAGATTAATCAATCTCCCAAAGATGCACACGGCTAGAAACAAGGAAAGAAGATAGGAAGCTCAATCTTTTAAGGTGCACAAGGCTATAAAATAGGGAATCCTAATCTCATCTCCAACCAACAACAAATCAGATTGGATTCAAATTAAATATGATTAGTTCCTCAAGATGAAGTCAAATTGATCAAGTCTCTTCCTTCTCCTCAACAAATTCGGCCAACCATCCACCAAAACCGAATTACACTCAAGACTAAGTCAAACAAGCAATTCAGCTCAACCAATTGATATTACTTAGGATTTTATTTTTATGTTTACTAGAAGATAATTTGATTTCTATCTTCTATTTTATCTATTCAGCCAAGGCAACTTTGCCTATTTATAGTTTGATCAAATCATTAATAAAGGTTAAGTTTTATTTTGAGTAAATTTGAATTGTTTTAGTTGAGAGCACTTCTCCTAAACCTAGGTTGGCCGTGGCCACCACCATACTTGTTCTTATCAAGCATCCTTGCTTGTGGCGAACCCCATAGCTTATCAAGCAGCATTGCTTGTGGCGCTCCTCACCTTCCATTCTTTTCCACCTTCACCTTCATCCTACAAACCATACACAAACCCTAGCCTAATTATACATCCCAAACCGAAGCCACATCTACCCCAAAATTACCCTAATTCCCCAAAACCGAATTCACACATTCACAAATCTAAGTTCAAGCTAAAACGATCCTTTAATTCAAAGGCAGCCCCAAGAGGTTGTCATCAAGTGGTCATCAGAGCTAGTTTTGGCTTGAAACCCAAGTCATGGCCAATGAGGCCAACCAAAGGACAAACATCTTCCTTTCTAGGTGTTTGGTCCAAGGAAACATCTGCCTATTAAGTATTGATGGTGGTTGTACCAACATGGCTAGTTCAAGGTTAGTTTCAAAACTAAACCTTGAGACTAAACCACATCCCACTCCTTACCAACTACAATGGTTAAGTGAGATTGGGGGGATTATTGTGAACCAGCAAGTGGAGGTTCCCTTTTCAATAGGGAAATATGAAGATGTAGTTCTTTGTGATGTGGTTCACATGGAGACCAGCCATATACGTTTGGGTCGTCCATGGCACATGGATAAGAGGACCATCCATGATGGATTTTCAAACAAATACACTTTTTTTCACCAAAATCGAAAGTTGGTGTTACGTCCCTTATCTCCTACACAAGTGATTGAGGATCAGAAGACTCTGAAGAAAAAAATTGAGGAGGAGAAAAAGGCAATTGTGTGTAAAAAGGAAATTGAAAAAGAGGGAAGTGAGAATATTTTGGTTCCAAAACAACCCCTACCTCCACTACAGGGTAAAGAAATTTTAGTTACTACTAACAAGTCTCAGGAGGAGAAAAAGGCAATTGTGTGTGAAAAGAAAGTTCAAAAAGAGGGAAGTGAGAATATTTTGGTTCCAAAACAGCCCCTACCTCCACTCCAGGTTAAAGAAATTCTTTTTACTACTAACAAGTCTTTGCCTAGTTTTATTCACAACATTTTGCAGGAATTTGGAGTGAACCTTATTAAAGAAGAAGCACCTATTCATCCATACATTTTGGAGGCTGACTTTTACATTGGGCAAGTTATTCATATGGATGTGATTAGCACAAGCCTTGATGACTCAATTCTTACGAAGTTTTTTAAGGATGAACGTTTCCTCACAAAATTACTATTTGGTGCATGTGTTATTGCTGGACTATTCATCAAGGGTATAATCAATGATGAATATGTGGAGAATTGGTTGTTACAATTCAAGAAGATGGTCTTTGATCCAGGAGGTGGTGATACCTCAAATTTGAGGACAAATTCTTTTCAAGAAAGAGGGTATGATGTAAACCAAGGGGGGCAACCTATGATTTTTGGAGGCCATGTTCTTGCAAAGAATTTATAGCATAGTTTGGTTTATTTTATTTGCATTATTCAAATAAATGAGATTGCATTCTCATGTAGTCTTAGGTTTAATTTCCTTCAAGTATTTTTAGTATTTAATTCATGTAATATGGGTTGGGACTTATTTGTAACATGGTCCATATTTCGTGACCAAGTAGTTCACTTAGGTTCAAGGGTAAGCCTTTCACGTGGCTAGGGCAAATGGAAGTCAATGCATGATCATTTCAAGGAAGGAGGCACGTAAGGAACTCTATCTATAAGGACAAACAAGGAGATAAGGCAATTCAGCTAACACTTTATCTCTAAGGCAAACAAGGAGATAAGGCATGGAGGGAAAACGAATTTAAAAGAAGATAGGTTTGTTTTAGCAATTTGAATTTGAATTTGAATTTGAATTTGGATTTGAAAGAAGATAGATTTGAATTTGAATTCAAGGGTATATGGCACACGTTTTCAAACTTGGAGATAAAGAGAAGATTATATGAAGATTAAAGAGAGATTAATCAATCTCCCAAAGATGCACACGGCTAGAAACAAGGAAAGAAGATAGGAAGCTCAATCTTTTAAGGTGCACAAGGCTATAAAATAGGGAATCCTAATCTCATCTCCAACCAACAACAAATCAGATTGGATTCAAATTAAATATGATTAGTTCCTCAAGATGAAGTCAAATTGATCAAGTCTCTTCCTTCTCCTCAACAAATTCGGCCAACCATCCACCAAAACCGAATTACACTCAAGACTAAGTCAAACAAGCAATTCAGCTCAACCAATTGATATTACTTAGGATTTTATTTTTATGTTTACTAGAAGATAATTTGATTTCTATCTTCTATTTTATCTATTCAGCCAAGGCAACTTTGCCTATTTATAGTTTGATCAAATCATTAATAAAGGTTAAGTTTTATTTTGAGTAAATTTGAATTGTTTTAGTTGAGAGCACTTCTCCTAAACCTAGGTTGGCCGTGGCCACCACCATACTTGTTCTTATCAAGCATCCTTGCTTGTGGCGAACCCCATAGCTTATCAAGCAGCATTGCTTGTGGCGCTCCTCACCTTCCATTCTTTTCCACCTTCACCTTCATCCTACAAACCATACACAAACCCTAGCCTAATTATACATCCCAAACCGAAGCCACATCTACCCCAAAATTACCCTAATTCCCCAAAACCGAATTCACACAGGATGACGTTGAGGATGATGATAGGATGAGGATGAGGATGAGGAGGAGGAGGAGGAAAGGATGAGGCTGGATAAGTGTGAGGACGAAGATGAGGATTAGGATAGGATGAGGATNCCTAATTTGACAAAACCGAATTCACACATTCACAAAGCCTAATTTCAAGCTAAACAATCCTATAATTCTAAGGAAGCCCCTTGAGGTTGTCATCAATGGTCCTGAAATTGGTGAGTGTTTGGTTCTACATTAATAGTCTCAAGGTTCTCAAATCCAAGACTGTTAGGCAGGATCAGATTTAGATCCTGCTCAGTGTCATTAAATCCCTCAAAAGGGAAAATATGCTCATAAAAGGATACATTTCTAGAGACAAAAATCTCATGAGTCTTGGTGTCTAAGATCAAATATCCTTTCACCCCCTTCTTGTCCCTAAGTAAACACCCTCTCTTAATCTAGGATCCAATTTCTTTCTGTGAGAAGTGATAGTGGTAGAATAGCATAAGCAACCAAAAACTCTTAGGTTCAAGATGCTAGGAAGTTTCTCATACAAGACAAAAAAAGGACTCTTATTTGACAGATACTTACTTGGTTGTCTATTGATTAGATAAACAACATGTATCATCACATAATTCCAAAAACAATGAGGGATCTTAGATTGAAAAATCAGAGACCTTGCAACACCTAGAATTTGTTGGTGTTTCCTCTCAACAACCCCATTCTGTTGGGGTGTTTCAACACAACTAGTATGATGTTATATCCTTTTGCTAACATAGAATTCAGGGAGGGAAAATTCCCTTCCATTGTCATTTCTCACACACTTTACTGTTACATTGAATTGAGTCTGAATAAGGCAAATAAAACTTCTAATGAGAACAGGAACTTCAGATTTGAGTTTCAGAAAATAAAGCCAAGTGAATCTAGATCTATCATTAATTATTGTCAAGACGTATCTATGTCCAAGAGTACTTGGAGTAGCAAAGGGGCCCCATATGTCCATATGAAGTAAATCAAAATTACAAATAGATTTACAAGTCTTATTGTCATATGGTAAATTCCTTTGCTTAGCCAAATGGCAAATGTGGCAAGGGTCGGTAGTTTTAGTATAGGAAATTATAGGAAAACGTTTCTGCATTTCTAACATTTTGCCATGGGAAGGGTGTCCTAATCTACTATGCCAAACATTAGTATCATAGGTATTAAAAGTATTGACAGAAATACTAGGATTAGCCTTGTGTATGATTGGTAAGGTCTTCACATTATCCTTCATTGCATATAATCCACTCCTCAATTCAGCTACACCAATCATCCTCAATGATGGGAGATCCTGAATATGGCAAATATTATTCATAAAAGTTAGCTGACAAGGAGATGTTTCAATTAATTTTGATATGGAAATCAGATTGTAACTGAAACAGGGAATATACAAAACATCAACTAAGTAGAGATGAGAAGAGAACATGACACTTCCTTATATATTTGTGGATATCTGACTACTATTAGGCAAGGTCACAAAAATGGTATTGATTTTCTTGTACGTTTGAAATTGTGAAAGGGTGTGGCATATATGATCGGTTGCTCCTGTATCAAGAAACCAGTCAAGATTTTTGGCATTGCAACTTAAGGTATTCACTGTACCTTTATCATTTTCATTTTGATCTGTAGAGTGGGTAGAAAATTGATTTGTGTTGTGAGTGATCCCAGGTTGCAATATGGATAGAAGGGTTTGATGTTATTGGGGAGTGATATTGACTCTGGGTGCTGCCCTGTTGATCTTAATGCTCAATGATTGATCCTTTGCTTGATCTTGGGAGGCAGAATCATAGCCTTGAGTCTCATTTGTTGCAATGTTGTTAACAACATAGGTTTTGGAATTGCCAGGGGGGAAGCCATATTTCTTGAAGCATTGATCAACAGTGTGGTCATTTTTGTGGCAGAAAGTGCAAGTCTTTGTTCCTCTACCACTTAAAGATCTACCTATGCCTCTTCCTGTTTGGTATGCTCTCCCTCTACCTCTTCCTCTATTGGTTCTTGTATCTCTTCCAATCTCACTTTCGTAATTCTCATTGTTGGAAGTGTTCATCAGAATCCTTGGTTCACCTAGTTGAGAGTTAATGTGTCTCTCTTGCTGAGTCAATAAGTAGAAAGCTTTGTTGATGGTTGGGAGTGGGTCCATTAGCATAATATGTGACCTCACTCCTTCATATTGATCATTGAGCCCATTGAGAAAACAAATGACATGGTCATTTTCTTTATATCCCTTTATGGTATGTATTAGATCACATATACACTTATGTGTACAAGTACATCCAGGTTGGCCTAAAATTATCCAACTCCTGCCATAGCCCCTTGATATGATTATGATAAGCAGCTATGCTGAGATTACCCTGCCTGTAAGTATAGATTTCTCGAAGAAGCTCTACAATTCTGAATACATCATCCTGGTAGTATCTTTCACGCAAATCTTGCCAAATTTCTAGAGTTGTGTCCATCCAAAGGATGCTTTGAACGATTGAGGCATCAATTGATTGGGTTAGCCAGGAAACTACTAAAGTGTTGCATTTGTCCCATGCATTGAAGCTTGGATCTTCGATTGGAGGCTTAGGGAGTGATCCATCGATGAAATGAAGTTTGTTCTTTGTCTTGATGGACATCCACATTGCACGGGACCAAGAATGGTAATTCTCCCCTTTGAGAGCTTTAGACACGAGAATCGCACCTAGGTTCTCATTAGGACTCATGAAATAGGCTGCTTTTTATTCTGATATGTTGGCAGCGGAAGAATGGAGTATCAGGGCTAGAAGCTCTGATACCATGTTAAAGAAACATGGTATCCCATTGCACAAGAAACTAAAAATTCTAATTGACCTTTTACTGCACTTGATTTTGTTAATTCAGTTTCTTAATTTAAGAAGAAAGAATGCAAGCTATTAATAGCAAGCTGACCTAACAAATTAACCAACTGAAAAAACTAAAAATAGCAATAAACCAGAAACATAAAAACTAGGCCTACAGAAAAGAAAACAATAAAGCCCAAAGTAAAAACAAAACTCATTTATCCTTCTTCTTCTTCATATGTGTAATTTCAGCACATACTTCTTCTTCCTTCATTTCCTTATGAGGACCATGGCTTGTCTCCAACACAATCATTAAAGATAAATTGTGGAATAGAATCCCACCAAGTATAAGTTTTGGATGTAAATTGTGAAACATAAAATAAGATAGATTGCCTACTAAATGTTTGCCTATCATTTACACAACAAACTACATAAGCATAAGTTCATTATCAAATCAATCTAGCATTGTATGAAGAAATCATTCGCCTATGAAGAGTGCCAAAAAAATGCAACATGGATAAAAAAATTCAAGCTGAACTAGCAACGAACTCCTAAACCCATGCAGCAAATTGAATAGAAAATGCATATAACTATTAAAAGGCATGCAAAGACAAAAAAATAGTTACCAAAACACGTTGACATAATGGTATCAAAATAAATTATCATGCTGTAGAAACATTAACTAGGTGGTAAGACCTCTCCAATACATCTTAATTATCTAACGCAGCAACAAAACAGAAAAAAAAGGTTGAAAAATGTTCCACAAATTTATATTAAAAAAACATCAATGAATGAATAAAATAATCCAAAAAAACTAGTAATAAAAATTATTATACTATATTTATTATCTTTATTATGATCTGAATTTGGAGAACCAAAAGAAGTTGGAATAGTAGAAAAATTTTGAACCTATAAAAGCTAAAACAAAATAATATGAGTAAACTATTTTGATATATACAATTTTTTGTCCTTAACTCAAAGTACTGTAGTTATATATTGTCATAGCCAATTCAATAGCAAATAAGAATAGTCAACTCACTGACAATTACTTAATCCAATGCATATATTAAAAGATTTCAGAAGTCCACAAGAACACTCTTCTACAAATATTATAGAACTATATGAGATTAAATCTTTCAGTTAGTAAACTTAACATCCTCTCATTATTACGGGGTGAAAGTAGTTTTTGTAATACCATACATATTCATTGCTTTACCTTGTCTCAGTATATCTACAGCTCAAAATGAATGATTGAAACTCCCATTAACAAAACAAAAGTGGACAAGCATGCTTCCCCCGATATTAATCAAATAGTAAAGAGTAGAGAGACAAGAGAATAACATAAGAGATTTGGTAACGAGGTTTGGCCAATTGTGCCTACGTCCCCAGGAGCGTTGAGCGACTACCACTATTTATTATTAGAGAATTATGATTAGTATTTGACTATTCTTCTTCTTGTTATATTAGGTTTACATAACATAAATATATATAACTTTCTACTCCAACTCCTTTACATCAGCCCAAGTCCACAACTTGTATTTTTCTTATCGATAAGAGATATGAGTCATTGCACAACAGACAAAATTAGTACTTAAAAGCATATAGAAAAGAACTATAACTTCTAAGTTTCTTAAAATTAGAAGATAGGAGCTTCAAGATTAGTACTTACACCAGACAACTCCCTCAAGCACAAATCTTCAATTTTGAAAGTAAATAAACTCAACATTGGATCTACAATTGAATGTCCAAGCTGAGATGCAAGGCCATAACCCTGTGACATAAAGAACCAGATTAAAAAAATATGATGGACTCATGCATTTCAATTCAAATAAATCAATTATCCACCACAATCTGTCGGCTACTACCACTGGCAATTAATAGATAATTGTTATTCATCAGTTATTGAATAAAGTTTTCCATAATAAGCTATGCTACTCTAGTTCATCACCATTGGATAAAGACATGATTCAAATTATATGATTGTAATTCCAGAGTAGAAAATATATAGAGCAGTGATATTAGTTTAAGCTGAACGATGGCATCAATGATATCTTTAAGAATATTCTTGAATAACTTAAAAATGCACAAGAATTAGACAATATCAATAGAAGAAACAAACATAAAAAAACTTCCATTCTTATATTAGTTATCTATTTTCAAGCATTCTTATGAGGTACATTCAAATTTGGATTCATCGAATAACTCAAAAAAAATTTCTTATGAGGTACAATTTTTTTACGTTCATCAGTATATTATATATTTGTATCTGTGGCTATACTTGCTGCCATTATAAGTGTTCATAGATATATGGGCAGATTTCTTGTACTGACCTGTTTTGTGAATTGGGTTTTGAGCCTAATTTATTCCATGCCTACCTGACCCACTTGAATGGACAGTCAAAACAACATGTGTATGGAAGTAACACTTAAAACAAAAGTAACTTGGAATGCAAAACAAACTTCTACATTCAGTTTCTCATAACCGTTCTCCTTCACGCAGGAAGCATTTCTCTACAGAGAGAATCAAAGTTCAAACACAAATATTTCATATTTGTAAATAAGTTCAGATACATGATTTTAGTGCTCTTATTTTAACCACATGATTGTATTAAAAAGCATTTAGAGAACACATTGTTGATAGCATTGTGAAGCAGAAAATGTACAAGACTAAGCTGCAAGAGTTATGCCATGATAGAAAGTTGGGTTTGCCCAAGTACTACACAAAGAAAGATGGTCCAGATCACATGCCAACCTTCAAGGCCACTGTCTATGTAAACAGTGTCACCTGCACTTCTCTGGCTACCTTCACTTCCTCCAAACAAGCTCAAAACCAAGCCGCCATGCTCGCATTCAACACCTTCTCGTCCCCTCCACACGGTAATACACCAATTTCCCTTAGCTAAAAATTGAGTCTTTAAGTAAAGGGGTGATAGGGTGATAAGGTGATGGTTTTTTATTCTTGGGTTAGTGATGATATTCCCTGTATTACAATTTCCTAGGGTGGAAGATATTTGCCCTCTAGTATTTGTATTTGTATTTGTATTTGTACTCTATGATTTGTACTTTGTGATTGGTTGTCTAGGCTCTTCAACACCAACTGCTGAATGTGATACAAAACAGCATATTGAAACAGAAAAACCTCTGAATGTTCCATCAGATTCTTCAGTTATCCTAAATGGTGGAGTTTTTCTTTCCTTATCACTTTTTGAATTCAGCTTGTAGATTTGAAGTAGTTTCTTCCTTGTCCACAAACTTGAATAGCTTTATTTTTGTACCCAAGATCAGGGTGCTAATGTTCTAAGAAAGAAATATAGTATCTTCCAAGTGTGCTTGGTCATGTTAAATGTCATATTTCCAAGTCAAATACTGTGATACAGTATTATAGTTTTCTTGATTTTCTCTCAAGGAAAATATAATAAGTAAGCAAAGGCAATATGTTATTCTCTGGTTATTTCAACTTCAACCTGCTCATGTTTCTATCAAAAATACATGAACTTATGCTTCTATCACATAATATTGTCTCAATGAACAAGCCAACAAAATACATGAACTTATTTAACAGATTTTTTTGTATCTTCTTGGAATCTTCAAGGAAATATATTTCTTCCACTTTATTCTCTAATGCATTCGTAAATCATAGATAGTTTTGTAATCACTTATGACTGTTTTCGATTTCGACAATTGCCTAGTGATCAACACTCAACTCATTCATCCAGATACGGGTCGTCCGTGCAAAAGCCAGCTACAAAACTATGCTCAATGGAGCAATCCTGATCCCTCTATTTCTTCAAGTAAAACTGAGGCAGAGCAAGCTGCTGCAGAAGTTCCTTTCATGTCATTGTCAGTTGACATCTCTGAGAAGGCAAGTATCCTTCATAATTTATAATGTGTTTTCTTATATTAACATTTTTAAATGGTTTATGATCACTTAACTTATAGCTAGATGTTGAATTTGAGAGAAAAATTGCCAAAAATGACGCTTATTTGTATCCTCCCTATTTAGGGTGACTCTAGTTCCGTCAAGAATAAACTGCAGGAACTAACTCAGAGAAAATGCTTTGGCAAACCAACATACAAAACTACACAATCAGGTTCTCCTAATATGCTAACTTTCTTCTCTACTGTGGAAGTGGACAGCAAGGAGTTTCACGGAAAGGCGGCTAAATCTAAGAAAGAGGCACAACAGAATGCAGCAAAGGTTGCTTACCTTGCTTTGAAAGAGTGTAAGTTTGTTTGTCCTTATTCAATGGTGTGCATCTATGCTTTTTCTATCATGCATAACCTCTTTGAGGATAAATTTTAATATTTCACCATTAAATGGACCTCTATTTTTATATATACCTTGACAAACATAATCTTTATTGTGTACACAAAAGCAGAAGTGTTTCAATATTTGAATACTGTGTATTTAGCTAACAGCTCGTGAATTACTCTTTGAAATAACATCACGACACAACTTGTTTCATGATACAAATACTGCAATTATTAACATTTTATTGGTGTAATGGATAGACATTGTTATGATCAAGGATGGCATAGAATGTAGTGGTCAAGTATTGACTACTCCAAACAGCTTAAATTTTCAGTTTCTAACATGTAACTTTTTTGGAGAAATTATAAATTCATTAACTTGGCACCAGAAGTAGAGTATTATTCTTTGTTGCTTGAATAAACAAATTTCTAGCTGCACCCTTGCTTTCAACTATGACCTTTAGGATAGCTAAAGGAACATTTTTGTAGAGAATACAGGTTCTTCATTTCCTCTAAAGCATATGGTATACTCATTTTCCCATTTTGGTATATTATTATTTTATTAAAACACTATTATAACTCATTTTCCTTTCAATGTAAAACTTGGTAGTGTCTTTGGATAGATCTTAAATTCTGTTTTCTGACTAATTATTATGCTTGATAAAAAAAAGAGAAGAACATACTCTCATTGTCTCGGTCCTTTAACAGCTACCTTATACAGTTCTTACTTCTTAGTACAGTAATTGATATAACATATTTTACTTATTTGAATCATTATATAGATTTTTGATAGGTCCAAGACTCTTACATCAGTTACATACTTATGACATTTATGTTATAACAGATGAACTTAAGGAGGTGAAGTTAGAGGATATATCATCTGTTAATATCAAATTGAGCAGCAATGAGCAGTACTACAATGTTTCCAAAAGACGTAGTAGTTACTTGCTTTGTAACAGGTTCAAGATGTATACATGCTTCCCAAATATTGCAGCAGCATTTTCTGAAGGAATTACAGTGATGCCTATTGCTGACAATAAGTGGGTTGCTATGAGCCTGGAATTCCCAAATGAAGGTCTTTGATTCCATTGAAGATCACTTTGCTTTAAGTATCCAAATTACTTCTTCTTATTAAAACTTTATGTTAAAGTTGCCCCTAGGTAATAATACTCTCGATGACTTATTATTTATGATGGATATTGGATACATGCAATGCTATGAACAAATTAAGTGTCTTTTACAAGTAATCTTATGGTCCTATGGAAGATATAACATGTGAAATAAAGGATAAACAATGGAAATATGGGTTATAATTAAATTAACAAGGTCTAGAAGCCAATGAGAGGGAGAAAGAACTCTGTAACTATGAATGTGAACAAGGCTAAAGCTGAATGAATTAGCTGAATGTCTATTTTGATGAGGATAAAGTTGCATAAATTTACCATTCTCATACTTAATGGGTGAGAGTACCATGCAAACCAAAAACCAAACCAAACCTCTGTTAATCAATAGACACAGCGATGGTTGTCTCAAAACTCATCATATAACAGTTATGATGTTGTTAGTTACCACATTGTACTCATATTTCTATGTTGTTAGTTACCAGTGTACTTATATCTTGATCACGTGCTTTGCCTTTGCTGTAACATATCTCAGTTTATGAAAATGGATTGCAAATTATTTCTGGGATGTGTAATCATACTGCTCATCATCAAAAACATAAATTTCTGGCTTAAAATACTCAATATTGCATAATTTGTAATATGTTTGGCCAGTCACAGTTTGCTCCAAGTGAAATTTTTCAAAAGATTTTGAAGGCTGGTCGAATATGGGATAGTTAAAGGAACATTTTTGTAGGGAATAGTTTTTCATTTCCTGTAAAGCATGGTATATTCATTTTGACATTTTGGTATATAATTGTTTTATTAAAACACTATTATTACTCATTTTCCTTTCAACGTAAAACTCGGTAGTTTCTTTGAATAGATCTTAAATTCTGTTTTCTGACTAATAATTTACAATGGCTAATTATTATGTTTCCCATCCCGATTTTCTGTTACACGATTTTATTAGTGTTGCTATTACATTTTATAGTTAAAAATGTAGAAAAATCTTTTAAGTTCGATTACCTTGAGCTTTTGGAATTTTGATATTCAGGTTCGGGAGTCACTTACAAGGTAAGGAAGGTATTAGCACCCTACCCGCCCGCCTTAGGCGGTATCCTTCACTAAAATATATGAATTTATTATTATTATTTTTTTTTATTATTAAATTATCTGGTTAATTAATTAATTATTAAAAGGAACAAATTTATTTCTTTTTATTATTGTGCGTGACAATATTGACCTTTGTCCTACATATCCTATTAAGGGAATCAAGGCTTACGTAGTTCTTTAGGTAGAAAAATGTGAAAAAGGTTTGTTGGTTGAGTGTATTTCAATTAAGGAAAATATATTTTTTACTCAAAAAATGTTTATTTTGCATGTTTATTTATTGGTGAAAAAAAGTTTTTATTTGATTAATTTTTGTCATTTATTTAATTAAGAAAATAGAATTTAATCGATTTTGAGATTTAATCGGTTGAAAAGAAGCAGTGTAGCGTAACCTTTCGAAGATGATTAGAGAAGAAAGAGTCATATGGGGCGACCTTCTCTCCATTTTTGATTAACTTTCAAAATTATATGATAAGCATTTATAATTAATATTCTTAAGTATATGTATTTGCACAAAAACAATTTTTTTACAAATAATAATTTTAATTACAGTAAAAACATTATGGTTATTTAGTTAGAAAAAATTTCTATTTGAATTCAAAAAGAGTTTGTTGAGGGTTAACTATATTAAAGGAATTTTTTTATACTTATTTTGTTATTAGCTATTTATTCCAAAAAAAATTATTTATTTATTTTTATTTATGTGATCGAATCTCTTTTTGATATTAAAAAAATACATTTTTATTTTATAAATGATGTTGATTTTATAACATAGAAACATAATGTTAAAAGAGAAGAAAAATAAAACATGGTGGGAGCAGTGATCCAGTGAATACAAATGCATATGTAAAAAGCTATGTGTCTACTCCTTAATGGCTTGAAAATGATGCAGTGTTGACTAGGATACGTGTCGTTGTGGGACTGGTTGAAAGAAAGGGTGCACCGAGCCAGTTGTAGGCGTGTCCGTAGAGAATAATGCACCAGAAGAAGGATGGTAGATCCAGTGAAGTTGGGTGCAGTGTAACTGGGACGTGTTTCATCTTGTGATTGGACAGAGTGAAGTCAACGTGATGTCAAGAAAAAATATGCACAATCCATGCTTCTGAATTGCTGTCAAAATGAATCAGTGGAGCCAAAAATGCTCTCACCCACACTGGATCCCTAAGCTTTGCACTTTCTCTCTCCCAACATGTTTTATCAAACAAAAGGCATTCTCACATTGCGTTTCAATGTTTGGAGTGTTTCCAATGTATTTACAGTGTATCCTTTTTTTGGAATTGCTTTCTTTTGAGTATTTTTTGAAATTGTTGGGAATGGATGAAACTTTTTTTTAGAATGTTGGAATTGTTGAGAAAAACATATTTCTCTAAACCTAGACTAGGCTATTTATAGGAAAAATTAACACTAACTTAACCAAAACTTAAGCTAACTAATTTTAACTCTAGATAAATTTAATCACTTAATTTAAGAGATCTTAACCGAACTGATTTGACCATCCTATTTTAATGTTATTCCAAGAGATTAATTACATTACTTATGAAGTGTTTTTCGGGATGTTACATTAAGTGGTATCCGAGCTGTTCTTTCCTATTTGGCCTTGGACATGACCTTACATGCTTTCTTGTGTGACTTTGTGTATTTAAGTGTTTGGTAGTAACATTCGAGTGAAAATACAAACCATGGGTAATTTTAGTAGAAGAAATATCTCATTACTCGTCTGATGTTCATAGATTTAGGATGGCTGGACGTGGAGCTGCTAACCTCGACTTCATGGCTGCAATGACAGTGGCAATTCAAAATGTGAATGCTAACTTGCATCAACTTAATTAGCAACAACAACAACCAACTCAAGGACCGACTCAGTATAGGGGGTTGGATGAGTTCTGTCGTCGCCAACCGCTAAAGTTTGAAGGTGGTTTTGCACCTGATGTTGCAATCGACTGGATCCAAGAGTTGGAAAGAATTTTCCAGGCACTGATGTGCATTGAGGAACAAAAGGTCACTTATGTGACCTATATGCTGACGAAGGAGGCTGAAAACTGGTGGGAGTTTACCAAACGTTAGATGATGCATGAATAACAAGTTCTCAACTGGACAACTTTCAAGGAAAGATTTCTACAGAAATACTTCCCTGCAGATATGAGGACAAATTTGAGGAATATGCTGCAGCAGGGGAGAATGCCTGTTGGGGAATATGCTGCCAAATTTGAAGATTTCACGAGATATGTTCCACACTACAATCAAGTGGGGAACGAAAGGTCTAAGTGTGCCAAGTTTGAGGATGGACTCACACAAGACTTAAAAGTGATGTTCGTACATCAACAAATACCAGATTTCACAACTCTAGTCAACAAGTGCCGACTCTATGAAGAGAGTGTAAAGGAAAGAAATGTGGCACTAAAGAGTGTCATTCCATCCGGAAATTCCTATGGACCCCAAAAGAATTTCGGTCCAGGGCATGGAAGGGGAAAGCCCTTCAACCGCAACCAGAAGCCTTATACAGCGCCATCTGGGAACCAACAGAGAAACTTTAAGTCTGACAACAATAGAGGTTTACGACCGGGAAACAACAACAACATCAACAAAAACAGCAAAATGAGTTTTGAGATGAATTTCCCTTGGCTTTCCTTTTTATTCTTATCAAAATGATGTTGTGACAAACATCAAAAGAGGAAGATGAATTTCCCTTGGATTTCCTTCCCATGTGACATAATGCAATTCAAATTATATTCCTTTCCTACAACCGTTCAAAACATACAACCCTTTACATAACCATTGTAGTTTTGAGATAGCCGAACCAATCAACCCAAATCCAACTACCTTTAAGTACATTGTTATAATTACATGATGCAGAAGTTAGCAAAAGATGTGTATAGGACATAATAATTAGCCAATCTTGATTAATAAAAAAACATGAAAAGGAGACCATTGAATATCATAATCAAACAATAATAGATTATATACTATCACAACCATTTCTTGTATTCCGTCCCTATCAAAACAAAAACATCCACCCCAAAATTGTCAATCATGTATCACTACAAACTCAAGGTAATCTTAAAGCAACAAATATTCCTTCATAAACCAGAAAATTAAAAATTGCAACCAAGTCAAAGCAAGACACAATTTCAATTAAAAAATAGTATTTTGTATTATGTGTAGTAGGTGCACAATTCCGTTTGATAGTGACATGTTTTCTTCCACAACAACCAACAAAAAACCACCACTAACCAAATCCAACAAAAAAAAGTAAGTCCTCAATTTCATTTGTTAGAAATCTCGACCCGATAAATGAAAACTCCCAATTTAATTCTTAGGAACAACAAATTCCTGTCAAAATCGCCTCTCAATAATGTATACTCACATTAACACACATAAAAGAGATTGTTTTAAGATTATTAGTGCAAGTAGAATGGAGAATGAAACTTTTTATTCTTAGTGGAGAATAAAAATTATATAGAGAATAAAGTATCTCCTCATATCATAGATAGAAAATAATTTATCATTCTTCAGTCAGTAAAAATATGACATACATACTGTTTTGTTTAATTTTAGAAATATTTTTATAAAAAATTATTAATTAAGATACATCTCATAATTTTAAAGACGAGGAAGATAATTTATCTCTTTACATTATGATATACTTTTATTATACAATACTATTATTTTTTCACTCCATCCAAATATTTGGATCCCACGTCTAGCCACACTGTTATAAAAAGGACAGATCAACATACGAGTCTCTAGCAAGTGGTGTCTAGTAGCAGATATACCCTAGCAAGTAGGCTGAATATTGTTTTTAGAATTTGAATATTTTCACTTCGCCGAATTGAGCAATCTGAGAAATTGGTACGTGGTAAAAATAAGAATGACACTTTAACATACAATTAATTTTCTTAAACATAACAACGGCACCAATGGTGAACAAGCACGAGAATATTCTTATGCGTAACCACTGTACTTGCTCTTATGAAGGAGTGAAGATTTCGTTTCTCATAAATAAAATAAATAGAGAGTAGAAATAACGAAATTGGTATTTCTTTTCTCATAATTTATAACTTATTAGCAAGTAAGAGAGGGAATGAAATATAAGGAGTGAAAATATATACACCAATAGTAATACAAATAAATGATAAGTATAATATTGATTATGTATAAATATTTATACTAATAGTATATAAATATTACACTCATGAAATATATGATTTTCGAGCAAATGATTAATTTTATGTGTGCAGGAGAGTTCCCCAATTGAAAGTAGAAGATTAATGCATATAAAATTAACAAATTAAATTGTGACATTAATCATAACATAACAATAATGTGTCAACTCTCTTGAACCTGACACGATGCAAGCGAAATGCTATGATCTATACCTATTTTCACTTACATTACAAGTCAAATTTGCACACCAACCATCCTACGGACCAGAGATGGCATCACGGTGGATTAGGTCAAGTCTATGTGAAAGACTATCATCTCTCTTGTATAATTTTAAGTAACCCAAGCTCAAATGAAACAATTTAAAATTTGTCATATATTATTTAAATTGACTTTTTTTACACT
Organism: Lupinus angustifolius; assembly: GCF_001865875.1. NCBI lineage: Eukaryota > Viridiplantae > Streptophyta > Magnoliopsida > Fabales > Fabaceae > Lupinus > Lupinus angustifolius. The sequence goes on from NC_032016.1 coordinate 20,053,186, forward strand.
TTAGTGTTATGGATAATGTTATTTATATATAGGATAATTATATAATTTAATATTTGTTATATAAATCGGGTTTGAGTCGAGATCGAGGTTAGTATCACCTAGGCCTATAACAAACTTGAATCCAATATTGGAAATAGGGAAAAATCAACTCAATATTTGAAATAGGGGTGAGCATGGGTCGGGTTGGAACGGGTTAAGACTTGTCCTTACTCAACCATAAATATTGGTCGGGTCACTTCTTGAACCCGATCCTAGACCCGAAGCTAACCCGACCCTAAATAGCAATCGGATTAGCCTTTAAACCTAACTCGATCCTAGACCCGATTAAATATAATGCATACTCATTTTAGATAAAGACTTCTCAATATTATTTATTATTATGAATATGTAGTTTGATATATAAAATGATATATGTATATATATTATTAATCATGTATATATTATGGATAAAGAATAAATGATACTTTCGACCAAAAGAGTATCATTACTCTATAAACATTTGAGTAGAAACACATACAAACATGGTGAGCGAGTGACCCTGGGATGGGATGGGTCAGGTCATGCTTGGTCCTTACCCAACTCTAAATATTGACCGGGTCTATTTTTGGAACCCGAACCTAGCCCTAGACCCGATCAGACCCGACCTTATTCGGACCCGATCATGATCGGGCCATGCCGGGTGAGCGAATAGAGCCGAATCCTGCTCACCCCTAATTTAAAATGAGAGAAAACTCAAACTTCAACCCAATCAAGATTGGTTTCCCTCATTCAAGATAAGTTTGGGCGAATACTCATGAAATCAAGTTAGGTTATTATCATCCTACCATTGTTGTAGTCTCTATTACCATTAAAGGATATTATAGTAATTTTGACACCGTTTTATTTGTGCTTTGGATCAACCAACAGAGTGATCAAAAAATAGAGAAAAAAAAATGTTGTGTTTTATCTCCTTATGTGATTCTCTTTGAATTGTTTATTGATGTAAAACAACCACATGCTAAAATGTTAAATATTGTCCAAACTCAAGTGAAGTGATTCATATATAATAAAATCTTCAACTTTATATGGTTAATTGTAATAATGAATTTAATAAATATAGTTCCATAATTTAATAAAATATACACATTAAAGAAGCAATTTCGCAAGACACGCCAAAAATATAGAACTTGCGCTAGAAGGAGGGCTTGAACCTCCGACCTTGTGGTTAACAGCCACACGCTCTAACCAACTGAGCTATTCCAGCAATCTGGCTATTGTTTGCGTAAAAGGAATAATATCAGTTACTCGTTATATATCCAAAGCAGCTTAATCTTGTTTGTGTTAAAAAACAAGATTAATTAGGATTCACTTAAAAGATAGCTTCAACCTCCAACCTGAGTCATTCCAGCATAACTTCATAAATTCCAAGTTCCAAAACTTGTTTTAGATTTTAAGCTAGATGCCAAACACCATCTAAACCTCAGTTACAAAAGGCTAAATCAAAATCATACCAACTTTTGTTAGAACATGGAATGTACAATACAATATAACATGACCTTGTTTGATTTATACATCTAGATTAAACACCTCAATTTATGTCTACTCTAACTCTAAATGCTGAGATACATACATTAAATGTAAGTGTGATCTTAACCCAGTTGTAAAAGTCAATATTTCCATTGTTGTCAATTGACATCAATAGAATCACAACAATTACAGAAAAAATCAAGACCTAGTTTCTACATTGACGAAAGCAAAGTCAGTTAGTGAAACTTTGAAAATGTACTCAACTCCCCACTTTCATGAAACAACACCTTCAACAATTCTAAAGCCTTGTTTTTCCCTTTACTACTACTTCCATTATCTGCCACGTCAGCAATCCCATCCACCACCACCAGCTCCCTCACATCGCTAACAATACACTCTCCGCCACACCGCACCAGATTCAGCAACGCCGAAACCGCATTCTCCTTCGTCCTCATGCTGCTTCCGCCGCCACTCGCGACGAGTTCCGCCAGCACCTCTATCCCTGATACCTTCCGGAAAGCCTCCGCGCTCTCCTCGCACCCGGCCACCTGAGCTACAACCGCCGTCGCGTCCTCCACCATCCCGACTCTCCCGTCCTTGACGACTAGATTGAAAAGCGCGGGAACGGCTCCGAGGTGGACGACGGTGGCGCGGTTGAGCGGGTAAAGCGAGATCGCGAACAGAGCCTTCAGCGCGTCCTTTATCGTCCTCGCGGGACTTGAACTATGGCTTCTGAGAATATCAACAAGCGCGTAAATGATCTCACGCTTTGCGCCGATGACGGGACGGAAATCCTCGGTGGTAGCAAGGAGGCTGTGGATGGTGGCGGCGGAGGATTGTATGGCGGCGGCGGAGGAAGTTGAATTATGGTGAGAGAGGATATGAGCGATTGCGTCAAGGACGCCGCGCGTGGACATCAACGGTTCCTTGACGGAGATGGAGAGGTTGAGGAGAGTGGCGGCGGCGTTTTCTTGAGAAGTGTGAGAAGAAGAATAAAGAGTTTCAGCGAGGTATGGGATTGCACCCGAATCGGAAATAATGGGTCGGGTTTCAGGGTCTAGCTTTGACATCTCACGAAGTGAGGTGAGGGCTTCGGTTCGGATTCGTTCGGAGACGGAGCTTAGCTTCGTGACGAGGGTGAGGACGGTTCGGTGTTTGGTTTCCATCGGAGGTTTGAGGTTCGGAGTTTGGTTTGGGTGTGGAAATGAGTAAAAAGAAGAAAATGGTGAGTTTTTGTTTAAGATGGGAAGGGGGGTTGAATGTTTGAACTAGGACACTTCCTCTTAGCTTCCATTGTTTTTTCATGAATATGGGTATCCATTATTCAAGATTGATTACTATATTATTGTAGTGTAGCTACGTGTATCATCAACTTTGGTTAAATGAAAAGGCATATATAACTTTAATTTTTCAATCACGTAGAGGATTTCATTATACATACATAATATAAAGACCATATCATGTGTATTATTTTTTAGGAAAAAAGATATATACACCGACAGTGTAAAGGTTTTTTAAACTGTCACTATATTATTCACCATTGATTTTTAGTTATTATTGACTTTTAAATAAAAGTATTGCAAATGAATAGTAGATGATATACTGACTGTGTATAAATCTTTACGCTACACTACACTGTTAGTACAATTTTTATGTGTTTCCTCAAAATGGGGCTTAAAGTTGAAAATAAGAATATATAAGAGGATAATGAATACATTGACAGAATTAAAAGATTGGTGGAATTAGTTTTCCAATAAAAGTTATCTTTTTATAGGTTATTGTCCTTAGCCATAAAGAATGATTTTAAGAGAACCATTTTTTATATTATCTTATATGATAGAGGATGGTGAGACTAATCCGAATCCAAAAATTTACTTAACGATAATCTAAGACCTATACTACTTGAACTAACCATCACCTTATATTTAAAATTGTCTTTTGAATGTTATCAGTCCATATATTTGCATGCAATATAGTTATTCTACTTAAATTATAGAATATTTGAATACTAACTCGTCACACTTTCATCAATTTATAGTATCTATATTAATATTTGGTTTGAAGTGTACAAAAAAGGTTTCTTATATAGCTGCAACTTGGAAGAAAGAAAGATCAACAAACTACAGTTCCATACATGAAGACAATTTTATATATTTGTCTAAGGTTAAACCACGACAATTATTATATTAATATGAAGGTTTTGCAGTAGGTGATAGGATGAGTTTCTAGTTTTATATCATATTTTATTGTGGGTCCGCAGAACCTACTTTACGTTTACTTTTCAACATGCATTACTCAATATTTGGTTTTATAATATTGGATCACCCTTACGTATAATTTGCATAATGAAGGGTAGATTAAACAATTTCCATCTAATCATGTGCTACCTATTTCATGATGTGGATGCATGTTCTAACCTTTATGAATGTATCCAAATCTGTTGTATTTATTACACATTAGACTTCATTTTCAGTACTATGAGAGTATCTATATGAGCAAGAAATGTAAGACTTTCATTTGTATCTATATGAGATGCATTTGAAGCTTCAATTTTCACTTCCAAAATTAAACAAATTATTGGCATTGGAATACTAGCTCAAAATCCATTCAAGAATATCACTACAAAACAGAAAAAGGATGCCAATATAAAGGGGTATCGTGTACATTGATCTACCATTCTATGACTAAACTGAGAAGAAAATATTGTCTCAATGTATATAAACTTGTTTTCCTTATCAAAACATGCACTATGGATATCATGAAGTGGAGAAAAAAGACCATATTTATGATGTGTCCCAATTGGGGATGTTAGCACTAGCCTCATTCACCATCTTCACAAGGGTCACCTGCAGACATTATTAAAGCAAATATCAGCTTAAAAATGCTACTGAGATGAGTAATTAAAGGTAGTCCTAGTACCGGTATTTTCAAATATATAACCCAAACATATAAACATTCATCTTAAGTAATAAAATTCTCCGGCTAGGCACTATTAATGATCCGAAGGAAAAGTACACACAGGATAGAGTCGATCTCTTTTCTTATTTAAGAAGATTACAAACAAAAGTAGATGAGGAAAACAAGTAAATGTTACTGCCACCTTAAAAGGCTCTAGCCACAAGATCATTTGGACAAATTCGTCGAGCACGTAATTTGAAAACAAAAGTCGTTTGTGGTACCCTTTAATGTCAAGCAGTACTAGAAGATGAAGGATTGGACAGAAGCAATGCTAATGGCCTATAACTAACCGAGACTCATAATCGTGCTACGATTTTCATAGTTTAATCACTGGTAAAACCATTCCCTAGACACTGTTAAACTTCACTTCATGCACATTCTTAAAACAGTGCAACCATGATTACGGTTTTAGATGGTTATATATGATCAGGGGGAAATGCCATTTTCTTCTCAGCTTCCGTGTAGGAGAAATGAAAATAAGCATGCAATTACAGAAAAAAATTGTTATAGAACAATACGAAGTTTTGAATCAAGTTACATGCATCATGTCAAGCTTCTCTTGCTAGATAATTTATTCAAATAAATGAACTTATTAAATCAATTGGCAAGCTCTAGACATACCACACTTTCAGGAACCCCTGGTGGGGGTAAGGGCAAGTTTCTTGGTGGAGGTCCTCGTAGATGTGACCTTTTGTCAAATCGCCACTCACCAATTTTACCATATGTCAATTCACCCTGGGCATCATGAAAAATCAATGAGACTTCTATGAGTAATAACATAATAGATGATAGTGACTTTATTTTGAAAAAAAAAGTCTATATCGGCTAACACAAAGCTCCATAGCATAATGAGAAAATAAAGCAGATTTGAGGAGTTAAGCAATGTGTTAATCTGGAGGGAGATTTATAAGAAACATTTTAAGATTACAGTTTCAATAATTCAAGGAATGGGAGAGATAAAGGAACACCTTACCTTTAGATTGTAGTCACATCCATAAGTATAATGTATTATGTACTTATTGGTAGTTTCAAGATCCCATGGGGGCTGAAGTCACATACAAGAAAACAAAATTTAGAGTTCGGTATGCTTATCAAATCTGACACCCACTGGAGCCGATTAACAACACAAACCAAATAAAAATATAAGAGCTACATAAGGTTATGCCATACCTGAAGCATGAAGTCTTTCCGTAGAATATGTCGCACACCATGCAGGGCAGATGCTACAGCATAAGCATACCTTGTTTCAACAAGAAAGAACCATTAATATAAAATCAGTATCAAACTTGAAGCATCTTTACCTTCTAGAACACTAAAAACTGCATCATCAATTATCGGTTATTTGGCCAGACATACATTTCTAGCACCCATCCAAAAGCTTTATCAGTCTCTGGGTCCTCTTTCATCTTCAAAGAAACATTCATCCATGTTGGGGCAATCTTTGCGATCAAATCCTGAATAACAGAGAAAAGTCCATATGAAACTGATTGGCTTTAAGATCTTTTACCACAATGCTCATAAAATTTAAAACGAGAAGCACCGGCAATTGATAAATTTGGTTACAGGAACCAGTACCAGAAGCATGATAAAGACATGGGAAGAGCATGTACGGATCCAATTCAATCAAGTAGCAGTTGCTGGAAGAGATTGTACCTTTCTGATGATTACAGGAGAATTGCCAATCGGATCAACATTTGTAACTGGTCCATACTCTTCCGGATAAAATTTCCTAATGACCTTTTCATTCTGGTCAGGCCTAATGTAAAAAAATGGAAAAGCAGCTGGATGTCCTCCATGAGCCAGATTGGGAAGAGGGCGTACAAATACATGATCAGGCTCTGCCATTAACACATATCTGCATCAAAACGGAGGAACTAAGTCAATTTTCTATATCATAAAATAAAAGATAGATCGTTTGGTATGAAAAATCTAACTCTTCTTCTATAGTAGTCCTTTCCAGCCATTGAACAAAGGCCCATGGTCTATTCAGGACAACGTATCCCTGCAAAGAAAAACAGACCAAGCAATAAGTTAAAAACATTTAAATCATATTGACTAAAGAAAACCAAAAAATGAATAAATACACAAATGACCAATTTATATATGGAAGTTAGATATAAAGGTAGAGGAGGAAATTCAGTTACTGACAATTTAAAAAAAAACATCAATAACAAAAGGCTTTAGGAGAGGAATACAAAATGTAGATATATAAGCAAAAATATGCTTCAAAACAAGTCAAGCAGTCGACATTTATTTGCATTAACTTCTAAAACGGATACATTTTGGTAGCATTTGGCATGCTACCAGAACTTAATGGAGTGGAATAGCGTGGTTTTTTTTTTCTCTTTGGTCTCACCTTTTAATCTTATGTCCAGTTTTGTCCTATTTACAAAATGCACCAAACATAGAATGGAACTCATATGTTATCGTTCATATCATCCTAAAGTGTCTACCGAAATCTACCTTTATAAATAAATAGAAATCCAAAATATTTGCCCCAGAAAACGTTTCAAAATTGAACTCTAAAGTATTGGATTTTGAAAAAAATCATCTTCATAAGACAAGAAAAACACCTCTAAACCTCCATTTCTTACAGGGTTACATTAAAATTTTAAGCATGTCAACCGATTTCAAACTGAAACTGTATAATGGTTTCCCTCAATGATCCACCACTTTTCCTCCATCTGATATCACCCTTTGAAATATTTAATCTACACCAAATCATTTTCTAAGATTTACTTAATTCATTTCACTAGAAGGCTCCACAGTAGAGTTCTGATCTCAGAGAAAATGCGAGAACATGCAAGAAATTAATGGGAGAGTAGAGAAAGACTATGAAAGTAACAATCATTAACTAATCTGAGATCTGGAGCTGATCTCAACTGTTTTATACAGGCGTCTAGAACCCATCTAGAGCATCTATAAGCTAAACCTATATGTTACAAGTAGAATGTACTAACAGAATTACAATGGTCATAAGCAGTGATATCTAACTACATTCATAAGTAACCCAGCAGCATATCATTCTCTAAAACCCCAAAACCCTGTTACTTTTCTCCTGACTTGTAAGAACGTTTCCTTTTTTAGTACATATAAAAAACAAAAAAATGAAGAAGAAACACACAGAAATCATACACAAGCATGTACAGCAATGGACTTTAACAATCAAGCTGAATCAATTTTAAAAGCAACTAAAATATTACCAAACCAATAAGCTGGAAACAATGGATAAAGAAAAGATAAATAAATAAAAAGGTATAATTGAAAGTTACAGTGAACTCACCCGGTCCACACCTGCTGGAAGAGGATCAACCACAACAGTAGGAATTTCATCCATCAAGTTATCTGGCTTTCCAGAATGTAAAATTCTAGTGAATCCTCCCATCTCTGACCCAGGCAAGTTCTTTTGTTTTTTATACCAATAATACATGATGCGGCATTGCCATTTGTTGTATGGAGCATCGGTAGCCGTTAAGGCAACATGAAAAGGTGCTTTAGATGTCTTCCGATTCTTTACATGCGCAGGCATCTCAGTAATGGGGTCCAAAAGTAATGCTCCACCATCAATAGCCACACTTTCAGAAGATCCATAATGGATTATCATTGTCACCAGATTATATGTGGCAAAGGAAGAACCAAGAACCAAAAAAATTAGAAGTAATGGTGAAGCTCGTGCCATGGCCTTCCTATTACAGACAAATATCAAAATATCATGGGCCTGAACCTCCCTCGGTTGTTGATAGAGCAAATTCTCTACTCTGTGAACATTGTAAACAAATAGCTCTTAGTCACAGTAAGAATTTCTCATTTCTTTAGCAGAAGAACTTAATGAAATCTCCCTCAGTACATCCAATAATTGAACTTAAAAGAAGTTTCAAAACAAATCAGACTGAACAACAGTATTTGTCCACTAGTTTCTGCGAGCTACATGGATCCAGAGCAAACCAATTAAGTGTTCAAAGTATAATTCAGCAATAAGGTTTCAAACTGTGGTCTGTCTCACCTGATGTTGTCACAATATTATGTGTACGGTAACCACCACAACTGCATCACCCCACAAGAACGATGTGGGTTCAAAACATAGTGGGGTGGCCACAAAGAGCCACAACAGACCACATTGGGTTCAAAAACATATTTTCAATCAGTAAAAAAGTTAACACTGCAGCAGTTGCAATGCCCACAATTGCAACAACAACCACGGCCGCAATTTAAAGCCATGAGCTAGATCGTTTGAAATGAGCATATCAATTAAACTACAGGTCTATACCAATTACCAAAAAACAATTGTATTATAGAGTAATGTTAAAAAAATATTCCGAACAAATGACCCTGATCAATGATTTGAGAAAAGCCACTAAATTTTCTACCTTAATTAGCAGTCAACTTTAAGAATCAAATTGATTTTTAACTAACAAAAAGGAACACACTAGTGAAGCAGAAAAGAAACCAATGAAAACTCAGGAATATAACCTTAAGTAGTACCCCCTCTTACGAAACTAATTTCTAATCAAGGAAACACGCAACAAACACTACATTTAATGAACATTATTAATATGTGTATATATATAAAGTAACAAATAGTGAAATTGAAACATAAGGAAACAAGATTTAATTTTTGGTTAGAAATCGAATTAGATCAAAGTAGAAAGCACCAACCCTCCTCACCAAATAGTGAATCAAGAGGAAAAATATAAGTAAATAAAAATGGGTCAACGCCAAAATAAAAGAATTGGCAAAATGCAACAGTAACAGAAAGTGTTGATGAATGCGCATCGAGGTTAGAGAGAGAGAGAGAGAGAGAGAGAGAGATAGAATGGGACCTTTGGTTGTAAGGGAGAGACAGAAAGATTGGTTGCACAGTGATTTTTGGATCCAGAGCAAGCAGAGAGAGAGAGTAGTGAAATTGTACTTTGCACTCTTTCTCTAACCAAAGCCAAAACACTACTGTCAGATACTTAAAAAAAGCTATTTACTTTTTCAATGACTTCTATTTATTATATGCTATTTACACCATTTAATTTTGTCATCACTCATCATTAATCTTTCACTAAATTATACCATAGTTTTAATGATATTATATGATTATCTCACTCTTTGTATCAAGATAAACCACTTCTAGGCAGACAAAAAATGATAAATTAAGTTAAATAATATAAACCACTTCTAAATATTATTAGAGTTGATGTCTGTTCATTATTTTTAGGGAAATATTACTTAAACCACTTATATTTATTTTTAATGAACCAAAAATATTATAAAAGACATTTATTTCATAATATATCATATTTTAACTTAATTATATTCTCATAATTATCATCTCATTTTTTACTCAATTACATTCCTTCAAATTTCTTTCCTTTTACTTTTATTCTTTGACCAAACATACTAAACTAAATGTCACATTAATTGGATGGGGAAATTTTGGAAATTTTATTTTGCTTTAATCCTAATATACATGTGTTAAGAGTTCATGGTTCATACATATGTGATGTATGAATTATGATGGTTGCATTTTTGTAAAAAAAAAATGGCACTATAAAAATGTGCAGTTTTTGCATTGAGGGTGGATTAAGATTAAACCGTAAGTTTTTTAAATGTATTAGTATTAAGAAAAATAAAATGTATCTAGTGTTGGGGTAAAAAATTACCCACAATAGTATCTTATTTATTTTAATCCTCACACAAGAGAGAGAAACAAAATGCTTGATTTGTTAAAATGCAATGAGGTGTTAATATAAAATTTGTTTAGGCGAACATGTCATTCGTGTAGCGAAATGAGATTAATGCACTTTACTGCTATAGTAGGTCAATCCTAATTTTCAATCAAAATTTATGAACTTCAATTCTCTAAGCTTTTACAATTCCTATCTTTCCCTTACTATCTAGTATTACTTCCAACCCATACTCACTCCTTCAATCACATTACCACTCCCACCATCACTACTACAATCCTCATCATTGTCATTCTTCATCACAAATATAAAAAAATCTAATGAAGCTACATAGAGTATATAAAAAATATTTCAACTTTTTATAGGGACTAATGTTTTAGAATAGATATATACAACGATTATATATAAGTTTTATTCATTGTCAATATATCATTCATCATTTATATTGTATCATTATTGACTATTTAAAAAGTGATACAAATAAATGATGAATAATACTATGTATAAATCTTTAACTAATAATACATATATATTACCCTCATAATTTGTAGTTATTATTTAATATATGCAGGTCTAATGTAAATGTCTATATGTGGTATCAGGGGACATTCATAGGAAATAAGTATTTAGTAGAATACAAATGAAGCAACCATACATAGTTTATCATATATGAAGTGTTATACACACTAGTCCTTGAGGTCATATTTCTTGGTATAATTTGTCCTTGAGTCATATTATTTATACATTTTGTAACCAAAAAAATATTATTTATACATTTTGTAACTAAAAAAATATTATTTATACATTTTTAAATATTAATGTTGTATATTTTATACTTCAACACATTATCAAATCTCTTTGTAAAAATTATAAGATAAGAAATAAGATACATATCTCATTCAATGTCAACTTTGCCTAACTAAAAATAGGGATATAACATATTAACATATGCTCACTATCACACAAAAATGTCTCACAATCTACTACTCTAGATATATTTTGATCTATCAATGAGCATAATCTTATATTATCAACAGTTGGATACTTCAATTATTTGATCAATCTAAATTCATTACAAGGTTGTAATACATTATCTAGGATAATGTATGTTATCCAATAAAATACAAATAAACATAGCATTTCTCTAATTTTTACCAATTTTGGCCAATGTCTTTCATATTTCTCTTTCATTTCTTTCACCTCTTTACCTTTCCTCTACTCCCTCATAACATTTATACTAGTGCAACTCTATTACTATCTTTAAATAGCTCACACAATTTATTTTATAATTGTTTATATTTTCTAATAAATTAAGCATTTTTTCTCTTTTTCACTTCAATGTTGTAACTAAGCATTTGTTCTTAAAAGTGCTATTGAAAGTGAGCATTCAACAACATTCACTCAAACAAACAATTTTAAATGTTTACTTTCAACATCATTCACCCAAGTGGGCATCATTAAATGGTTGAAAGTAGTCATTTAACAATATTCACTCAAGTAAACATTGTTACATATCTACTTTGAATAATGTTCACTCAAGTAAATGTTATTAAGTAGTTACTTTGAACATCACTTACTTAAGCGAACGCTATTGAATGATTACTTAACGATGCTAACTTAAATGGTTAAAATATATATTTAAAAGCTCTCACTCAAACATACATCATTAATTTCTCAACCCACTCATTTCACTCAACCATTCAACCAGGCTAGTCTCTCATAAAATCATACCACTATTCACTTTCTAATTTCACCTTCCACTTTCTCAAATTCATCATACCCATTTTCACCTTTTATTTCCTTTTTTCATTGGTAGTTAATATTTGGGATGACAATGCATACCTGGAACTGTGGGTACCTGCAAAAAAATATCTGCAACGAATCAGGTCTAGGTAATTGAAACCCGAGAATTTAAGACCCACTGTAGGATGGATTTAGGTCTGGGCAATAAGGTACCCATACCTGCTATTCATTCCTAATATATATATATATATATAGTTAACTCATAATGTTATAGCGTTAATTCATAAATGAGATTGTAATATTGTTAAACAATGATGTTATATTGTTAAGTAGTAAGGTGATGTTAGGTTGTTAATTGACATATGTAATATAATATTATGTTGATTAAATATTTTTTACTAAATCAATTTTACGTCACAATGTTGAAATAATCAATTTAAAATGTGTTTAAAACTTTAAATTAATTTTTATATTTTTTCTCTTCTTAATTACCTAAATAAAATATAAGATTGTAGGAAACAAACACACAATTACATAAATTAATCGCAATTATTTTTAATGTTTTTGAATTTGTGCATACCAGTAGATCCGATGAGTACCCAAGGACCCATGAGTAGCATACTTAATGGGTATCAGCATGGGTCTAGGCAGATGTAGGTTCAAAAATGAAGCAACTAGGTGGGTCTGGGTAATGCACTACCCGGACCTATCTATACCCATTACCATCCCTAAGTTAATATGTTTTCCCCTTTCTTCATTTTTTTTATCGCTTTAGGGATTTTGTAGAAATAAGAACTATGCTCCAATTGTAGAACAATTTTTTTATAGACAAAACTATATCACTCCTTAGAACACCAAAATTTACGGAACTGTATTTTTTGTTACAGACAACCGCTAGGATACTCTGACTAGGCTTTCAACACCACCCCTCTAAACATATCCTATCTCTAGTCCAATTAAGGTAAGATATTGATGGTGACTAATCACACTTAAAATCTAGTATTTCTACATACTCCTTAAAAATTGTAAATTACCTTTATTGATTTTCCTTGTTTTTTGTAAGTCATCCCTATGGATAATAATGAAAACCAAACATATGGGTACCTGTATTAGAAAGTGGTATATCCAATCAAGACAATGTTGGAGATGAAAAGCTTCAAGTTGAGAAGGAATGAAGATCTAACTATCTTAGTCTTTGCACTCTGTTTTTCTGTTTTTCTGGTTATTGGGCTTCTGTTGCTTTATGGTCCAATTCCATTTTTCTGTTTTTCCATTATTCCATTTTGGTTCAGTTAGTGGAGTTAGTTGTTACCAACTCTCCATAAATAGGTAGTTGTAGAAGTTCATTATTAACCAGTTTTTACTTTTCATCTCACTACTTAATAAAATTGTTTCTTATTCATTGATTTCTTTCTCTCCTTCTTTGTCAAGATCTTTGCCCAGCAATGGAAAGCCATAGATTTAATATGGTATCTGGAGAGGCTCTGCCGCTGCTTCTACCTTTCAATCATCTTTTTTCGTTTTTCACAAAGTACAATGGTAACTAACTTCTAAACCTCTTCTCCTCTTGCGTTCTTCAATATTCTTCTTCTCTTTGTGGTTTTTCCCTTTTTCTCTCATTAAGCACTGAAGCAAATGGAGAACCGAGTCATGACCACCATAAATCCCTCTCAAGATCCTACATCTTCATTCTTCATACACCCTAGTGAGAACCCCAGAGCTATTCTTGTTTCAGTTCTTTTGAATGGAGACAATTATCATAAATGGTCACAAGCTATGGCAAGACCTATACAGACCAAAAACAAACTTCAGTTTATTGATGGCTCTTTTCCGAAGCCACAAATCAATGATCCCAACTTTGCTAATTGTGAAAGATGCAACACATTGCTAGTGTTCTGATTAATTCAATCAATTGATGCTACAATATCCCAAAGTGTTCTTTGGATGGAGACAGTTGTAGAAATATGGCAAGATCTAAAAGAGAGATACTACCAAGGAGACATTTATAGAATTTTTGATTTACTTGGAGAAATACATACCTTCAAACAAGGAAATCTGGGAGTTTGAGCCTATTATTCCCACATAAAAGGGTTATGGCAAGAGCTGGACAATTTCATATTGATTACACCCTGTTCTTGAAATTGCACCTTGGCACCCATTGTTAAGAATTATAGAGAAAACGACTATGTCATATGCTTTCTCAAGGGGTTAAATGACCAATATGAAAGTGTGAGATCCCAAATAATGTTGATGGACTCTTTACCAACTATCAACAAGGCATTCACTTTACTGACTTAACAAGAAAGACATCTCCACTCACAATACAATGAGCCCAAGGTATTATTGAATACTACTCAGAATAGCTACAATCAAAATGCAAATTAATCCAGTTCCAATATTGGTGTAAGCAGGGGAAGAGGAAAGGGAATGATCTATTAAAATTCAGGAGGAAGATTTAGTAACAATTCTTCAAGGCCATCCAGTGGAAGAGAGTCGAAGGTATGTATTTACTGCAACAGAACATGTCTTACAATAGACCAATGCTACAAGAAACATGGCTTTCCCCCTGGATATTTCAAGAACAATAATGTGAATAATGTGACCACTATGGAGGAATTCACACTGTGATGGAGTGGAAGGAGACAACAAAGAACAAACTACACAATCATCATCCTCACATCAATCCAGTCACACTATCAACAATTTCCATACTAACTTTGACAACTCAAAGGATAAAGGTAACCTGTATATGTTTGCTTGTTCAAGTAAGTCTCTTGAATGGATTATTGACACTAGGGCCACAGATCATGTGTGCCATACTTTGTCTCGAGATCTATAAAGACCAAAAACAAACTTCAGTTCATTGATGACTCTCTTCTGAAGCCACAAATCGATGATCCCAACTTTGCTAATTGGGACAGATGCAACATTGGTGGTGTCATGGTTAATTCAATCAATTGATGCTACAATATCCCAAAGTGTTCTTTGGATGGAGACAGTTGTAGAAATATGGCAAGATCTAAAAGAGAGATACTACCAAGGAGACATTTATAGAATTTTTGATTTACTTGGAGAAATACATACCTTCAAACAAGGAAATCTGGGAGTTTGAGCCTATTATTCCCACATAAAAGGGTTATGGCAAGAGCTGGACAATTTCATATTGATTACACCCTGTTCTTGAAATTGCACCTTGGCACCCATTGTTAAGAATTATAGAGAAAACGACTATGTCATATGCTTTCTCAAGGGGTTAAATGACCAATATGAAAGTGTGAGATCCCAAATAATGTTGATGGACTCTTTACCAACTATCAACAAGGCATTCACTTTACTGACTTAACAAGAAAGACATCTCCACTCACAATACAATGAGCCCAAGGTATTATTGAATACTACTCAGAATAGCTACAATCAAAATGCAAATTAATCCAGTTCCAATATTGGTGTAAGCAGGGGAAGAGGAAAGGGAATGATCTATTAAAATTCAGGAGGAAGATTTAGTAACAATTCTTCAAGGCCATCCAGTGGAAGAGAGTCGAAGGTATGTATTTACTGCAACAGAACATGTCTTACAATAGACCAATGCTACAAGAAACATGGCTTTCCCCCTGGATATTTCAAGAACAATAATGTGAATAATGTGACCACTATGGAGGAATTCACACTGTGATGGAGTGGAAGGAGACAACAAAGAACAAACTACACAATCATCATCCTCACATCAATCCAGTCACACTATCAACAATTTCCATACTAACTTTGACAACTCAAAGGATAAAGGTAACCTGTATATGTTTGCTTGTTCAAGTAAGTCTCTTGAATGGATTATTGACACTAGGGCCACAGATCATGTGTGCCATACTTTGTCTCTTCATCAAACTTTCAAGCATATAAAACCCATTGTGATAACCTTACCAAATGGAAATCATATTCTGGCCACCATATATGGTAGTGTGATGTTTTCAAAGCATCTTGTCTTGACAGGTGTTCTATATATTCCAATATTCCATTACAATTTAATCTCTGTTTCAAAATTGACCAACACTTTGCATTATAGATTAACTTTTCTTGAAAACTCTTGTGAAATTCAATACCTCTCCTCTTTGAAGATGATTGGTGTAGCTGACTTAAAGGCAGGATTGTATGCTATAAGGAATCATGCTATGTGTATAACAAGACCTTCTGACAAACAATGTAGAATTGGTTCACTCACTAGATATGACTCAAATATTTGGCACAATAGGCTAGGACACCTTTCACATGAAAAAATGACAATAATGTAGAAGCATTATCCTACTGTTAAATGCAATAAAATTGATTTGCCTTGCCATGTATGCCATCTAGTTAAGCAAAAAAGGTTACCTTATAGCAATAGTTTTTCTAAATCTGCACATATATTTGATTTACTGCATATGGACACATGGGGTCCATTCTCTATGCCTAGCACATTAGGACATTGGTTTTTTCTAATCATTGTGGATGATAAATCAAGATTCACTTGGCTTTATTTCATGAAAGCCAAATTAGAAGTTCCTGACTTAATCAAAAACTTTGCCTCTCTTGTCAATACTCAGTTTGGATTAAAGATTAAAAGTATTAGAATTGGTAATGGTAGGGAATTCCATATGAATGAATTTTATGCTAGGAATGAGATTGAGCATCAAACTAGTTGTGTTGAGATCCCCCAACAGAATGGTATAGTTGAGAGAAAACACCAACACATACTAAGTGTAGCTAGGTCTCTCATTTTCCAATCTGAATTGCCTCACTGCCTTTGGAATTATGCTACTAGTCATGATGTTTTCTTGATAAACAAGCAACCTACTAAATACTTGTCCACTAGGAGCCCTTATGTTGTCTTGTACAATAATGTTCCTAATATTTCCAACCTCAAGGTTTTTGGGTGCTTATGTTATGCATCTACCCTTACCTCACAAAGGAAGAAGTTGGATCACAAATCAAGAAGATGTATTTTTCTTGGATTAAAATAAGGAGTAAAAGGTTACATCCTAATGGATGTAAACACTCATGAAGTTTTCTTATCAAGAAACACCATATTCTATGAGCATATCTTTCCATACAAGGAGGATATCAAAGTCACAAACAGTCCTAAAGAAATTCTGAGCCAAGACCTATCATAGACAGAATCTATGCCTCTACTGATGTTGTCAATACTGCAGGCATAGGTAACCCTAACTCTAACTCTGCACAACAAATGCTTAACACTTATGAGGATGATTTTATTGAGAACTATACTAGTAAGGACAATAGCTTTGATCCTATTGGCATTGCTCATGAACAGTCCTCTTCCAATAGCCATGCTTATAACACTACTGATCAAAATGAATCTGATTCACTTATGCCTAGACAATCCCTTAGACCTAGACAGATGCCTCACTACCTCCAAGACTATCACTGCTCCATGCTTACATCCACAAACATAGAGGATTCTGAAAAGATTAATTCATCCATAGTCAGGTATCCCTTAGACAAAAATTTGTCCTATGATAGACTATCATATGATCACAAACATTATTCTATGGGAATTTCTTCTAACATTGAGCCTACAAACTATAAGGATGCTATAAGATTTGAATGCTGGAGAGAAGCTATCAAGAAAGAGCTTAATGCTCTTAAGGATAACAAAACTTGGACCACAACTAGATTACCTAACAACAAAAGAGCCATAGGATGCAAATGGGTCTTTAAAATCAAACATAGGTCTGATGGAAGTATAGAGAGGCACAAAGCTAGACTTGTGGCTAAAGGCTTCACCCAAATTGAAGGAGTAGATTTCTTAGAGACCTTTAGTCTTGTTGTGAAGATGACCACCATAAGGGTCATCCTTTCCTTAGCCTCTGCCTATAAGTGGAACCTTCACCAATTAGACATAGACATTGCATTCCTTCATGGGAACCTAAAGGAGTAGGTTTACATGAAAATTCCTCCAGGTGTCCATACTGAAAAACCAGGTCTGGTTTGTAAGTTAGAAAAATCTATCTATGGCTTGAAGCAAGCCAGTAGGCAGTGGCATGATAAGCTTACTGGTTTTCTTATGCACTCTGGTTATATTAAGTCTAATGTTGATTACTCTATGTTCATTAAATCATGCAGCTCTAGTTTTACTGCTATACTCATCTATGTTGACGATCTTATTTTAAATGGAAATGACATGAATGAAATTAATAACATGAAACATTCCCTTGACTCTGAATTTAGCATAAAGGATCATGGAAAGTTAAAGTTTTTTTTTAGGTATGAAGATAGCTAGATCTGCATAATGTATCCTTCTTTATCAAAGAAAGTATACCCTTGATCTTCTACAAGAAACGAGGATGATGGCAGCCAAGCCATGTTCTACTCTTATGGAGTATTCTACAAAGTTTATTCATTCCAAACTTGGTGATCTCTTATCTGATCCTAGTATATATAGGAGATTAATTGGAAAGCTTATTTACTTAACTCACACTAGACCTGATTTGAGTTTTGCATTAGGTCATTTAAGTCAATTTCTGGCTGCACCAACAGATAAATATCTAGAAGCTGCAATGAGGATCTTAAGATACATAAAGAGCACCATTGGCATTGGAGTTTTCTTCCCTTCCAACTGTGACTACAAAGTGAAGGGATACACAAATTCTGACTTGGGTGCCTGCGTAGACACTATAAGGTCTGTATCTGGATATTGTTTCTATCTATGCAACTCTCTCATATGTTGGAAAAGCAAGAAGTAGAAGACAGTCTTGAGGTCTTCAGTTGAAGCTGAATACAGGGCAATGGCCCTTGCAGTCTGTGAAACACAGTGGATTATACACCTTCTTCATGATCTTGGAATAAATTATTTTGATCTCATAGCCTTATATTGTGACAACCAATTTGCATTATATATAGCTACTAATCCTGTCTTCCATGAGAGGACGAAACATATTGATATAGATTGCCATTCTGTTCGGGAAAGGATTCAATCAGGAATTGTTCACTTACTACCCATCTCTACTAATTCTCAAGTTGCCGACATATTCACAAAGGCCTTATCCCCTTCCTTTTTCAAAAATTGTCATTTCAAGCTTGACATGCTTAACATCCACATGACAGCTTGTGGGGGACTATTAGAAAGTGGTATATCCAATCACGACAATGTTAGAGATGAAAAGCTTCAAGTTGAGAAAGAATGAAGATCTAACTATCTTAGTCTTTGCACTCTATTTTTCTGTTTTTCTTGTTATTGGGCTTCTGTTGCTTTATGGCCCAATTCCATTTTTTTTCGTTATTCCATTTTGGTTCAGTTAGTGGAGTTAGTTATTACTAACTCTCCCTAAATAGGTAGTTGTAGAAGTTCATTATTAACCAGTTTTTCCTTTTCATCTCACTACTCAATAAAATTGTTTCTTATTCATTGATTTCTTTGTCAAGATCTTTCCCCAGCAATGGAAAGCCATAGATTTAATAACCTGTCTGAACCTACCACGAATTTAACGGGTTAAACCCACTGTTAGTGGATTCGGATTCAGGTTTTACCCGATATTAACAGATGCCTTTCTTTAAGTTTTCCTAATGTAACTACTTTAGCTTTAGGTTGCTTATAAATTGCACTCATCATTATCAATAGAGATTAAGCCATTCCAATATTCAAACATCTTTATGGTATTCAGAGCCTTTCTTGCTTAACAACATTTTTTAGAGATTGCACCTCGTGTTATCATTCCCTTCACGCACCAAAACAACAATATACTTATCTCATCTCCCACTCCACAACCCACCCACAATGAACCTTCAATTACAATTATTGCTCCTCCATCAGAGACCATTACTGCACTTCCTTCCTCATCCAGTACTTTACCCTCTCCTACATCCTCGACCAATCCACCTACTCGGACACACTCTATGACTACACGATCCAGAAATAATATTTTCAAGCCAAAACAGTTGTTAACCATTACTAAGCACCCTTTGCAGGTAAATCATGAACCTTCCAGTGTTACTGAGGCTATGCAATACACTCATTGGCGTAAGGCAATGTCTGAAGAGTTTGATGCTCTCATTCGCAATGGCACATGGCATTTAGAACCAACACTTGAGAATCAAAATGTGGTCAAGTGTAAGTGGCTTTTTCGGGTAAAACGTAATCTAGATGGCAGTGTATCTCGATACAAAGCTCATTTGGTGGCAAAAGGATTCACTCAAACTCCAGGGGTTGACTTCAAGGAAACATTCGCTCCTGTCATCAAACCACAAACTATAAAAATTATACTCACCCTTGCATTGGGTAATTCCTGGTCGCTTCATCAACTAGACGTGAATAATGCCTTCCTTCAAGGCACTTTATCAAAGGTTGTTTATATGAAACAGCCACTGGGCTTTGTGGACCCTCAACATCCTTCTCATGTTTGTAAACTTCATAAAGCTATATATGGTCTTCGACAAGCACCACGGGCTTGGCATGTTGCGTTGAAAAAAATACATCCTACAGTATGGGTTTCATATGAGTCTTAATGATCCATCCCTATTTGTGTACTCATGTAATGGTGTTCTAGCTTATTTTCTTATATATGTTGATGACATACTTGTGACTGGTAATTCTTCATTATTTTTGTCTAAATTTATTCAGGATTTGTCCAACCAGTTCTCCCACAAGAACCTTGGCTATCCACACTACTTCCTTGGTGTTGATTTCATCACTACATCCACGGGGTTGCTACTCTCTCAACATGGTTATATTCGTGATATCTTGGAAAAACACAACATGACGGGGGCGAAACCATGTTCCACACCTCTCTACACTAGTACTAAGCTTTGTCTCCATGATGGTTCTGCAGCTACAGATGCCCCCACTTTTCGCAGCATTATTGGGGCCCTTCAGTATGTTACATTAACCAGACCAGATGTCTCATTTGCAGTCAATAAACTCTCCCAGTTCATGCACAAACCAACTGAGATTCATTTGCAACAACTCAAACGTGTACTTCGTTACCTCAAAGGCACCATTAACTTTGGACTACAACTAAGAAAACCTCTCAACTTCAACTTAGAAGCCTACAGCGATGCTGATTGGGCTGACAATTCTGATGATTACACCTCCACCTCAGCATACATTATATTCCTTGGGGAAATCCTAAATCCTACAGATCTGTGGCCCATACCGCGATTGAACTCGAGTGGTTGTCAAACCTGCTACATTAAATAGGTGTTAACATAGTCACCACACCTCGAATCTTAAGTGACAACATTGGTACCACTTATTTATGTGTCAATCCTGTCTTTCATTCCAGAATGAAGCACATAGCTCTTGACTATCACTTTGTTAGAGAACTTGTGCAAAAACAACGACTAAAAGTATCTCATATATCCACTCATGATCAGACGGCTGACATACTTACAATGGCACTACCCACATCAAAATTCAGTAACTTCAGATCCAAGATGCACGTCACAGATGGTGACATGCTCTTGCGGGGGCGTGATAGGAGAAAATAACAGATGCCTTACTTTACTCAACAACTCTGCATCTTTTTCTCTCACATTCTGTTAACAATATATTCTAATAGTTATGGAATCTTATCTTGTAGTTTATCACTAGTAACAACCTTCCTTTAGGTACTATCTGATGTAACTACTTTAGCTTTAGGTTGCTTATAAATTGCACTCATCATTATCAATAGAGATTGAACCATTCCAATATTCAAACATCTTTAGGGTTCATGTATTATTGTTAATTTCAATCTTGACGAATTTAGGTTCAAATTTTAAATTTTGGGATTGGGTAAACACAAACACAACCTCAATCCGCTCTAATATCATTCCTAATCAGCCGACTATTTCTAACAACATTTACTGAATCATCAAATTAGTGATTCTTTATTAGCCCCACAACATAATATCATACTCACAAGCGGAAACTTCATAAGCAGTGGTATTGGATATGTTATTTAGGTATACAAAAATTCCTTGCCACTCTTAATTATGTTTATTATTTGATTTTCTCATAATTTTCTATGTATTTTTTATATTAAAAAAAACATTGGCTTGAGAATAATATATATATATATATATATATATATAAATACGAGTGTAATTACTCCTTTTTTTAAGGTGTGCTCATACTATATTACAAATACAAATGATGGCCTCTAGGGTAACATAAAAATATGGCAGCTAAGACTCACCAACTTCCTAATCTCATTATTAGCCAGAGTTGAAATTGAATTCATTGATATCTTAACAAGATTCTTTTTGTCCCTGCTATTTTATAATGAGAAAAAATGATACTAAGTTTTATATATTATCATTCCATTATTTATCATTCATGTTTATTTATTATTGACTCTTCTAAAAATAATACAAACGTATAATAGTTGATGTACCGATTATGTATAAATATTATACTCTTTTGTCTTACTGCTTTTATTTTGTCCTTTGAAAAATGAATTTCTGTATATCTCATTGATGGCTGTATTTGGTTTGGATTATTGACTACACATAAATTATTTCTTAGCAGCCCACTAAATATTGGGCCATGTAATGCTTCGTTGTTTCTGCTATCTATGCATTATTTCATAGCATAAGTTGCTTAGCCATTCTTGACCAAAATCAGCACTCATCACGCTGGCTACATTAATTTCTTTATTCTCAATTATAATTATCATGGTCTCTTTATTCACCTATACCTTTGATTCCATTCAACCCTTCCCTTCATAAAAGTGATTAATTCTCATCTCATGAACTTATGGGCAGTGTCTCTAATTTTATGCTACAAAACAAAAAATAATGTTGTAGCAATTGAAAATATATGTGGGTTACTTGTGACAATATATAATTTACATAGAAAGAAAAAGAGCACTTTTAATTGTACAAGTAGCTGATCATGAATTGTGATGTTATAATTAGAAATTTGTGGGCCATATATGTGAAGAAAGTTTAAGTTTGTGAGGGATTCGTTAAAGTGTTTACCACTTTATTAATGAAAAATAATAATAAAATGAGATTATTAAAATGAAAGTCGATTTTTTATTTATATTTAAAATTGATCTTAATTTAAGCAGAATGTTGGAATATCCACCCCTCTACCAAGGTAGAACAAACATTACCATTCCCAAAAGCGGATTTATCTAGGTTGCTCCTTTTCTAAAGTCCTATCAATATATTAGAAAGGAATAATGTAGAGGTAAATTATGATATTTGTCTGTATATATAAAGATAAAAGTTTCATCATATTATATTTGAAAAATAAAAATATCACATCATACTACTTTTTTTATTTTTTATGTATTTGTCTCTTTGTTAATGGAGAAGGTATTGACCCAGGTAGATTTTGCTTCCTTCCCACATTGTTTTTTTTTTTTGGCTTAAGTGGTTGACAAGCACTTTACTTGCAACCCACTCTGTATCTATCAATAATGAAGGTCTTGTCATCGTGCTAACAACTATCATTTCATAAGTTAATTTACAATGGGAATTTTCTATACAATACCCCCAAGGACATTTATTAACATTTGGCCTCTAATATTGTTGAGAGTCTACTACTACTAGAGAATATATTATTATGGGACAAGAGAAGAGTAAAAAATCATCCATAAGTAGAATATTATGTCTTGAGCAAAGATCTTAAGACAATCATATTTCTTGAACCAATTCTATAATCTTAAGTTCCACCTAGCAATTAACAAATTTGCATACACTAATATAATACAATACCATGTGATTCCACAAATATAATCATGAAATTTCACACTTTAGTATACTTAACAAATATAATCTATAACATGAAGTTTTATTAACTTGTGAGTTATCACTTATTTCAACTTTAGGTGGAATCCAATACCAATAATGGTTTCATTAATATTTGGGAAATTCTTGGAAGCCATAGATATCCCAAATTAATTAATAATTATCATAACTATGCATATGGTTGATAGGAAAGCCACCCTTATGTTTTTCTTTACAAATACAAACTAAGTTTGAAAAGATATAACCCAGTTCACAATAGATCATATACTCAATTTTTTTGGATGAATTGGAGAAATTTGGAAAATTGGGATCTTTTAGATCATATATCAGAATCCTTACCCTGATGTTCTCAACAGATTTTCATCAGACACCCACTTATTTGGATGAAGAAAAATACATCTTGTGTGTTGGGAATATATGCTGTGGTGAATATATCAGACCAAAACTAATATGTTTGTATGATTTCATTTACTAGCTTAGTAAATATGAATGAAGATAATGTTGACTTTAGTATTTTTAAATATCTACAAAATATATGGTTTTTTATTTATTAATTTCATCATTTACTTTTAATTTATTTCATTGCTAAATGTCTTAACTATTGCATGCATGTATCTATTGGAATTTCACGTGGGTCATGGCATGTAATAAAATAGTAAACAGGATATCGTTCTCATGATGAGCATAGGTAGAATAACTGTACCATAAGATCAATCCTAATTAACTTGACTAACAAATTTTACACTAAAAATTAAAGTTAACTGAACTTAAAGAAATATTAATGTAGTAATCAAACAAGCACAAGGTTTGCAAGGAGGAAAATCAATTAATTAAACTCTTTAGTTCATTTTTTTGCTTTACAACTCAAGGATTATTATATTATTCTTGAATGTAAATTCCCTACTGTAAATAAAAACAATTTCTCAAGCCCAAGTGAACGTCTTAAAATAAAACAATACCCGCTCTCTCTAAAATCAATGTTTATGTATTTAATCTTCAAATCTTGGAATGGCATTTTGAGGTAGATATACGAATTTCTCTTGGTTCTTGAAAACAAGAAGGAACCAAAAATAGCTTAACTTGTGATATGCAAATACAAAAGAGAATGAAAAAAATTCCTCAAGAATGTTATTAAATTCTTTGAATATGAATACAAAAAGTTGAATTTACAATGATCTAGATAAGTCCCTTTTATAACAAGAAGGGACTATCTAACTATAATAACCCAAAAACAATACATTCAACACATTTAACATGTGAATAATAAATTGTTTGACAAACACGTAACTAAAATTATGTTGATGTTGCCTTTGGTTGGTTGAGGCTAAGTCTTGGTGCAAGTTGGCCAAGGCTAAGTCTTGGTGCGAGTTGGCCAAGACCTTATACGAGTTGGTCAAATCCTGATGCAAGTTGGCCAAGTCTTGATGCACTTGGTGCTGATTTCTGCAACACTGAGCAGTCTGGCCAAGTGCTGGTGTGACTCGGTCACAGACTTAGCAACATTGGCCAGATTTCCAATTTCTCTCGGTCATGATCATTTTTTCCTCAGCCAAGATGAGTTCTTCTTCGATCATATGTATATTTTGCTTAGCGAAAGTCATTTGTGGCCTGATTATCTACGGTTCTGATGTGAGTTGGTCCATGGTAAGGCATATATTGTAGTTGATGGTGTGGTCTTTTGTTTGTTGTTTATGGAGTGTGTTTTAATAAGATTTGATAGTAGAAGAGGTTGAACTGGGTTGGAAACTATAGTTTAAGTTTGAAAGTGATGGCGTTATGAAGAATAATCTTTTTTTTTGGTACATGAAGAATAATCTAACAATATGTATAAGGGGTGTGTTTTGTTATATCTTCCTAGCTATAGAATTATGTGCTGATCTTGTCTATACTAAATAAATAAAAGATGTTAAATGAAAATAAAATATAAATTATTTCTAATTATGAGTACGAAGCGACAAAATGATGAACGAGTTGTTTTAGCCTTTTAGGGTTTTACTTGAATGGTTATAAAGAACTCTATATGTATTATGGAAACTGCTTTAGTTTCTATCTTTTATAAAGTATATTGTACTTATTCATATGTTGCAGTTCGTGCCATTTAGCTTTTAGCATAACTCAAATAAAAAAGTAACGTTTTCAATGTCTTAAAAATAATAAATCATCCCATGTTAATTTATATTTAACAAGTTGCTATGGAGGATTATGATGAGGATGAGATGGGAGAATTTAGAATCACAATTTATGTTGCCAATGGCATTTTGAAGTTGAAATTGATTCTCAACTACGAATGATGAAAATTTCGGTAGAAAAATCATTTATTCAGAATTAAGATTTCACAGTGTCTTGATTGAAAATTTCACATGTTAAGATCCCTACATTTCCTACAACCACGGAATGGATCATTGACAGAGATTGAACACATGGGCCATGATTCTTAAACCCTGTGGTGTACTTAATAATAAGTTGTATATTTGGTATCCTAATAGAAATTGAAAGTAATATACACAAGGATCTAAAATATATATTTTTGAAGAGGAATCACTAATCTTAAATGTTCATCAACTGAAGTTAAAGTGAGTCTGAACAATTTTGAAATTCAATTAATTATTTAAAATTTGTTTACAAGTTAGTTTTTAGGAGGAAATAATGTAAATCAAATATTTACAGATTATCTAATAAATATATTTCAGAATTCTGACTTTCTTTCCATAATAAAGAAATCACATAAGAGTTTATCATATGATAGAACAATTTCAAATGTGTTAATAAAAACACTATGCTCGGTGCATATATATTTAAAACTTTCATCATGGTGTTACAAAACACTTGACATTTCCTTGATTTACCCAAGTCATGAAGTTGTTAATTTAGTTTTATCTATACCCACCAAGCTAGCTTAGGTTCAAGCATATGAAAGAAGCATATAGAATTAGAGAAAAGGTTATTTTGTTTCTGACATCAGCTACCTGAATCGGAGACAACACCAAAACATTGTTGACATCAAAATAAAAGAACAACATAAATTTAAATCATTTGTGGGATCATAATAAGCAACAAAATGTCTTCATTTTCGTTGACAATACAAGCCCTTCATGTCTCTCCAAAACAACATTAACCTTATTAGCATAAAAGGGACAGTGATAGATACATTTTTAATTAGGGCTTTGAAATGAGGGACCTTGATTTTAATATTGCACTGCTTTAGGAGTTATGATTTTCATGTGGACACGTCTTTTGGTTATCACTATTTTTATTGTATCATATATTACTTTGGTGTTTCTCAATTATTTTTTATTTTTTAGTTAATGTGCTTCTCATCTTTTGAAAAGTTGAAAAGATGCCAAATAGTGTAGCTATCCTCTTAAGATTATCAATATTTTTGAAGAATGAAAGGGAAAATTGTACGAGGAAGTAAATGAAATTAAAATGCAGGCCATAGCATGTATTTGAGGATTTGGTTAGTTATTAAGAGGGGCTGATTGGTTAGTTATTAAGGCTTCGTTTCGTTTGAGAATTATGAGGGAAAGAGAATGAGATGGATCAAAGGGTTAGGAATGGGAAAGAAAGAAAAATGAACATTTTTCGTTAAACTAATGATAATGTAAGAATATTTTTTTATTTTCCGTTAAAAAATGTAATTAACAATGAGAAATGAATAATAATATGTTATTACTAAACATATTTAGCTATTTTGACATTTTGTTTTAAAAAAATTCCAAATTGGGTGAACTTTAAAAATAGACATGTGGAGGGTTGTGTAGGGTTTGAGAAACCCTCCAAAACCTTCTCATCTCCTTGATCCACCTCCCAAATAAGGGGAAGGCTTTGAAAAGTCATTTATTCTCTTCCCTTTGAAAACCTCACTCCAAAACAAGGCGTAAGGGAAAAACATTTTTTGTCTCATGATTTATGCCACTTCATATGCTATATAAACTATGACTGGTCAGAAAAATATTTAGTAATTAAATTTTGACTTTAATATATTTTTTTCAACTAATCATAAATGCATGCAATATGAGTTTACATTAGTGTTTAATTTCACCCCTTATATGCTTTATTAATAATTAAAGATTAAATACTTTTGAGTTTTATAGACAATAGTTTTAATCTTTTTATTCTTTTAATGAAGGCTTTTTATATAAACCCAAAATCCCAAAGTACTGTCACATTTATAGTATTTTGAATAGCTCTTTTTTATTGTGAAATTTTATTCTTTGATGGCAAAATATTTGGAATTGTATGTTGAATAGTATTTTGAAAGACGGACTAGAATTTTATTCATAACCGTCTTCTTTCAAATTAGAAAAAAAAAAGGTATTGAGTTCGTATTTTAGAGACGTAACTGTGTTAAATACTTAAAAGATATACTTATATCACATTTTATCTTGCCTAGCTTTTTTTTGCTAAGCAAAGAATATATTAATAAGCACAAGAGGTGCTAACCCAACATAAGCCAACAAAGATTAATAGGAAGCCAAAATATAAGACCTCGGGTCCATACACCAATTACAGAAAGAAAAACAATTGGACTTAACATTGGCTAAAAACCAAGTCCAAGATCTAATCTAGATTAAGTCCAAAATATGAATAACACTACAATCCTTGGAAGAAAAGATAACCTCATTTTTCATCTTCCAAATAGCCACATAGAAACAAACCAAATCATAGACCAAAGATCCGCCCCTTTTTTACACTTGTGCAAGTTCATATGAATATGGAAAAAAACAATGCAATTATCCGACAAGGTAATCTACTTCCCCAACCAAGAATAAACACTCTTTCAAATATTCTCAGCAAAAATACAAGAGACAAACAAATGATCTAAAGATTCAGGGTAGTTTTTACAGAATACACAAACCAAATCATCATTAGAGTGAATAAGAGATCTCTTCTGAAGTTCACACTTTGTAGCCACTTTTCCTCTAATCACTTTCCAAATAAAGCGGCACACTTTGGAAGGAACACAATTAATCCAAACAAGATTAAAAATATTACCTAAGGGATATTGAGGGGCATTTAAGATAACTTCATAACAAGATTTAACTTCAAAAACCCCAGAAGAGGTTAATCTCAAACTTAGACGATCCTCTTTGCCAACAACACAAGAAAACGGGATAATAGCTTCATACAAATTCCTTTCCAAGACCAATTCCCACACAAAGAGAGGCATCCTCCACCTAATCTCCCAAACCTACCTACCATCAATCCAGGCCCTAGCCTCAGACACAGAAGACGTTCTATTAGCAGCCACCAAAAAAAGCGCGGAAAAGCAACTCTCAACGGAACCTGACCAAACCAAATATCCTCCCAAAAACTAGTATGGGAACCATCACCAATCTCCATGACAACATTAGAGGAAAACCAATCCCTACTAGAACTAATAGACAACCCCACTGAACACACTCCCCTCCACCAAGACGACATCGAAAAAGAAAGTGGAGAACCAAACAACCTATCATACTTAGACTTAATCACTTTTACACAAAGAGCATCAGAATTAGAAAGAAAATACTACTACCACTTACCTAACAAAGCTTCATTAAAAACAGAAATGTTCCTAACCCCTAAACCCCCCAACCTTTTAGGCTTACAAACTTCACTCCATGCTACCCAAGCAATCCCCCTACCACCACCTTTTTCCCCCAAAGGACTTCCTCTGAATTCTAACCAAACAAGACGCTAGTGCTTTAGGAGCCTTAAAAATAGAGAAAAAATAGGAATATTAGAAAGAACCGCATTAAGTAAGATGACCCTACCACCAAAAGAAATAAACCTGTGATTCCAAGAAGCAAGCCAGTTAGAAACTGCCTCAATAATGGGAGACCAAGTCGAGAATCTCTTAGGACTAGCCCCTATAGGAATTCCAAGATAAGAAAAAGGAAAAGCCCCAATATTACAATTAAGGAAATGGGACGCCACATCCAAAAAATCAACATAGACTTTAACCCTAAACAAATGGCTTTTCTTATAATTAACCTTGAGACCAGAAGCTAAATCAAAGCAACACAGAATACTCTTTAAAGTCCAAAGATTGGAAGCTTACGGAGAACATACCACCATTGTATCATCAGCAAACTGGAGATCTGAAACTTCCACTTGATGGCACCCCACCTTGAAGCCCCTAAACAAACCTTGTTGCCGAGCCTGCCTCATAAGGCCAAAAAAACCTTCGGCAACCATTAAGAACAAGAAAGGAGCCATAGGATCCCCCTGACGAATACCTTTAGAAATTGAGAATTGCTTAGCCAGACAACCATTAATAAGGACATAAATTGAAGTAGAGGATAAGCACTCATTGATCCAATTTCTCCATTGAGTAGGAAAACCAAATCTAGTAAGCATGTAGTCTAGGAAGCTCCAACTAACTGAATCATAAGCTTTTTCAAAGTCAACCTTCAACAATAAACACCCTTCATTAGACTTCTTTGAAGAATGGATAACATCGTTAATAACTACCACAACATCAAGGATACTACGATGCTTAATAAAGGTCGATTGGGTTGGCGAGATTAAAGAAGTAATAACCAATTTCAGCCTTCCTGCAATAATTTTGGCTAAAATTTTATATAGAGCGCCAACAAGGGATATCGGTCTGAAGTCCTGGATTCTATTGGGACTTAGAATTTTTGGAATTAGCGCAATAAGCGAACAATTGATCCCTTTCGGGAGCTTTGCATTATTCTGGAATTCCTTAACAAATTTGAAAATATCAATCTTAATAAGGTTCCAAAAATCTTGGAAAATTTGAAGTTAAAGCCATCTGGAACTGGACTCTTATCGGAAGCACAACTCCAAACCGCATTCTTTATCTCACTTTCTCCGAACTCAGAAATCAACATATTCTTTTGTTCAACCGATAGAGCATTGAAGACAACCCCATCCAATTTCGGTCTAGAAACCGAATTATCTTTAAAAAACATTTGTAGTATTCAGAAATACCATTTTTTATTGAATTCTCCTCCTCACACCATTGGCCATCAATACTAACCCCGAGGATTTGATTTCCCCTTCTTCTACTTTTGATACAACAATGAAACAATTTTGAGTTAGCGTTACCTTCTCTAAGCCACTTGGATCTCGCTTTCTAATGAAGGAGATTATTTTTCAACTGCGAGGCCAACCCCCAATCAGCAGACATTTTTTTCTTCGCCAACATTTGATCCTCTGATAAGACACCTGATTCACATAACAAGTCAAAGTCATTGAAATCAGCCTTCAGGTTTTTCAACTGAGTATCCAAACACCCAAACGTCGATTTATTCCACTCAATTAAGCTTTTCATAAGAAGCTGAAGCTTCTCCTTTATGATAAAAGCCGCCCAACCAACGACCACAAAGCCATTCCATGATTTAGAGACAAAAGCCTTGAAATCCTTGTGCTGTAACCAACAATTGTTAAAACGAAAAGGAGAAGGACCCCGAGATAACACCTTATACTTCAGCATAACAAGGTAGTGATCAGAGAAGGATCTATTGAGAGCCCACTGAGATGCATCCAACCAAAGTGACAACCACTCATTAGATAGGAGGAATCTATCTAATATACTCATACAAGCACCACCCAATTGATACCAAGTAAAATTTCTCCCAATAAGAGGTAAGTCTACAAAATCCAGTTTGCGAATCCACTCATGAAGAGACAAATATTTCTACTATTCTCCACTTCCCCCATACTTCTTCTCTCGAAAGGCACTCTAATTTAATTGAAATCGCCAAGAAAACAAACCGGCATACAACCCAAGGATTCCTTAAATACACAGAGCTCATCCTACAAGTGTCTCTTCTGAATCAAATTGCAAGGCGGATAAATATTCACCACACAACACATGACATTACTATTCAACCAATTACCTATCACAGGTAGAAACCCTTCACCGTGAACCACCTCGACCTTCTGAAGTTTCAAACTATCCCACACACTAAGAATACCCTCAGACCTCCCCACGGACGAATTAAAATCCCAATCATAGTCATCATTACACCACAAAGATCTACTCAACCGAACATCCACCACTTCTAGTTTTGTTTCTTGAATAGCAATAAAATCTAAATCATTCTCCTGGATTAAATTCTTCACCTCCCTTATTTTTACACCACTCCTCAACCCTCTAACATTAATGGTTGCACAAATCATGGATTAATAAATTGAACCCTATGATTGGCTGAACTGGACCCAATCCTATCCCTCTCCTGGATGGCTTCTATACGACTAATAATCACTTCATTCTTACCTTCAAAAGAAACACCTAATTTTCCCCAATATCCCAGAGCATTCTAGACTGGCTAATTCCTTTAGAAAGGAGAAGATTATTTACCTTCCTAACATGAGAGTCAGATATGGAGTTGCTAATGGCTGGATCCACATGACTTGAAGCACCTCCAGATATCACGTCCAACGGGTGAGACTTTACCTTTGAAGACTTCTTCTTTATCTTCTTAGATTTCCTTTGATTAGACATCAATGCCATTTTGTAGAGGGAATTTGGCAACCTCTTTCTAGAATTCCCTTTTCTCTTCGGTCTGCCTTGTCTACCTGGAGAGTTCAGATTAATTTGGGGAGAGATACTGTCCACGAATGGATTCTTAGACAAAGACCCCATAGCACTAGATTGGGCTTTATTACAAAAAGGAACGGTGCTTGAAACTTCTTTTAAAGAAAGCAAATCCTCTACACCATGGATAAGAACCGCCTGGGCCTCCAAACAAGGGCCCAATCTTGGTATTTCAAAAACCATTTCCATAGAAGAACTAACAAAGCTTAGGCCCTTTATTGTAGACAAGTTTTCCTCTTCAATTCTACTTCCTTTATGTGGATTTTTGTCTTTTCCTTCCCCATAATCAGTACTAGGAATTAACCGATGGTCCCTCTCCACCGAATAATCCACAGGTTGTACTCTAACCTTACACTTCACCTTTTTATTCTTAGCCATCTCTTTCCTTTTTAATAATAATTTTTTTGAAGCAGGGATTTTCCCAACAAAAGACTGAACACGCTGCTCAGGGCAGGAAAAAGGCACATAAATCCCTGACACCCTTTTATTCCCAGTATCACCAAAAAGGTTTAGATGAGACCTACCCTCCTCCCTAGGAATATTACCAACCTCATCCACATCATCTTCATCCCCTTCAACCAGCAAATTTTCTCCCTAACAAGAATCCTTCTCCGGCCAAGATTCATCACTCCCAGAATCCTCATCCTCCTCCTTGCTCACTCCACCCCCCACAGAGCTAGACGGAAAATAAGCACACGAGTCTTCTACCATCCTTATATCATAGATCTTATCATCTATTTCTACCTTTCTTACCACATCAATACTTAACCTTTGCAGAAATCATTAATCTACTAACTTGAAGCCTATTTTTAGCAATAGTTCCTTCATCAAGTTTCACAAAAGTCCCCACTGACTTAGCCAACATAATGAAGAAATCTTCACACCAAGCAATCATCAGAACACCAAGGAACTTAATCCAAACAAATCTTTCAAAGTTATCTTCAAAATTGGACCACACGTCCAATTTAGAGAAAATGAAGTCATACTACTGTTTACCTTCATTCAATAATTCCTCTAAGTCTTCAGGCTTGCCACTTTTCAAGAGAACCCGAGTCCCACCAATCAAGAAAGCTTTGACAAAGAGAAAACCTTCTTTAGCCAACAATACCTGAATATTTTCAGCGTCCACAACTGATCTTAGTTCACCAACCAAACAGCCCTCCATCCAAACCTTGTTCTCTTCAGGAACCTTGAAACACAAGCACCCTATCAACTTATCATGCTCAGCCAAGACACCCTGCTTGTTGCATGAAAGAAGTGCCTGCTTCCAGGATTTACCAACACCAGTAACCATCGATTTTGGAACTATCCTATCTGAAACTCCCAATGTTGGACTTATACGCCCAACTTGGTTAGAAGGCTCTCTCTTTTCTACCAAATTCCTTTCAAAGGAACCAGGATTTCTCTGGAACCTTGGAGTATTCACAATCACTTTATAGAGCCCAATCCAGAAATTTCCCAGCTTTTCTTTTAGATAATCAACATCTTCCACTTCTTTGAATCTCACAAACCCAAACCTCCTCCCCCACCTATATCTCTTTTTAGGAATGAAGACATCACCTACACGAGCCCATTTGGAGAATTATTTCCATATATCCATAGTCCCCAATGAATCTGGGAAATTTGTGAAGAAGAAAGAGATAGAGTTTTTTTGGAGGGCTTTAAGATACCCTCTCGGTTGGAAACTATCTTTTCTTAACACCAGGGGAGACACCTCTGGATAAGCTCTCACATTTTCACCAACCTTCAAGATGCTCACCTCCCCGAAGCTCCTGAAACCTTCCTCCACACCAACTTCCTTACCTTTAGCTTTAATACTTGCAGACCCCTTCCCCATTCCCCCTTACCCAAACGCCTTCTCCCACACTCCCATCCTCCTTACCTTTTACTCTCTCTATCTTATTTTCATCTTGAGATGCGGGTTTATTCTATCACTCTCTCTCTCTCAACATACTTTTTTTTATCCTCTTTATCTTGCCTAGCTTGAATTTGAATTACCAGATAATTTATATTTTATACTTCGTTGTCCAATTATCTTGATAGAAAACATTATCCCATATTAAAATTAAAAGTTAAAATACCAAAGCAAATAAAATATATTAAAAATAATAAAATGATAAATAGCATATTATGTCTGGGTAATTAAGAAAGGACATAATAAATTAGAAATAAAATATTTGATCTATTAATAATGAAATAGAAGAATGATGGAGTTATGAAACTACGGCCGGAAACGAGCTGAACCGAGTCGAACTAGAGTTCAGCTCGGTTTAGCTCGATATAGATTGGTTCGGCTCGAAACTCGACTCGAGTTCGATACGAGTTATTTTTTTAGCTCGAGTTCGGTTCGGTTAAAGTTCATGAACTATTCGGCTCAGTTCAATTGGTTCATTTGGACAACTTAAATAGTTAATTAATTTTTTTTTTAAAATACTACAAATGTTTTTATACATATAAATATAACCATCATTATATATATAATAACAATAAATATAAAAATAATAATGTATGAGACATAATTAAAATAAAAATTAGTTTATATATATATATATATATATATATATATATATCGAGCTAACTCGTGAACCTAACGAGTCGAATTATATCCAACTCGAGTTTGGTTCGTTAATTTAACGAGCTCAATTTCCGCCTCAAGTTTGGCTCATTTGGTTAATGAACCAAGTTTATCGAGCTAAATAACAAATCGAATTTCGAACGAATACCGAGTTGGTTCGGTTCATTGCCAGTCCTACATGAAACTATGTATGGGATACTTTTTGAAAGAATGAAAAGTAAATTTAAATGATTGAGAAATCTAATAAACCTTAAAATAAGAACAAGTAAGTGGACAAAGTTTAGAGTAGGAATGGTAATGGGTCTGGTTAGATGCGGGTAGTGCATTACCTGGACCCGCCATATTACTTCATTTTTGGACCCAGACCCATGCTGATACCCACTGGGTTTGCTACCCACGACTCCTTAGGTATCGAGGGGATCTGCGGATACCCACAAATTAAAAAAACATTAAAAATAATTTCCACTAACTTATATAATTTTGTTTTTTACTATAATCTTATATGTTATTTAGGTAATCAACAAGAGAAGAAATTATAAAAAATAATTTAAATTTTTAAACATATTTTAAATTAACTATTTCAACATTATGACGTAAAATTGATTTAATAAGAATTATTCAATCAATATAATATTATATTACATATATCAATTAACAATATAAGAATACCAATATATATATATATATATATATATATACAATATATATATATATATATAATATATATATATATATATATATATATGGATCCACATATTCCACATCTTAGGCTTAACCATCAATTCAAGGGAAATATGATGATATAAATTTTAGGGAAATTTGATAGTATAGATCTACTCACTAATTCAAACCATTAGATTTCCCCTAGAATTGATGGCTAAGATGTGGAGTAAGTGGATCTCCTCCCATATATATATGAATGAATAGCGGGTCCGGGTACTCATGGATCTGAGTACCTCATCACCCGGACTCAGACTCATCCAATAGCGGATCTTAAAATCTCAGGTCTCATTACCTACAAGTCCAAAAACACGGACTCAGATCTGACCCATTGTGGATATTTTTGGCGGATACCCACATATCCGGGTACCCATTCCCATCCCTAGTTTAGAACAATGTGAACATTTAATCAACTACAAGGAAATAAAATACGCAATGTTAATGGTCTTGTGCAACGACTGAAACAATATAGATTGAATTTAAGACTCTGAGTCTTGAAGTCAAACTTCTCTTCATCTGAACACTGAACGTATGAAGTTTAGAAAATTACAACGTGCGTAGAGCTAAAAGGAAGAACAAGCAAAACTTTAGTAATTGTAATAAATATATTTATGCTACTAAATTTTTTACATGAAATAATGGTCCTCTGTTGTTTACGTAGCTCGCAACAATTCTGAATAGCACGAGATAATCTTGGCTAAGTCATGACCAGGTCGCTCTCTTTAAAACATTGCGGAAAAATGGGTAAATTTTTTTTTGAATAAAGAGATTGTATAAAATTGTTTCCTTTTTAAAACCTTCCTTTTCCGGGACATTACTTTAAGTAACTCGAATGCGGAAAATCAACTTATCGTTATCGAATGATAACTTAACCTAATTCACAATTTCCTGAATAATACAACGCATATAATTAGTTAAGTCATAATGAGTTCATACAAACTACATCATCAAAGGCGGAATCTACATCGCCACTACATGTACAAAATCACCAGATACATAGCCCCCATCAAAAACCAAAAAGAGGACATCGACTAGCCCCCAAGCTGACTCGGAAGATTTCAGGAATGTTGGACCCCTCACTCGGGTCCTCATCCTCTTCTGAGTCCGGTACGAGGTTGATCACCTCCACCGAACTCTCCACATTTACGAGCTCAATGACCTCGTCCTCCTCCTCTTCTTCCTCCACTTCGTCATGCCACAACTCAGCGGCATAATTTGGTGGAGATGACACTCTCAGACTCGGAGTCTTCTTGCAAGGACCCCCTCCAAGAACCCGGCTCCTCTGGGCTCTGCGGGATGACGGAGCATCCAAAAAATCTGCCCACGTCCTACGACTGTGGGAGGAAACAGCGCCGTCACTCCTGACTGGCGGGTGTCGAGGTCCA
>NC_032016.1:20090122-20091994 GCF_001865875.1 Lupinus angustifolius
AGAGTACAGGTCTCGTACCAAGCCGTTTTGTACCACCCGAAATAACATATCCTCGCAAGGAATTAAAAATAGATCGATCGGTTCCCTCAGGAACAGTCCTACCCGGACCTAGGTCGTACAAACGCTTTCAGGGCATCCCTCTCATCGATCTCGAATGCAATCCAGGGGTTGTCAGAGATTGCCTAGTTTGGCCTGTGAGAACTGTCCGATCCAACAGGGTACCTCCCCAGGAATACAAGGGACTCGTCTCACCCAGACTCTCCCTTCAGACACTGTTGGCGAATCACCGTCCAATCCGTGTCGTCCCTGCTTACATCACGGTGCTCTAAGTCGTCCCATCATTTCCTCTCCACTACTTCATGGTCACAATGCAATGCATTCCTAACGTATTAATCAAACACATGATCGGCCCATCCTTAAGCCATCTCCCGACAAGGAATGCTTCTCGTGGGACCCGATAGTACGTCAACCGTACATGCTCTAGGTAACATCTCAATCACAACAACCCATCACTGAATACTCCTGGACGGTCACATGACCAAGCCTCTTACGGTCAGTCGAACGTTGTTCAGTGATATCATGTATCCTTACTAGGGTACCCCCTAGTTCACGACCTCAAGTCAGATACTTGCCCAACAAGGCCTAAACAAAAACAATGCTTTCATACCGTTGTGGAGTCATGTTTCACATCTAAGCCATGTTCTCATTCCACAATATTTATATCACAACACACCCTACCCGGGTTCATCACATGGTTCACAACATCATTTTATTCTAAATCGTCCCACACCGTCCCTCGCCCAAGTGGGGACTAGTCGCTCAAGCGACAATTCGTCTTTAAATCTCAAATAGACTGAAGCTTTCCTCGCCTAGGCGAAAGTATTATCGCCCAAGCGAGAGGGTTCCAGAAACTCATTAAAATTCTGATTTTTTTGTTTTTTTTTCTCGCCCAATCGGGTTTTTGCTCGCCTGGGCGGACTTTTGCTCAATTTTTTTTTCCTTGCACAATCGGGTTTTTGCTCGCCCGGGCGGACTTTTGCTCGCCCCGGCAACGCCTTGTTCGCCCAGGCGAAAATCCTGGGATTTTTTTTTCCTCCCAATCGGGTTTTTGCTCGCCCCGGCGACACCTTGTTCGCCCAGGCAAAAATCCTGGGATTTTTTTTTTCGCCCAATCGGGTTTTTGCTCACCCGGGCTCGCCCTGGCGACGCCTTGTTCGCCCAGGCAACAGAGACTGGACAGAATGCCAATTTTTGCCCTTTTTGACAACCGAAACACATTTAAACATGGTTTTTCAAACACCTGCACCCAGAAAAGTTCCCAACAACATTCATATACAATATTCAACACATTTCATCAACAATCATATATATTCCAAAACATTCAAACATACAAAATCTTGGGTTTCTTAAACCCAAGTGAACTCCAATACCTTTGAGATGGTTTAGGAGATCCGGGTGTCATATTCGGACACAACTATGTCACGATTTGTTCTCTCTCACCTTAAAGTACGGTTGGTTTCGTTTCAAGGTTCGAACACCGAAATCTTCGTAACTACCACAATAAAAATTCGTTAGTTTCCGATATTTCTAAAATCGTTACCAAAATACTTCAAACTTCATATTCCGATTTAAGACATTCTTTGATAATCTTACCACTTTAAAGTAAGTTATTCAAAGTATCATTTAAGAGTTTCATGAGACCTTCATGTACTCATAAACCTCAACATCCTTTTTAACAAAGATTTCTATTTTTCCAACTTGTTCCAAGCCATGGTTTAAGGCTAAAAACAAATAGAAATACATACATTCTCATTTTTACAAAACACTTCCTAAAGGTTCCTTTGATTTCATCATCATCCCCTTTGGCTAAAA
>NC_032016.1:20092094-20096748 GCF_001865875.1 Lupinus angustifolius
AGAACACCACCATTTTCGGTTTTGAGGTGAAAATGAGTTAGAAAGCGTTTTAGAAAATTTCAACGGTTGAATATGTTCTTGACATACTCATGAACAACATACTTAAATCTCATCAACATCCATTGGTTGAATGTTGAGAGATCAAAGATTGAAGATGGAAGAAGACATGAGAAAAATGGAGAGAGGATTTACCTCTTCTTTGAAAATGCAAGAGTGAGTGAGTGAAGTGTGAAGTGTGAGAGTTTAAGGGGAGAGAAATCAGATTTCAACTAGGCAATGATGACCAAATCTCCTAGGGTGGCTCATGATGAGCTCATGAGATATTTGAGAAAGTAATGGGAGATTTGCTTTATGAAAGTCAAATATCGCATCCCAATGCGAAATGATCACCCCGCGGACACGTGCGATAACCATGTCCGAGTATTATCGACCCATACTAGATCGGGTATTATAAATCATCTGATCCTAATATTCAATTAGAATTTCGGATTTCGGCATTCCGAGTGAAAAATATTTAGAAAATAGGTATTAGTTTACTCAGAGTCTATATTGACTCGAAATAAAATTACGAAGCCAACGGCGCGATCGGAATTCGATTCTGAGTTACAGAACTCAAATAAACGCTTTTTGAGCCGTACCGGGTGTATTTTGGCCCCGACAGTGGTTCAGAACCGACTGTCTCAGAAAATTACCAAAATTTACCATAAAACCGGAAATATAATTTCAAGAATAAAACTCAACTAGAGTTTCGTCTAATGCCTTACCGAAAATTCCCCGAAATTCATTTTTGAATATATAATTAATGAAAATATTAGTAAAATCTTATAGTTCAAAATCGTAAAATTCGCGGTGTTACATACATAAGTAAAATCAGAAAAGTCATCAATAAAAGTGATAAAATAACGTTTACCCTTTCTAGTTAACGTTCCATCTAATTTACATATATCTGAATGTATTAAATCTAAAAGCTCATATTCTCGCATAACTGATTTATGTGGTTTTTTTGAAAATTTTGCTTGCCTGCATGATTCACAAATTTCAAAATCATTTTTAGATAACTTTGGAATTAAACCTAAGCTACTCAAATTTAAAATTACATGTTTATTAATATGACAAAGTCTAGAATGCCAAATGTTAAAATCACACAACATGTAAATAGAATCAGAAATTTTATTAATAGAAACATCTACATTTAATTTAAACATGTCATCAATGACATACCCTTTCCCAACAAATACCACATTCCTAGTAAAAGTATACAAGTCTGCTCCTATGGTCTGGATAAAACCAGACCTATTAAGAAGAAAATCAGAAACTAGATTCTTCTTCATCTCTAGAATGTGCATTACATCTTTG
Organism: Lupinus angustifolius; assembly: GCF_001865875.1. Classification (NCBI taxonomy): domain Eukaryota; kingdom Viridiplantae; phylum Streptophyta; class Magnoliopsida; order Fabales; family Fabaceae; genus Lupinus; species Lupinus angustifolius. The sequence goes on from NC_032016.1 coordinate 20,093,451, forward strand.
AGAATCAGAGTCTTCCCATATGTAAACTTCAGCTCCACATCACCAGTTCCAGCAACAATAGTGGCGTGGGAGTCACCCAACAACACCTTATTATCATCAACATCCGTGTATATTTTGCACATAGCACGATCATAGCAGACATGGCGAGATGCGCCAGTATCTACCCACCACCCATCAGTTCCTCCAACCATAGTGACCTCAGATAATACAGCCACAAATGGTTCATCAACTATGTTGGCATGTGGAGGATGATCCATAGGTTTATTCCTGTACTTGCGTGCCATATGACATGGCTTCCCACATTTGAAGCAGATGAATAGGTTGTCAGAGTCATTCTTAGCAGGTGACTTAGCATATTGGACCTTTTGTGGGTTCCAATTCTTATTTTGACTGATGTTCTTAGCCTCATTCCCATCGCGGTTCTAATTTTTGAAGTTAGTGTCAGAAGGCTTCAGAATCACACCTGAGAATTTCTTCTTAGTGCTATTGTTGGAGACAATCAACACCTCATCTTTCTGATCTTGCTTACGAGCCTCTTCTTCAGGACGAAGATGAGTGATCAGAGATTCCAAAGAGATTTCTTTGGTCTTATGCCTCAGAAGGTTTTTGAAGTCCTTCCAACTATGAGGCGGCTTGTCAATTATAACAGCCACTTGAAATTGCTCATCTAGGGGCATACCCTCAAAAATGATCTCATGAGCAATTTTTTGAATCTCGTAGGACTGAGACTCTACTGATTTATTATCAGCATCTGATACTTGAGGTTACGGCTAATAGTATATTTCTTAGTCTCAGCTTCCTTAGTATCATATTTTTTCTCAAGTACATACCAAATTAATTTGGCAGACTTGTATGGGCTGTAGTAATCATAGAGATCATCAAACAACCCATTGAGAATGAAGTTCTTACATAAGTAATCACTTTCATTCCAGGGAGCTGTTCCAATATCCAGTTTATCCCTTTACTCTAGTCTCATCCGACACCACTGGGATGTCGGTTTTCAGAATGTGGGCAACCTTTCTCATAGTCAGGAAAAAATTCATCTTATGTTGCCAACATTTGAAATTTGTCCCGTCAAACTGAAATGACTTGTTCACGTCATAGTTGTTTGGTCTAGTAATATTATCTACGAATGCCATTGTAGTCGAACCGTCTGAAATTGTTGTTTTTGTAGCTCACAACAATTCTGAATAGCACGAGATATTCATTATTGGGTGAGTCACAACCATACCGTCCCTAGGATAAAACATCACAGTTCTCTGTTTTACGATTTCTTACTGCATTGTAACAATCATTCTCGAATACACCCACAATACTGACTACCAGTGTCAGTTCTTGAGTTCCTACAGTATGGATATCTGTGCCAATTCTTTACCCACAATACTAACTACTACGGTCACATGATCTGACGGCTGGAAATGTTCTCCACGCGGATCACCCGAAATCTTCTCCTCCCAGTCTTCAACCGGTGGTGGTGGTGGTGTACGCGCGTGTGTGGAGGGGTTTTGTTTGTGTGAGTCCTCACTCACTCACAAAACCCATTGTACTCCTTGGGACACACCCAGTGATGAAACTTAAGGCTTATAAAGCTTTCAAACTCCCCTCCTCCATGGAATGTGGGACTAGTGAGTTTTTTTTCATTTCACAAACTCAAAAATCACCATAAATGGACTCATTAATGTGCACTAAAACCACTTCAAAAACTCATTATTTTCAACAAATTTCATCATCCTCGTATTGATTCTAACTAGTAGTATAATCTTTTGTGCACATCAACCACAAACACATTGATTCTGACCAAGTTCATGCATCTTTAGCCTATATTAGAACTATAACCAATGAAGAGACAAACATAATCTTCTACTATGTAACCCTTCCCTTAATTATGAAGTAAAAAGTTTGCAAAAGTTCAACAACCCCTTCATTCTATGCATAAGTTACACAATTCAAGAATATGCCCTCTAATGACGAGGCACGGCACTTTCTGAATTAACACTATGAAGTATGAAGCAACCACCTAAACAATTAAGTTTAATGGGGAGCATGATGAGAAGCAAGAAAAATAGACCTTATGAATTGATCATAAAAGTTCACAATGCATGGAGAAGTATTTGGATAGAAGTAAATGTTGTAATAATTCAGTTTCTTAATGTGCAAACTTACTGAAATTAGAAAGTTTAGTTAGTTAATTCTGTTGGTAGTTAATTCTGTTTTACTATTTTTAGTAATGTGTATAAATTGCTTTGTGTTGCTTTTGCAATCTATCAATAAGATTCAGATGTTATTCATTGAATTCTTTTCCCTCACAGAAACTCCAATTCTTCTGTTTTCTTCTTCTTCTTTCTGCAGTACACAGAATCGTGTTCTGTTTCTTCTTTCTTCTTCTGTTTTTCATTTCCAGTTGCAACAGTGGTATCTAGAGCTGTGTTCTTCGATCCTAAAAGCTGTGCAGAAGGCATCATGACCAACAATAGCGGATTCAACATGTCTCTACCAGTTCTTGATGGAAAGAACTATGAAAGATGGCAAATCCAGATGAGGGTACTATTTGGTTACCAGGAGGTGCTTGAGGTAGTTGAACATGGGTATCAAATTGTTGAAGAGGTAGCTACAGAAGCTCAGAGATCTCTTAATAGAGATTCCAAGAAGAAAGATTGCAAGGCACTGTTTATGATTCATCAGTGCGTGGATGAATCAAATTTTGAAAAAATTTCCAGTGCCAAGACTGCTAAGGAAGCCTGGGATGCTTTAGAGAAAAGCTATGCAGGTGCTGAGAAGGTGAAGAAGGTGAGACTACAAACTCTTAGAAGGGAGTATGAATTGCTACAAATGAAGGAGGGTGAATCTATAGCAGAATATTTCACCAAAATCAGGTCCTTGTCCAACCTGATGAAGGGATGTGGTGAAGCTATAAGGGATCAACTAGTGGTTGAGAAGGTGTTGAGAACACTAACCTCTAAATTTGATCATGTTGTTGTAGCTATAGAAGAATCAAAGGACCTGGAATCCTTCAAAATTGAAGAATTGCAGAGCTCTCTGGAGGCACATGAGCAGAGGATAAAGGAAAGGAATCAAGAGAGAATCCCTGACCAAGCCCTTCAAGCTCAATCAAGCAGAAGGTACCCTGGACAAGGCTCAGGCCACAAGAAATCAAGAGGGAGTTGGAAGAATGACAGAGGCAGGTATGAAACTCCTTCTCATAAACCAGTTGGCCAAGATCAACCCTTCAGGAAAATCAAGAAGAAAGTTGACAAAAGGAAGATCCAATGCTACAATTGCAAGAATCTTGGACACTATG
>NC_032016.1:20096848-20109052 GCF_001865875.1 Lupinus angustifolius
TTGGACAGCTACTTGAGAAAGACTATACAATGACCATGAAGGATAAGGTGTTGAGGGTCTATGATGTCCACAGGAAACTGATCTTGAAGGTTCCTCTGTCAAGCAATAGAACCTTCAAGATTGGTATCCAAGTGAGTGACCAAAACTGTCTCAATGCTACTGCAGTACAAGAAAATTGGATTTGGCATCAAAGATATGGTCACTTAAACTTTAAGAGTTTGGAAAAATTGAGCAGAGATGGTTTGGTTGCTGGGTTGCCTTCAATTGTTGCTCCTAGTGAACTATGTGGTGACTGTCTCACAAGTAAGCAAGCAAGGAACACCTTCACTGCACATATACCAACTAAGTCAACAAAACCTCTTGAATTAGTATATTCTGATGTGTGTGGACCTTTTGAGGAGAATTCATTGGGGGAAAACAGATATTTTGTAACCTTCATTGATGACTACACAAGAAAGATCTGGGTATATCTCATCAGGAGGAAAAGTGAGGTGTTTGCAACATTTCTCAAATTCAAGGCTCAAGTAGAAAGGCAAGGGGAGCTGAAACTGAAATCTCTAAGATCTGATGGTGGTGGAGAGTATACTTCAGATGAATGGAAGACTTTCTGTGATTCAGATGGACTCATACATGAAGTTGTGGCACCATATACTCCTCAACACAATGGCACTGCTGAGAGACTCAATAAAACAATCCTAGATATGACCAGAAGTATGTTGAAGACAAAGAGACTGCCAAAACAATTTTGGGGGGAAGCAGTCTCCACCTCTGCATACATCCTCAATAGATGTCCCTCAAGCAGACTTGAAGGCATCACTCCTGAAGAAGCTTGGTCAGGCAAGAAACCAAACATTAATCACCTCAGAATCTTTGGTTCCTTATGCTACAAGCATGTTCCAGATGCACAGAGAAAGAAGCTTGATGATAAGAGTGAGAGGCTTATATTGATTGGCTACCATACAACAGGTGCATACAGACTCTACAATCCTTATACACAAAGAATAGTGCTAAGCAGGGATGTGAAAGTGGATGAGACTCTATGCTGGGATTGGGAAGGTCAAACAGAAAATCAAAAGAAGAATGTGTCTATACAAATTGATGATCAGCCTGAACAACAACCAATCATCACAGAAGATCAACCAGAAAGGAGATCAACTAGAATGAGGCAACCATCATCTAGATTAAATGATTATGAGGTCTTCCCTGATTCAGGTATCACTGCAGAAGGGGAATTAGTCCATATGGCCCTACTAGCTGAGATGGAGCCAATAAGTTTCCATGAAGCAATGAAGTCAGATCAGTGGTTACAAGCAATGAAGGAAGAGCTGAGATCAATTGAGAAGAATCAAACTTGGCACCTAACTCATCTACCAACAAACAAGAAAGCTATTGCTGTGAGATGGGTATACAAGGTCAAGTTCAATCCTAATGGTGAGATTGCAAAGTATAAAGCAAGACTAGTTGCAAAGGGGTTTCTTCAAAAGCAAGGTATTGATTATGGTGAAGTGTTTGCCCCTGTTGCAAGGCTAGAAACAATCAGATTGGTAGTCTCATTGGCAAGCTATCACAGTTGGCACATACATCAAATGGATGTCAAGTCTGCCTTCCTAAATGGACCACTTGATGAGGTAGTATTTGTGACCCAACCACCTGGGTTTGAAGTTGCAGGCAAGGAACATCACGTGTACAAACTTCACAAAGCTCTTTATGGCCTTAAGCAAGCCCCAAGAGCTTGGAACAAAAGAATTGACAACTTTCTGATGCAACTTGGCTTTCTGAAATGCAAATCAGAATATGGAATCTATGTAAAGGGCTCAAGCATTCTTGATCTACTAATTGTTTGTCTATATGTAGATGACCTGCTAGTAACTGGAAACAAGCTTGAAGAAATTTGTCAATTCAAAGAACAAATGAAGGCAGAATTTGAAATGAGTGACTTAGGGGATCTATCCTACTTCCTTGGAATAGAATTCACAAGCACCAGTGATGGGATTCTTATGCACCAAAAGAAGTATACCACTGATGTATTGAAGAGGTTTAACATGGCAGGCTGTAATGCAGCTTCCACACCAATGGAGACCAACATAGGAACTGAAAAGCCAGTAGAAGATGATGCAGTTGACAACACTCTTTATAGGCAAGTAGTTGGTTGTTTAAGGTACATATGCAATACCAGGCCAGATATTGCATACAGTGTAGGAGTAGTGAGCAGGCATATGGAATCACCAAAGAAGTCCAATTTGCTAGAAGCCAAGAGGATACTCAGATATGTGAAGGGAACAATTGGGTATGGACTGCTGTTTCCTACTAAAATCAGTGACAAAATTGCTCACAGTGTGCTTGGGTTCAGTGATTCAGATTGGTGTGGTGATAAAAGTGATAGGAAAAGCACTACTGGTTATGTGTTTTTGTTTGGTGATGCACCAATTTCGTGGTCTTCAAAGAAACAAGATGTTGTTGCCCTATCATCTTGTGAAGCAGAGTATATTTCTGCTTGTATGGCTGCACAACAAGCTTGCTGGTTAAGCAAGTTGCTTACTGAGTTAAAGCTGAAAGAGGAAGATTGAAAGAGGAAGGTGAAAGCCTAATGTTAAGGGTTGATAACAAGTCAGCAATTAATCTCTCTAAGAATCCTATTGCACACGGAAGAAGTAAGCACATTGAAACACGTTTTCACTTCCTTCGAGATCAAGTAATCAAGAACAAACTCATTCTTGAATTCTGCAAAACTGATGAGCAAATTGCAGACACACTAACGAAGCCCTTGAAGAAGATAAAGTTTGAGGAGTTAAGATACAAGCTTGGCTTGAGGTGCTTGAAGGAAACTTGAATTAAGGGGGAATGTTGTAATAATTCAGTTTCTTAATGTGCAAACTTACTGAAATTAGAAAGTTTAGTTAGTTAATTCTGTTGGTAGTTAATTCTGTTTTACTATTTTTAGTAATGTGTATAAATTGCTTTGTGTTGCTTTTGCAATCTATCAATAAGATTCAGATGTTATTCATTGAATTCTTTTCCCTCACAGAAACTCCAATTCTTCTGTTTTCTTCTTCTTCTTTCTGCAGTACACAGAATCGTGTTCTGTTTCTTCTTTCTTCTTCTGTTTTTCATTTCCAGTTGCAACAGTAAATGCCAAAAACTACTCACCATTATTCTCGTGTGTTCATTGATTTCTCCTTTAGAATTCCCATTGAGTTTTCTTTTCCTTCCGAAGTTCCAATTGTGATCAGCTTCTCATTTCACCTTCATTTGCACTAACATATTAGCATCAAATCTAATCATGCTTCTCCTTCTTTGAACTTACCTTGTGTAAACCATTTCCAGTGCTTCAAATCCAGATTATGAAAACATTTTTTTTAATGTTGTCTTCATCCTCAAGTGACAATGCAACTTGAAATTAAATGTCAAATGCTAGATTTTGATTTTTATAATCAACAATTCAACCATTGTGGTAAATTAAATATCAATTAGTTGAGATGCTACCAATCACTATATATGGTGAGGGTAGGATGACATATAAGTCATACATTAATTACACCTTTAGCTCATTATGTGACTCAACTACATATATCGAACGACAACGTAATACTCTATGATAAATCATATATGTTGATAAAACTTTGATCTCCAAATCTTTCTTAATCATTTTGCCCATAATTTTTCTAGATCCCCTCTCTCCTATAGGAATTGGATTAATCTTCATTTGATTTACTCTTCTTTCAAAAGTTTTTATGTGTCTCCGTACATGTCCAAATTGTGATTTAACCATATTTTATACTTCCCCACTCCCATATGGAATCACCATCAAATATTCAAATTTGTCTTTAGTTTTTTTATAATTAAATGTCTTCTAAGGTGAATAAATTTTGGAAAAATAAATAGAGAAAAAATATATATATATTGATAATATATTAGTTTTATACATTGTCATTATATCATTTAGTATTTATGTTTAATTGTCATCAACTCTTCAAAAAGGTAATATAAATGAATAATGAATAATGTATTTATTATGTATAAATCTTTACACTAATAATGTATAGATATTATACTTATGAATATAAGTTATATATCAAGTTAATCATTTTAAAATTAAGTGAATGATGTTTCTTGAATGAATTCTAAGATGATATTTTTTTCATGTAATGTTAGTCGATTCTCTAAAATTAAGAATGTGGAATCCAATTGAATGTAAAAGGTGGATTTTGAATTTTAGAAAAAGAGGTTACATTATATATGAAAAATTATTTTATATGCAAATTCATATCTAAATCATTTTTACTTCTGAAATCATTGGTACAAACTATAGATGTTTTCTTATACATAAATATCAATTACTTGATTCTAAGTGTTTAATTTACCAAAAATAATGGAACATATTCACATACAAGATATATAAAATAAAATTTTAAACAATATAGTTAAAAATGAGATAAATAATTACACAAAATTAAATAGTTAACAACATAAATTTATAACCTTATCCAAATTAAGATTCTATGTCTTAACGACTTAAGGCAAGCTAAGATTCTAGAAAGGATTGTCGAAATTACTCTAAGCAACTGTAAATCTATATACTTGATCATGTTTATGATAAGTTAAATTCACCATATCATAAAAAATATCGTATACATATGTTTGGCAAGCTTCTTTTTGATTTTTTTGGAATGTAAGTTCTTTTATACTCTATTTTTTGGGATAACTAACTTAGGTTATACAAGAAGTTTTTATTTTATAAAAAACACTTTTAGAAAGCAATGTTTTTTTTCTCCATATTATAGTATCACACAGTATAATCGTAGTTCAGTTTATCCAATTCTACTAAACATGTGAAGATTTGGTACAACTTATTTGTAGAAAAACAAACCTTTCTATAATGGGATGAATCCATTTACTAAAAGAGTAAATTTTTTAAACTTATTCCTCATCCTAGTTATCAATCTATAGATATCTAATGATTTAGATCTACTTACTAATTTAAACCATTAGATTTCTTTAAAATTGATGGTTATGATGAGATGTAAGTTTAAAAAACATACTTGAAGTAAGTGGATACTCACCCTTTTATAATTTAAGTTTATTTATGCAACAAGTTTAAATTATAAAAGAAGCTTTTACATTAGAAAAAAATCATTTTCTCACATCTTTAACTAAGCACTACTGCTTATTTTCAAATTATAATCTAATATATTATAACCATACCTTTCAACTTATACTAAATACAGTGAAAAGTAAGAAGATCTAAAAGGAAGAAGTAAAACAAAGTGCACATGTATAAATGTATAATGTTACAAGAGAAAGAAACAATTTCGTTTGGATTTAAAAACCTACTTCTTTTTTTTGTTGGAGTTTCTTGATTTTAGTGTTTGGCCCAATTCCTATTTTTAAAGAGATGATAAGTAAAAAAAACTTGTGTCACTCACAGTAGTGATAATAATGTGGTAATCAATGTGTCACCTTTAAAGGGAATGAAAATGAAGCTTTTGAGAGCCCACATAGATTCTGGTGGAAGTGGTTGACCTTTGTTCTCTTACAAGTAGAGCAGGCTGAGTTGCACGATTGGTGATGCCAGCTAGTAGGCTTATTTTAGATTGTAACATCAACATTATTTCCTCCTGTTTATTTCCTTATAAGTAAGTAATTAATTTCTTTTAAAATAGGTGACTATTACTCTTAACAATTGGACTCTTAATTTTTTGATTTTTTCTTTAAAGATTTAATGAGATTTTATACTACTAAATTAACATTTTGTTTGTATCTAATACACATATTTAACCTAGAGTAATATTTTTAGAATAAATTATATGCTTAAAATAGAAGATAATTCTGACCTATATAACTAATCTAACTACCATCAATATTCAATATAACATATAACAAGAACGTTTTATGTATATAATATAGTTGAATTTCGTTGAAGACCCATTGAATGCATCTTTAATCATATTAAAAAAATACGAAATAATCATATACATATTATAATATCTCATCGAGTTATTAGAGAAATTATATATATACATAAGCCTTGAATATAGTACTAACAGAATATTGGTCTAATAGTATAATGTTTTACTAAATCCTCAGAATAATTAAAAAATTAAGAGCACGATTCTTGAAAATAATAATTATTGGGAGGGTCAGCCACAAACTGCAAAAAGAGATTTTTCTTATCCAAAAAAACCAAGAATACCCTTTTAATATAAAAAAACATCAATATGTTAACACAACATGGGTACAATTTTTATGCAAGCAAATTTGTTGATTTGTATAAAATTCTACATATCAAGAGTGAAAGTTTCTCTTAGAAAGGTTCCGTTCAGTCCTAAAATAAATAAATAAAACAATAAGAGACTTGTACCCCTTAAATGGGTTTTATTACTTTGGTTCTCATTAATCAAAGTTTAATGTGACATTCAATGATCATCTATTAGCAAGTTTTTGGTGATTAATAGGATGGCCTTTATTAGTATTTTTTCAAACAAACGAAATATGATGTAAAATGCTTGTATTATCAATGAATTTAATATTATTTTTTTCACACATACAACTCTACATTTTGTATTTTAATGATGTGGGTGTGTGGTGTACCAAAAAGAAAAAAATGTGTGACATAGTGGCTCACATGTTTCCCAATTTAACAATAAAAATGCGCTTCTTCTTTGGCTATTAAAAGTGTGCTAAAGTAACATAATATCAATAAATGATTACAAGACATAATTAAAATTATTCGACCAACTAAAACATATAGTCCCCTTATACTATTTAGTTATACCCTTTTCTACATGTAATCATACTTTGAGCTACCTCCATTACTTGCAAACAAATATTAGAGTATACGACAAATATTTTAGCCTAACCCCTAAAAATGTTGTGTGGAGGCATATCTAAAAGAATGTCTTATAGGAAAAGAAAAAAAGTGTGTTCTATAGGATGATAATAGTTACAATAAATATATGGATAAGTATTCATTAATTACATAGTGAAATAATTTGTAAATGTAGGTTGGCTTTGCTGGTAAAGATTGAAACATTTATTAATGAACAAAAATTGAAGCATTTTGTTTATTAGAGTTTGTGTTCCACTGGTGCCATTAGTACTTTTTATTGGTAATTGGTGCTTTATAAATACTACTAAATATACAGTAATAACTTAAGGATTTTTTTGGTACATTAGATTTTTTTGGGTACATAACCTTTTCCCCCTTAACTTTTAACCGAAGAAAAATATTTAAAGCTAAAATTACAGTAACAAAGCACAAATCAAATAATTAAGTAAGCCTTCTAAAAATAATTAATAAAATTAAGCAAGCTACAATATTATTTCAGATTTTTTTTCGTAATATATTTGCTTGACTCAGCAAATCATCGTATATGATTTGTTGATATTAAATTAAACTGATTTTCTTTTGCTAGAGGCAATACTTAAATATAAACCTTTTTTATATGTAATATTTATAATTGAACCATTCTCATTGACTAAGAATATAACTTTATTAGTATTTAGTACATAATTGATTGGGAATGTAAAATAATTTAATGAAAGTAAACTCTTAAACAGATATCTCAAGGTTATATATATATTTAAGGGTTAATAAGTGCCTATTATTTATTGTTTTTACATATACATGTGAGTAATTAAGGTAGATTGGCACAAAAAATTTCTCTCTTTTTTAAACTTTTATATACTCTTGAAAAACTAATACAAATGATAATAAATATTTTTATCTACACTACTTGATAAAATAAGATGGTTATTTCGCTGTTAGAATATGTTTTAGAGAAACCAACAAAGGTGATATTGTATTCAATTGTGCCTACATAATAACATTTTTGCAAAAATAAATGGTTTTCATTTCTTTAATTTTAAAGGACAAATAATGTAACCAATATGATACCCTTATAATATATATTTATTATATGATATTAATATGATTGGTTAGCCTATTTAGTAGGAGTGGGTAGAACTCGACTCTACTCATTCACCCGATTGACTCCATCATGATTACGTCCAAATAGGATCAGGTCTTATCAAATCTAGGGTCTGGTTCATGTTTAAAATTAGACCCAAACAATATTTATGGTCGGGTATGAGACAAACATGACCCGTCCCATGGTTATACTCATCCATCAAGTTTGTATGTATCTTTATTAAATTATGTACAGAGTAATAACATCTCTTTTGTCGAAAATATTATTAGTTCTCTTACTTTTTCATTATATATATATACATAATTAATAATATATAAAATTACGTATTCATAATAAATAATATTGATAACACTTTATCTAAAATGAGTATGCGTTATATTTAATTGGGTCTAGGGTCGGGTTTGAATTCATAGGTTGATCCAGTTGACATTTAAGACCAGGTTAACGTCGAGTCTAGGATCGAGTCCAAATTCAAAAAAATGACTCGATCAATATTTAGAGTAGGCATATGCTCACCAGACTATTTAGGCATCAAAGCATCCTATATAGGGGGTATTTTAACTATAAAATGATATATAACTTTTTGGTAAGTTATAAAACTCGGTTCGAACCAGCCGGTCCGACCAGTTCAACCATGAACCGGACATCTAACCAATTCGAGCCTCTCATTTAACCGGTTTTGCATCAAATCGGGTTGATTCGGTCAATTTAAGTCTAAAACTAGTAACTCGGGTGGTTGGATCGGTTAAACCAGCCGAGGCGATCAAAAAAGTATTTTTTTTAAAAAAAAAATCAAATTGATGTTATTATAACAAAATTATTATTGTTTAATAAATTTTAAAGTTATTGTATGTTTTTGTTATATGATATTATGGGTATACATTTGGTGTCTCACACTTTGTTCCACTTCATGTGTCATAGACTTGTGATTAGTCAGAAAAAATATATTTAAGTTAAAATTTAATTATTAAGTATTTTTCTGACCAATCATAAACTCATGGCACATAGAGTAACACAAAGTGTGAGACACCAAATATGCTCTCTAATGTTATCAATTTACTTGTATTATTTTATAGTAGTAAAATGTTCTTTTGTTGTTGTTTAATTATACATGATAATATTTTCAAATTTTGAGAATACTATTATTAAATATTATTACATAATATTATAAAAAAATTTGAACTTTTAATGCAAACCGAGTTAATAGATCTGACCATTGATCCACTGGTTGAACACTTGAATCAGTGACCTATTGACCCAGTATCCTGACTGAGTCATTGACCGATATGAATTTAATAAGACTACTACCAATGATATTCTCTCACCTTTTTAGGTAACAAATTAATTCATTTTGGGGTGCATGACTGCATCTCTTAACAAATGCCGCCTACAAGAATTGAACATTTGATATTTTTGTCATCTTAAGATCTAGCATAATCTCACATTACTATACCAATACCTTGTTAGTAAAATGATATATAAGTTGACTATATGTGTTTGAACTAGGGGTGTAAAAATTCGGTTCGGTTCGGTTTTTGGTACATTTTAGTGACCGAACCAATCAAAAACATATGGTTCGGTTCCGCTCAATTAACCGCAACTTTAACTATAAGAACCGAACCGCTCTTGAATGGTTTGGTTCGGTTCGGTTCCACGATTTTTACATTTACTTTTTATAAAAAAATATTTCATCAATTGAAAATTCAAAATATGTTACAAGAGATATTGTTTATCATAAAAGGATAAACATTACTACTATTATTATAGAAAATTATGAATCATATATAACAATACACTTCATGATTAGTAACATATATATCAATTAGTAAAATATATAATAATTACATTTATAACCTTACATTTCATAATTAGTAACACGTGTAACAATACATGTATAACAATATATGATATATGTTGATTTCAAGCTCAATATCACAAAAGTTGGAAAATATATTTCAAATCATAAGACATTAGGAAACAATTTAGTAACTAATAACATATATAATACTAACTTAATAACAACTTAGTAACATATGTAACGCTACAATTCACACAAAAATTGATAATTTAAGCTAGAAAATTGGTTGAAGAATTTAAACAATAATAAAATATTATTTCTTAATCCTTATTATATATTTCTTTAATATGCGGTTCGGTTTGGTTCTAACGGTTCCTAAATTTCTAAAACCATAAACCGAACCGAACATAAACGGTTCAAAAATAACCGAACCGAACCACAAAACCGAACCGAATCACATTTTACGGTTTGGTTTGGTTCCAGCGGTTTCGCGATTTAAACCGGAACCGCTTACCCCCTAGTTTGAACTCCTAAATATATGTATTCCCTCCTTTTCTTATCTTTTATAGTTTTCATATTGTTTTCAAAACTTTTATAATTTTATATTTCGAAGCATAATAAAAAACTATCAGTCTTACCTGTTATAATTATACTTTAATATTTTTACATCATGCATTAATTTAAGAATTAATAAAATACAATTTTCAACACACACGATTACCTCATGTTAAAATTGTTAATGCACATGTGTAATGTGGAAACGTGAATTTTACTCGAATATGAAACTGTGAATTTTACTCGAATATGAAACTGTGAATTTTACTCAGAATATGGAACTTAATGAAGAGTCGGTGAAAGTGGAGTGAAAAAGAGAATATGAGTATTTTAGAGTTTAGTAAAGATATTACTTATTCAACTCTTTTATAAGTGTAGTTGATTTTACAAATGAAGAATATCATTGCAATTTTTTTTCCTACCATATTCACCTCTTTATTTTAGTTAAGAGTTATTTAGTCTCTTTCCATAATAATGAGAGTAAAAAATAAACAAGTAATTAATATTTTCTTTAACTTTAAGAATAATAATAAATATAAACAAAATTTGTCTTCAAAAGCACGAAAGAATATAAAATTGTAACAAAATTAATGATATATTAATGTATATGTCATTAGGCATAATCTTTATGCATGATCAATTTTAAAAAAATTTATATATAATTAATACATCTTTCACAAGTTATTTGTATTAATAATTAAAAATAAATAATGAAAGATGCAATAAAAATATAGAAATTCTTGCATTGTAAATGCATACAATTTTCTCTCTATGTCATTACCCTAAAAACAAGAAATGAAGGAAATATATAAGAGTATGATTTTTTTAAAATGTTATCTATTTCTTGTTATCATTTTTAGAAAAAACAATTTTTATTTTTTGGTTTATATTATTATTTTTATTTTCAAAATCCATCGCTCTAAACTTTACAAATGAAATTAGTGATTACATAACATGTCTTTATATTTGATATTTGCAATTTTTTCAACTAATCTATGTCAATAATACATTGAACACCTATTGAACACCTTTAATTATTGAACTCGATTATCAGCTATCACAAAGACGTATGCAATGTCATAATAAACATTGTGCATCAAATGCATTCCAAAAAGTCAAAATTAAAATAAAATTAGTAAATGTTATATTATTTAATTGATGTTACAACAATTTTCATCCCAAAAGTCATATATTACAACAGTCCTCATGTAAATGTTTCAACAACACCATTAAGAGAGGCAAATAAATTTGTTATATTGAGGGAAAAAAATAATAAATTCTATTACAATGATATGCCATGGTCTAAAGGAGATAAACACTTATTGATTGGTTTTGGCATTTGATAGATTAGTGGTGACAATAATAGAACAACCACATATATTTGAAATAACATGGACAAATTAAAGAGAAAAAATATATACATTGATAATATATGAGTTTTATTTATTATTACTGTGTCATTTATCATTCATGTTTAATCATATTGATTCTTGAAGAAAAGAATTCAAACAAATAGTGAATGACATAATAACTTTGTAAAAATATTTACATTGACAATGTATAAATATTAAACTTGAAATTAGAATATTAAAATATATGAAAGAGATGGAGTAAGAAAAGTGTTAAAGATTTCAAAACAATGTCATTATTTCATTCTTGAAAATGTTGGAAATGACATTTTCTCATTTTAAGAATTTTCGAAAATGAACATAAAATATAAACAATAATATAAAAATGTATTCATCATCTTTTTTTAATTTCTTCATAAATAGAGATAGAAAATGATCAAATTAAATAATGGGGAGTACTACTTTCACTCTTTCTCATTCATTGTAACTTGTAATATTTATTATAAAGCCCCATGCTAAAATAGGACTATTTTTCATAAGCAATCCCATGTTTTACAAGAGTGTGAAAATATTA
>NC_032016.1:20109152-20123523 GCF_001865875.1 Lupinus angustifolius
TATATATCTATCTATTATTTATTTAAAAGACAACTAAACTTAGGATTAACTTTAAGATGCTAAAATTGGCATTGACACCATTCCTATAATTCATCCTATTGTCTAGTATGCTATTACATTTAGGAGCCAAATTAGGAATCAATAGAACGATGAGTTGAATCTCTTTGATCCAAACTCAACTAAAGAAAGAAAAGAAACAATAAGTTGTAAAAAAATGAAAGAGAATAAAACAAAGAAAAATAAAAGAAAAATTGAGGAAAGTCAAGACAAAGAAGGAAAAAAAAAAGAGAAAAAGAAAAGAAGAAAAGCCAGTTACTGGTTCCAACCAACCTTTTTGCTTTCTCTGTCAATCTAACAGCACCAGTTTCTTTCAAAATGTGAAGACAACCCATTATACTAAACCAAATAAGGAACCAAAATCTGGGGAAAAGAAACAAACTTGGAATTTGGGTTTGGATTTGGATTTTTTATCTTCATTCTGTTTGTTTCTTCTCTTATTCCTAAAAATATGTTTTTTCTGCTACTTTACTTTTGAAGAAGATTGTGCATTGACAGAGATATTTATTCATTTATCATTGAACCTTCATTATTGATTTATTGGTGAATAATGTAACTAGGCAAAGGTGTTTGTGTATTTGTGTGAGAGAGGGGTTGTAGAAAAGTTGAAACCTTTGGAGAAGAATATGAACAAAGAGCTTACAAGCTTGGTAAAAGCTTGGGAAGCAGCAGTTATAAAATCAGCTGGTCCAAAGAAAAGGGTAAACAGCATCTTCACACCCATGCATGTTGCCCATGTTGATGATGAGAATGATGTTTCTCAAATTGTTGAGAAGGTTCTCTCCAATGGTGACATATATAAAGGCCAATGGCATGAGAATTTCCCACATGGCCATGGAAAGTATTTGTGGATTGATGGGTGCATGTATGTTGGTGAATGGAAGAATGGTGACATCATTGGAAAGGGTATTTTCAGTTGGGCAAGTGGTGCCACCTATGAAGGTGATTTCAAGAGTGGTGGTTATATTGATGGTAAGGGAACTTTTATTGGTCCTATTGGGGACACATACAAAGGTTGTTGGGTTATGGATTTGAGAAATGGTCAAGGGACTCAGAGTTATCCTAATGGAGATTTTTATGATGGTGATTGGAAAAAAGGGTTGCAAAGTGGAGAAGGGAGGTATCAATGGAAGAATGGGAACCATTACATTGGTCAATGGAGGCATGGTGTGTTTTATGGGAATGGGACAATGATGTGGAACAATGGTAATAGGTATGATGGTTGTTGGGAACAAGGTCTGCCCAAAGGGAATGGAACATTCAGGTGGGGTAATGGGAGTTTCTATGTTGGGGTATGGAGTAAAGATCCAAAGGAACAAAATGGGACTTATTACCCTTCTTCGGGCTCATTTGGTGGCCATTTGGAATGGGATCCTCAGGAGCTTTTCTCTGTGGACTTGAGTGATTGCAAGGTTTGTCCTTGTGAGAAGGTTTCAAATTTTCCTTCACAGAGAATATTGAACTTGCCCGGGTTAGATAATGATGATGGAAATACGATGAGGCCTAGGAAGACATCGGTGGACGGAAGGCTTAGTAATTGTAGTTCTGAAGATGGGTCTTATTCTTATGATGGCTTGGAGAGTCCTCAGGTTGGTAATTTTATTCCAAGAGTACCACATTTGACACTAAAAGCTCCCAAGAAACAAGGAGAGACTATATCTAAAGGGCATAAGAACTATGAGCTCATGCTTAATCTGCAGCTAGGTATCAGGTACTGATAACAGTTTGTTTTCATGCAGTTGTGTAATTTACTCTCATTTTTCTTGTTTTAAGTTCAGCTTTTTTCTTCTCTATCATTTAGTTAAACACATAGTTTTTTTTTCTTTTTTACTGTTTCTTTAGAGTGCTTGATGGATAGCTTGCATCTTGTAGGATGAGGATTTGGCTTTTCTTAAATGACTTCTTCCATCATATAGTTTAATGATGAATTTGGCATTCTGGAAAATAAAATGTTCCTTCCATGATTCTAATTTTAACAGCTCGGTTATTAATTTCTTGTGCCATAGCACAGACATGCTGTTGGAAGACCTGCTCCAAGTTCATCTCTTGATTTGAAGTCTTCTGCATTTGACGCCAAAGAAAAAGTATGGACCAAATTTCCACCAGAAGGATCCAAGCACACACCACCTCACCCGTCCTGCGAGTTTAGATGGAAAGACTACTGCCCTGTAGTGTTTAGGTAAGCTTTTGTGCAAAATCTCCTGTTTTTATTCAACCAAAATTTGTTTCTAAACTAGGTCTAGGTGAGCCAAGTTTTGTATCAGAATCTGATGACTTGCTGAGATTGCTCTTGTAAATTGACAACATTTCTTTTGAGGCACGATGGACTTTATGATACTCTTCTTAGGAATATGAGGTCTTCATTTCTCTAAAAAGTGACAGTAGCAAAACTTCCTAGCAAAAACAGTGGGATCAGGGGACACCTGGTTCTTTGATATTGCAATCATTTCATGATCTTATATCATAAAGAGTCTCCTACTGTTAGAACTTTATTTGTTTGTCGAAATACATAGATGGTGATGGTTCTTTGCATTTATATTTGCAGGGCTCTAAGAAAATTGTTCAAAGTAGATCCAGCGGATTACATGATATCGTTATGTGGGGATGATGCCCTTCGGGAGCTCTCATCCCCTGGAAAAAGTGGAAGCTTTTTTTATTTGACGAATGATGACCGGTACATGATAAAGACCATGAAGAAAGCAGAAGTAAAAGTAAATTCTCTTTCCGATGGCTAGACATACCATAAAACCTGTGTTTGTAATTCTCATAACCATACATTGTCTTCACCTTGCTTGTCAGTTGTCAAGAATTAGAAAGTTTCACTAGTAACCTTGAGTTATTGAACATCACTAAAGAACAACAATAACTAGATATTATGAAAATTTGTTGTTCACTTGGCACATCTTTTGTTTTTGAGCCAGTTTAAAAGCTATTTCAAACTTGCTTGCCATTGCAACATGCTGCTTTGATTTGATAGTTTTCAGTTATTGCTGCCTTATAAACGTTGCTTATATTCTGAATGACGTTTCATTTGGGATTTTATAACATGATTGCAGGTTTTTTTGAGAATGCTGCCTGGTTACTACAAACATGTTCGGGCTTTTGAGAACACTCTAGTCACTAAGTTCTTTGGCCTCCACTGTGTTAGATTAACTGGAGCTTCACAGAAGAAGGTAATGCTGACACTGAGGAGTGTGTAAACTTTTACTTTGACATAAACAGACTTGTCATTGATTACACTGTAAATTCCAGGTTCGATTTGTCATCATGGGAAATCTATTCTGTTCACAATACTCCGTCCATAGGCGCTTTGACTTGAAAGGTTCAACCTTTGGTCGCTCGACTGATAAACCTGAGGCAGAAATAGAGCCCACTACAACACTTAAGGACCTTGATCTAAATTTTATATTCAGGTTGCGGAAGTCTTGGTTTCATGAATTCTGCAGGTACTTATCACTAGTCCCACTCTGTGTGCATGTAGAATGTAGGACCTTCATTATACCGTTTTTTGTTTCATGGATCACATTTTATCAGCTGATATGACAATAAAATCCGGTTATATTTTGCAAAAATTCCTTCAATGCAGGCAAGTAGATAGGGACTGTGACTTTCTTGAACAGGAGAGGATTATGGATTATAGCATGTTGGTTGGTCTTCACTTTCGAGGAATATCATGTAGTGACAACAGTACACCTTCTGGCGCTGTGGATCATCTTGTAGTAGATCCTAGTCGGTATAGTCTATCAACACATCATTGCTGAAGTTTTGGATTTTTTGTAACTTAGTTTTGGTAGCTAAGTTGTGATTCTTGTGAATAAAGAATTCAACTAGACGAATCATTGTTTTGCAGCTAATATTTTACCGATTCAACATACATATAGCATTTCATTTTGACTTGGATAGACGTGACTGTTTTATTTCCTCTCTGATGTATTGATTCCGAATTCATCATGATACTTCACATTTTCTTTAACCTCTAAAATTTGCATAAATGCTGATCTTATGCCAACTTTCAAGTTTTCACTATCTTACCTTGATTCTCTTCTGTACAAAAAATGGTTACTTTTTTCCTGAAAACATTTGCATTGTTGTCTTGTTTCAGGTGGACTCAATTAGGTATAAACATGCCAGCACAGGCCGAATTGACTCGACGGATAAGTGTTTGTGACACTCCTCAGCTTGTGGGAGAACGAACAGGAGAGTTATACGAGATTATCATCTTTTTCGGTATCATAGACATATTACAAAACTATGACATTAGTAAAAAGCTAGAGCATGCTTACAAAGCATTCCAATATGATCCAACCTCAATCTCGGCTGTTGATCCGAGGCTATACTCAAAACGGTTTCGCGATTTCATCTTCAGTGTTTTTGTAGAGGACACTTGAAGGCTTAGTTTTGAAACTAAGTATTCAAGTTGCAGTCAGCTCTAAAGAAATGACAGCACTAACCAGCCAATTGATATCCATCCCCAGAATGGCCATACAGTAGTTGGTAGTTACTTTGTGATTGACATGAGATACCCATTTCTTAAATTTGTTCATTTTCCTCTTCACATTAGTTAATTTGATTTTAATTATAGTCACAGAGAATGTATGTTGTAGTGTAGATGAATGTTGGCCAGAGTTAATGAAATCTTTTCCAATTGTAAATGAATCAACAGAAGGGTCAACAAACATTTGATGTTGTTCTTTCTGTAACCCTTTTTTTGTTCCAATTGAGGAGCCTCTGGGCAATGTACAGATGAGGTGGAGCATATTAACACCTTAGGAAGGGATGTGATTTATAAATTAACTGATTCTTCATTTCATGTAAATAGTGCACCTGTAGTATTCCATGGTTTTGTCTATTACACACAAAATATTTCATAAGTGCTCCCCAAGGAAGTGCTTCTTAAGTTGTCTAGTTAGGTTAGCTGAGAGTTATTATTGTCATGTTCTTCCTATATTTTTTTTCAAATTCAAAACAAATTTTAAAAACATGCAAAATGTTGCAAGTTTACATAGGTTGGTAATAAAACTAGGTTTCGAGCAACGTGCATCTTGACTTATTTATCTGTTTGTGAATAGCTAAATTGCTTTGAGCAAGTTTTTATTTAGAAACATTGTTGTGGAGGGAAACATTGTTTATTTAGAAACTTTGTGTTGATCAAACCATACTTTGGATTGGACTGGTTCAGCAGATTGGATTTTTTTGGCAATCTAATTGAGAATGGTTCAAGTCTCCGGTTTGAATTTTCAAAACCATGAACTCAAAGTCTTGAACCATAAACATGCATAACAAAGTTAAAGTTGCAAATGCACATCCTAGTAGAACAAACAGTAAATCTAACCTTGCTATAGACTTATACATCTCAATGAAGGAACTTGCAAGGTTAATTGCACAATTGTTTACACAATTTTATCTTAACAGAATTGTCTCTCTCTTGAATAAACAACAGCCTAGTAATTAATAAGATTCATACAATAAATTTAGAGGAAGAAAATTTGTTACAAAAACAATGAATTTAGACTTACACATCAGCAAAAATGGATACCAGCTTTGTTAAATAAAGAAAGCAGGTATAGGAATTCCTGAAGTGACAACTTGGAAGACCTCTTCTCTTCAAAATCTGCTTCTTTCAGAACTCCCAAAACCTTGCCTTTGAATTCAGATTGCACCTCTCCAGCTTCCCCATCCTCAACTTCCATCTCATCATCGGTTGCACCGTCCATATCCATCCCTTCATCGTCCGTAAAATCATCAAGATTAGATAAATCCAATTTAGTCTCTGTTTCCTTTGGTGGATCTTCATGTGAAAGTTTCAAGGCCTGGACAGTCTTGTAATTCTTTTCTAGTAAAGATATGACATTTTTTTGCCTAAAAATTGCACCAAGGGTTTTGTTCTTTCTGTTGAAACAAATCCGCAAAAAGCCATCCCACTCCTTTTGATTAACATCAATACGGGGCTTCCTCGGCTCTATTCTTACAACAGAAGAATCAACTTTAGGTGGAGGCCGGAAGTTGTTCCTTCCAACTTTCAGGAGGTGGAAGATTCGAGCATGGAGTTGAGTATTCACCGTAAGACGACAATAGAGCTTATCACCAGGCTGCGCGACCAGTCTCATAGCAAATTCTCTCTGGAACATTATGATTGCACACCTAAATGCAGGCTGGTGGGCAAGTAACTTGAAGGTGAGAGGCGAAGATATTTGATAAGGAATATTCGCCACACATATGTCAAAATAAGGAAGTTCAGTCTTCAGTACATCACCTTGGATAACCTGAGATAAACAATAAATGAAATTCAGGTACTATTTCAAAACAACAAGGAAAAAAACTGTTCTATTTTGAAACATTAAGATAATCAGAGAAGCAAAGAAACACTCAGTAGGGTCCAAACTCCAAACTATCAAATTCAGTTGAAGCAAAAATGTATAAAGCATTATACAAGATGACTTCTAAGCATACATATATTTGTATTTCAATATCAAATTGCCAATTAATTCAAAAATACATCAAATAAGAAACAATCACATAGTTAATTAATGAACTAATCACTTTCGGGATAAGTGACCGTCCTCCCAATAAGTGTAGCTAAGAGGACTCAAACGAATTCTTGACCTGAGTTTGATAAAAGTGGAAACACACTAAAATAGAGAATGACACTGAAATTAAAGCTATTCAATACAAAAGAATTATACAAAAGTACTTGAGCAGGCAAAAATAAAGAAGCAAATAAAAATATGTGAAGAGATAAAATCACAACACTCTATCAACATTCTATGAATTTGATGATAAAGAAAAAAGAAAAGATAAAAAGTAGAAATGATACGGTGAGGCGGTTAGAATAAGGAGTCCCCTGGAATCGTCGTTGCAACTCAAGAACCATACGAGGATCAATTTCAACAGCAATAACCTTCTTTCCAGCTTCCAAAAGCTTCTTAGTGAGATTACCAGTACCAGGACCAATTTCAAGGACCACATCAGTGCTCTTGATACCAGATTTCTGTACTATTGTGTCAACAAGTAATGGATTCTTAAGTATATGTTGACCCTTTGATTTGTGAAAAGATATTCCTCCTTGGTAAGGAGTGTGTTGCTGTGCTTTGCTCTTCTCCTTCTTCATCTTCCCACCTGCCATTGCTGCTGTGTTCTATAACTTCTATTCGGAACTCCTCAATTTCTTTCAGCCTCGTAGGGTTTAGATTTTCTTATATTTTTTAATTTCAATATAACATTCTTTATATGTATAGCAAGCGGGCTTTCATAGCCCAATACTCATTTTAGACACCTTCTATGGGCTTTTAAAATGCCCAATCTAACTTTTTTTGTGAAATTGGGTGTTAGATGGGTCATCTCACTTAATTCTCACTCCCAGTAGCTAGCATGCTTATGAACCAGGATCACCTGTTTCATAAGGGTATGAGGAGAATGTGTACTCATTGGGATTTGAGCATGTCCAATTTCATATTTTGTAGCTATACTAATCAACTTAGGATCATGTATTTAGTAATATAATACATAAAGATATACAATAAAAACCATATTAAATTTAATTGTCATCACATACTACAATGTATTCCATTATAGCTTATAATTTATACTTTTGACACTTTCAATTCATGTTATAAAAATTACAAATTGATCATAACAATTACTTTCTAACTAAGGGAAGGTTTAAACAAAAAGGGAAAAATTACAAAATATTTAGATATTAATGTATATGATTTATGATAAAACATCTACCAAATCCATGCTCAACTTGGATATTTATTATCGGAAATATCAATTAATATGTCTTTTAATAACATTATGCAAAAATAATAACAATTACCGAGTCTCAATCACACGTTAAACGGTATAACCCAGTAAAAGACTTTGATTGAAATTAAGTATATGGTTCATATTCTAAATTAGAACCATTGAACTTTCAACATTAAAAAAATAAAGCAGATAATGATTTAGAATAAAATTGGCACCATTAACATGTATTTACCACTAACAAGATACTAAAAAAGGTGACGTTTCTATATATATGTGTGTGGCAGGGCTTAATTAGCTAACACTACTCCAGGATCAAAGGGGCTTCATTGAGATTAATGGAAGAGGTGTTCCCAATGTTGGTGGTGGTGATTTTGGATCCTGGGGTCCCTAATGATGGAGAAATATTAGGGGAAAAGGGTCCAGTGACATATGTCAAAGTAGCAGTGCTCACAGGGCGCTTCTCTGCCAATGGCTTAAAAGGGTTAAGTGGTTTGGGTGCTGAGGTGGTAGAAGAGGAAGCTGAAGATGGAGTTAGGACCACTGTGTAGTCATCAGGGTTCACCACAGTTTGGGGAGACATTCCCATAATTGGCCATACAAATGTCCCTTGTGGCTTGCAAATTTGGAAACCACTTTTCAGCCTTTCTATCTTTGCAGCCTTCTCCTCTGCTGTGAAACCTTTTTGCATCACTGTATCCATTGATTCAGTTGCATGGTCCTCATTCTCTTTCTTCTCCTTAATCCTCTCTCCTACATTGTCTTCTGCCATTGATGTAGGCCCAAGAATCAAAGGTGGTGGCATTACGGATTCTGATGTGATTAGTTCCTCTGCTACTCTTGGCTTTAGCATGCTCAGTTCCTCCTGCATCAAATGTCATTTATCAGTAAAGCAAATTAATCAGACCCAACTTTGGAGTAATATCATTATTATACTATATCAACAAATAAAGAAACAAAAATGGCATTATATAAACCGAACTGGATCCTCTGTCCTTTGGAGTTCTTGTCCCTGTATCCCAATCCAATGACTCTTTACCAACAAATAAAAATAAAACAAAGGAAGAGATAAACAGTAAGATACACTAACAAGATATAAATGATATTGTGTACATGAGATTATAACTCCATATAAAAATCAAACTTGCATTAAATATGCCTCAACTCGTGTTTCTTTCCACCAATCCATGCCTCAAAGTGAATGTGAAAGAAAATAAAGGGCAATCATTGGAACTTGGAAGCAATCAAAGTTACAATAAATAATATTCCTTTCAGTTTGAGATAAATGTCATAAAAAAATTTAGTGTTTCAATTTATTGCTCATTATTCACACAAATTTAAATATTTGATATCTTTACTTTTAATATTTCTATCAAATTGTAATGGAGAACCTTAACATATAGTGATAGTATTTTATATATTTCAATAAGAAATAGTTTAGTTAACTAAATTAAATTTTAAAATTAAAATCATTACCTAACTTCTGTATATTACCTTAAATTATAGAGTATATAATATGTATATATATTGTCATTAGAAAGATTTATACACCGTTACTATACTTATCCTCTACAATTCATTCATTTGAGTTATATATTTTTTGAAGAATGTCAATGATGACATATCTAAAAAATGTATAAAATTCATACAATGTCAATTTCTTAAAATTATACTTATTTTAAAATGATAATATAGTACTACCTCCATCTCACTCAAAGTGAGAGAAATTTCCTTCAGCTGCTGTTCAGCCTTAGCCTTCTTTTTCACAAATTCAGCATAAACCTCCTACAATATATCACGGAAGTGTTAAATATAGCAATGTATACTTGTTACATGGCCGTACAAAACTACACTATTCGCATCAGCAATTGTCCATGGAGGAAGGATCCACTTACCTCAAGAATAATTTTTTTAAATTTATTTTTCATTTTAGCCATCAATTATAGGAAATTTAATGATTTGAACTAGTGAGTAGATCTAAACCATTAGATATTTCTAGAATTAATGGCTAGGATGGGGTAAGTGTATCCTACTCTTATCATTCTTAAACTACAAAGCAAGCCACGGATAGCTTTATAGACTACTTAATTCGTATAGCACAAGATGCATTATAAAAATTGTTCAGAAAATATCTTCACTTACCTGCTTTGAAACCAAGGAACCACAGTCCTCCCAATTAAAACTTGACAAACAGGAACTTGGAGTAGTCACAATGGCCAATGCTTCCTCACCCTTCTTTGCTGCTAGCTCCCTCACATCTCTGCTTGCAGATCAAGAATAATAACCAATAATCAATGACCCACAGAATAAGTAGATTAACCAAATAAAATTATTCAATAACAGAGAACAAGATATTGGCCTCACAGTTTTAATTTAAGTAAATCTTCCTTGATCTCTCTCAATTCTCTAGCAGTTACATGATCCTGTGAGAGGTTATCCCCAAATTTCCATCCAGGGGGTGGGGTCCAGTAAGGGTCTTGGACCCCAACTTCCTTTCTAATGTCAGCAAGATCAGCACTTTCTAACCAATATTCCATTGCTCCTTCTGCATTGTGCCTCCGCCTGAATCTCTCAGCTCCTCCTGGTGCCACTTTCCCAGCCATATGCTTCAGCAAATGATCAAGTAGGCCTGTGTCACCAATATGCTTCCTAGCTTCTGATCTTAAGTCTGGCCTCATTATTGGATTACCATACACAGCACCTTTTGCCTTCATAACCTTCAACATGTTCTCCTCTGCCATCTTATACCTTCAAAAGTTCAAACGCACCATGTAACAAACTCTAACAACAAATAATTAGCTAAAAGGCCAGAACACTTTTTCAATTTAACCATGCACAAAATTGAAATTGTAATTGATTAATTACCTCTCAGCAGACCATCTATCAATTGAGACTTTTCTCTTTTTATTGCTGTGAACTACAAGTTGCTGCTTCTTCGGGTCATTCTTTACTATCATAGATTTCTGAAGCCCGCTGCTGCTACTCACATTTTGGTGACTTCTCTTACATTGACGAGTCATCCTCATCACTCCAAAAGGTACTGCCTTTTCAGCCTCTGTCTCCTCTTCCTCTTCTTCTTCAACTCTCTTCCTCTTCTCATTAGCACCTTCACCCAGTTCAACACTGGCTCTTGTTTCCTTTAATAAAGATTCAAACTTTTGCTCCTCATGACGACCCAAAAACCGAACTTGCCTCTTCTGCCCCCACTGCACCATCCCTGAGAACTTGAGCTGGGACCAGCAAGGGCCCTGCTTGGAAACCAGATTGGTAGCAGCAGCAGCAGAATCAGTGAAGAAAATTTGTTTTTCAATTTCATGGTCTTGAATGCTCTCTAATTCAGAGGGTGAGGCCCAGAAGCTCCAAGAGTTTCTTTTCTCTGTAAATTCCTCAGCTGGCACTATCTTGTAAAGTGATTGAATAGCACATTCCAAACCCATCACGTACTTCTCGTCAAGTGCAGGAATTTTCTTCCCCTCAGATTTCCCGAAGCTTGAGTCACTGAAGTGGGTTCTTAGAGAAAGGATGCTTGGATACCTCACTGCCACTTGGTTCTCCACTTTGCCACTAACCTGATCAGTTCACACGCACAAGTAATGAAAATCACAAAAAGATTTGAAGTTTTTTTTAATATTTGTAAATAACTTGAAAATGAGCTCAATGTATATATGTTGTGTACTGCATATGTACCATTGCAATGCGTACAGATTTTAGCTGAACTGGGGAGTTGGGTGAAAGCTTGGAGTGATCAATTTCATGAAAGGTACCAACTTTAAAATATTCAGAAGCCCCTGCAATATCCATTAGCGGTGTTTTTTTTACAGAAGTGACATTCGTTTAAAACAAATATAGAAAGGAAATATCATGTACGGGGAAAGGAAAGAGAAAGCAGGTAGGCAAATCAAATCAAAACAAAGGGGCGACAACGTTATTTATTATGTATAATAATAAGCTTCAAAATTAAATACCATTTTGAGTGACAAATTAAGTCAGAACTGGGAAGGTGCTAAAAGCTTGAAGGCTATATATATATGTATGGGGAATTAAAGGGAGTGTGGACAAAGTTATTTGCAGTTTATATTCTCTTTGTATCGTACCTATGGTATAAATTGGTTCAGATGTAGGTAGTAACATCATAGCATGTTTCTCCAAGGACGTAGTCTCCTACAAAAACAGTCACAAGAATCAATTCACAATCTCATAATTATATCCTTTTTTAAAATCATAATAATTACGCTAATTGCTGAGTTTGTTCTGTTGATGATTAATTTGTTAATTTTTGAGTTGATATTACAAGTTTACATATGATTGAAGTTATTATTTTTCCTTTTATTGTTAAGAAATATTATTTTATTATAATAGAAGGATACATATGTCATATATGTTATATTTCACTTTCTTTTTGAAACATTTAATTCTTTATTAATTGAGATTATCCTTACTTGTCTTATGACCAATACAAAGACATTACACGATGATAACACATTATTGAGAAGATCCAAACATTTTACTAAAATAAATTAATATACAATAATTTTAACTCTAAAATTTAATATTTTTTATTTATTACACCATATACACTAATTAGCAATGATACAAGGATATGATCCTACCATCTCATTAATCCTACCAATAGATTTGTAAACAACTTTGGTTCCTTACTATAATAATGAAGCTTTAGTTTAATTAGTTGGGGTGAGACTATATGAATAGAATCTTATTATAATTATAATGATTTATTATAAATTATGTTTATTAAAAAAACATTGATTTCTACATATTTTTTAATGATTTTGGTTATGATTTTTCTACCACCTAAAATTAGACTAATATTCATTTGAACTACTCTTATTCACATATATCCAATACACATAAGTCATAATTTACCAATTTTCTACAATACATACCCTAAATGTATCAAATCATCTAGCACAAGTATTATCTCTACTACAGAACAAAAGTCATCTATCACAAAGCTTATCCCAATTCTCTTTCCTCGCTAATTAAAAATCACCACATAAAAAAATAAAATTTAAAAACAAAATGTTACATTTTATATTGCATTAAGTTTATTTATTCTCTTCATAACATTTTATCATCCTATGTTTAGTCTCGTGATAATAAGAGTGTCTTATGACATCATTGCCATTTTATTCAGCTTATTTAAATCCTATAGCTTCAATTTTATTAGTCACATTGTAGGATTGATTTAAGATAGTGAGTTGACATCCTAATTCATTTGGAAAAATATAATTTCGAACATCATAGTTTGATAAGGTAACTTGCTAATTTCTTAATATAGCTAACGTATTTCAAAACTCTTTACCATAACGAATTATAGTTATATGTGTGAGAGAGAGAGACTGTTGTGTGTGTTGAAAAAAGCAAATACATCCTTTAGAGGTTGGTATATCAACGACCAGATGTCGCTGCTATGCGTGCGTGCATTCGGCGTTCTATAAAAGCCTCGCTCGTGGCGCGCGTGTGCCTCAGAAAGGAAGAGAGATTCAAGTACTTAACAGAAATAGAGCGCGTGAGAGTGAAAAAAGTGTGAGAGAGAAAGAAACCATAGTATCTTCAGGAGCAGCAATGAAATCACACGGACATTCTTCCTCCATCATTCTTCTGCAAAATAGTAGCATTATTGCATTAGCCATTTTTATAGCATCCAATTTACTACATCATTCATATTTATTATTAATTTTTTAAAATAATGTAATAATTATGTATAAATTTTTGTATTGATAGTGAATATAACACTCATTTTATTTTTTAAAAATATATTCACTATGCATTAAATAATCGTTTCAGAGAATGAGCACAGCAATAAAAACAAAACGAGAAATGAATGATGGAAGTTTTTTATATGGATTACAAAGCGTGGAACACATAATTAATGTACTAGTGTCGATTTGTCTCTAGCTATAGCTACTAGTACCAAAGTCACCAGAAAAGCATGCAGAAGAAACTTTATGTGAAAATAAAGAAAAAATAACAAGCGAATGCAGATACCTCTTCAGATCTAGCAAAGAGTTTCTAGTCTGAGATGCTTAATGGAAGAAATAATGCTGCAACTATGGAAGATTGAAGAGAAAGAAAAGCACGCGAAGGAAAAGAGGAAGAAAGAGGTTTTTGGTTTCCAATTGAGGTGGTGATTATATACGATATGATTATATTCTCCAACTTCATCTTCTGCATGCATTACATGTAAATTTACCATGAAGCCCCCGGCGGTTACTTCAACAACTTTCCCTCAGATTTTATACACCATTTGTCAACTATAAACACCAATTGGGTGGTGACACGTGTTATATTTTTTCAGCTCTCATTGGAGTGTTGTGTATTACTGGTAAACCAGATTACATGAAATATAAATATGTTAGTGTTCTATCTAGTTATTAAGAATGGAAATGACTGGGGTTAAGTTCTGTTTTGCCCTCCTAACAAATCTGAAGTGTCAAACTTGAATGCTATGAGGTTAAAAAAATAAACTACATCTCTATTCCGTTTGATTTTGGGTTTTCTGGACCCAAACATATGTATAATTTCGTATGACTTTATATATATATATATA
>NC_032016.1:20123623-20124084 GCF_001865875.1 Lupinus angustifolius
ATCCTCATCCTCGTACTCATCCTCTTGCTCATCCTCATCCTCATTCTCGTCTTCCTCTTATCCTCTTCCTGGTCCTTATCCTCTTCCTCATCCTCATCCTCTTCCACATTCTCATCGTCTTCCTATCCTCATCCTCATCCTCTTCCTGTCCTCGTCCTCATCCTATCCTCATTCTCATTCTCGTCCTCATCCTATCCTCATTCTCATTCTTGTCCTCATCCTTTCCTCTTCCTCATCCTCATCCTCATCCTCCTCCTCTTCATCCTGTCCTAATTCTCATCCTCCTCCTAACCTCATCCTCATCCTCTTCCTCGTCCTCATCGTCATCCTCGTCCTCATCCTATCCTCTTCCTCATGCCCATCCTATCCTAATCCTCATCCACATTCTCGTCCTCATCCTATCCTCATCATCGTCATATCCTCGTTCTCGTCCTCATCCTATCCACTTCCTCATTCTCATC
>NC_032016.1:20124184-20209020 GCF_001865875.1 Lupinus angustifolius
GCGACAATTCATCTTTAAATTTCAATTAAACTTAAGCCTTCCTCGCCCAAGCGAGGCCCCTTCTTGCTCAAGCAAGACATCATTAAAATCCTGGTTTTTTTTCCGCCCAAGCGAAGCTTTTGCTCGCCCAAGCGAGAGAGTTCCAGAATTTCATCGAAATCCTGGGCTTTTTCGCCTAAGCGGGCCCCTTGCTCGCCCAGGCGAGGCTTGCTCGCCCAGGCGAGGCTTGCTCGCCCAGGCGAGGCTTGCTCGCCCAGGCGAGGCTTGCTCGCCCAGGCGAGGCTTTATCGCCTAGGCGAGGGAGTTCCAGAACCAAAACTTCCCCTCGCCCAGTCTCTGGCCCAGTCCTCGCCCAAGCGAGAGAGTTCCAGAATTTCATCGAAATCCTGGGCTTTTTCGCCTAAGCGGGACCCTTGCTCGCCCAGGCGAGGCTTGCTCGCCCAGGCGAGGCTTTATCGCCCAAGCGAGGCTTTATCGCCTAGGCGAGGGAGTTCCAGAACCAAAACTTCCCCTCGCCCAGTCTCTGGCCCAGTCCTCGCCCAAGCGAGACTGTGCTCGCCTAGGCGAGAGTTTCTCGCCCAAGCGACAAGGACTTGGACAGAATACCAACTTTTTCCCTTTTCGACAACCGAAACACATTTAAATATGGTTTTTCAAACACCTGCACCTAGAAAAGTTCCCAACAACATTCATATACAATATTCAACATATTTCATCAACAATCATATATATTTAAAAGCATTCAAACATAAAAATCTTGGGTTCCTTAAAAACCCACGTTAACTCCAAAACCTTTGAGATGGTTTAGGAGATCCGGGTGTCATATTCGGACACCACTATGTCACGATGTGTTCTCTCTCACCTTAATGAAGCAAGCAGAAATTAAAGTTGGATTGCCTTCCAGTTATCGCTTGTTTAACGTCATTATCTCGACACCTATTCTGTTATGCATATGATAAGTTGATGGTTGTGGTGAGCCACTCGACGTCACCACCCAAGTAAGGTTTCACCCATTGGCCATTGACTACCCAACTTCTTTGAGATGTCGGGTCTTGCAATTCGATCGCACCATGCGATTTAACTTCCTTAATTAGGAAGGGTCCTGACCATTTAGACCTTAGTTTTCCCGGAAACAACTTCATCCAGGAGTTGAACAACAACACACTTTGACCCACCCGGAAGTTTTTTTGATGGAGCTTCCAGTCATGATACAGCTTGACCTTCTCTTTGTATAATTTAGAAGATTCATAGGCATTGAGCGTCATCTCCTCCAAATGTTGCAACTGAAGTTTCCTTTGGCCACTTGCTGATTTGGGGTCTAGGTTGAAAATTTTGAGGGCCCAGAATGCTTTATGCTCAAGCTCCACAAGAAAATGACAAGCCTTCCCATATACTAGCTGAAATGGGGACAATCCAGTGGGTATTTTGAATGTTGTCCAGTAGGCCCATAGTGCATCATCCAATCGAAGAGACTAATCCTTCCTTGTGGTTGTCACAGTTTTTTCCAGAATTCTCTTGATCTCTCGATTGGACACATCCGCTTGTCCATTTGTTTGCGGATGATAAGGTGATGCTACTTTATGTTGGACCCTGTAGTCTTGTACGACCTTCTCCAATTGTGATTTGCAAAAATGTGATCCTCTGTCATTGATGAGTACTCGAGGTGTGCCAAACCGACTGAATACATTCCTCTTCAAAAACTTGATCACAGTCTTAGCATCATCCTTTTGTGCAGTTATGGCCTCTACCCATTTGGACACATAATCCACTGCCACCAGAATGTATACTTGTGAGCATGACGGTGGAAATGGTCCCAATTTCCTGAATATTTGTCAACGACATTTCATTCCTCTTAGAGATCTCGCCTGATCTCTGGCATTTATCACAGTGTTGTGCATACTGATGTGCATCCTTGAATACAGAAGGCCAATAGAAGCCAGATTGGAGGACTTTTGCAGCTGTCCTCTCTCCATTAAAATACCCTCCATATGGCGAACTATGACAGTACCATATGATACTTTTATCTTCTTCTGTGGATACACCTTCTCAATAGTCCATCCAACCCATTCTTAAAAACATGAGGGTCGTCCCACACATATTGACGAGACTCTCGCAAGAATATTCTCTTTTGATGCCACGACAACTCTACAGGAATGACCCCTGCAGCTATAAAGTTCGCCATGTCAGCAAACCATGGCCTTTCCTTAACCATGAGAAGCTTCTCATAAGGAAAATACTCCACCACCTCTGATTCTCTTACTGTGACCTCTTGATTGACCAGTCTTGACAGGTGATCTGCTACACAATTCTCGCTCCCTTTTTTATCCTTGATCACCAAGTCGAATTCCTGCAACAACAAAACCCAACGCAACAATATCGGCTTGGAGTCCGATTTAGTTAGCAAGTATTTTATAGCATCATGATCAGTAAAAATTATTACTTTGGAGCCAATCAAATAGGATCTAAATTTCTCCAAAGCATACACTATAGCTAGTAGTTCTTTTTCTATGGTGGAATAATTAACTTGTGCCTCATTGAGTACCTTACTAGCATAGTGTATGACATGAAAAACTTTAGCCTTTCGTTGTCCTAGTGCCACGCCGACAACATAATCACAAGCATCACACATCAGTTCAAAATCAAGATGTCAGTCGGGCGCTACTATAACAGGAGCATAAATCAGTTTTTGTTTTAAGGTTTCAAAAGATTTGACACACTCAACATCAAATTGAAAATAAAATATTTTGTTTAAAAGATTGCTGAGTGGCTTTTCTATTTTAGAAAAGTCTTTTATAAACCTTCTATAGAAACCTGCATGAAGGAAACTCCGAATTCCCTTGACATTAAGTGGTGGTGGATGGTCCTTGTTGACCTCTATCTTTGCCTTGTCAACTTCGATGCCCGTGGAAGAGATCTTGTGTCCTAAGACCACTCCCTCAGTCACCATGAAGTGACACTTTTCCCAGTTCAGTACCAAGTTTGTCTAAACACATCATTGCAAAACGATGTCCAGATTTGCCAAGCAGCTCTCAAATGACGACCTGAAGACCGAGAAGTCATCCATAAAGACCTCAATGCACTGCTCCACAAGATCAGAAAAATAGCTAACATGCACCTCTGAAATGTTGTCGGTGCATTAGTCCAAATGGCATATTCCTATATGCGAAGACACCAAAAGGACAAGTGAAAGTTGTTTTTTCCTGGTCTTGGAGATCCACAGTGATCTGATTATACCCAGAATAACCATCCAAGAAATAGTAGAATTCTTGTCCAGCCAACCTTTCTATCATTTGGTCCACGAATGGCAGAGGAAAGTGATCTTTGCGAGTGGCATGGTTCAGTTTTCGGTAATCAATACACATTCGCCAACCAGTGACTGTTCTGGTCGAGATGAGGTCATCCTTGTCATTCCTGACCACATTCATACCTCCCTTCTTTGGGCCCACCTGAATAGGACTAACCCACTTACTATCAGATATGGGATAAATCATCCCAGTATCTAATAGTTCCATCACTTCTTTCTTCAACACGTCCTTCATAGTGGGATTAAAACGCCTCTGAGGTTGCACCACCGGTTTGTAATTATCTTCCATATGGATCTTATGCATGCAATAAGATGGAAGGATTCCATGCAAATCAGTCAGTGTCCACCCTATTGGCCCTGCATTCTTCCTCAACACCCTAATTAATAACCGTTCTTCATCACATGTAAGGGCATCGTTGATGATTATCGGTTTCAGCCTTTCTTCTTCTAAGAATACATACTTCAAATGTGAAGGAATTACTTTGAACTCCACCTTTGAAGCTTCAGTTGTCTTCTCTTTCCCCAACTCTTCAAAATGATTGTGATTAGATACAACCTTGCGGGGTGCATCTAACTCTGCCAAACATGTCTTGATAATCTTATCCTCCTTCATACTGTGTCCTTCTAGGTCTCCCCTCAAAACCTTCTCCAAAGGACTACTCCTACTCAAATGAATGTCATCGAGCATGAATATGTCCTCAATGACATCCACTCGAAAGCAGTGTTACTTGTCCTTCAGATGTTGCATAGCCTCAAAAACATTAAAGTTCACCTTTTGGTCTTCAACTTTCCAGCATCAACATCAATAATAACCCGGGCAGTATTCATGAAAGGTCTGCCCAAAATAAGAGGAACCTCCTTATCCTCTTCAATATCCATAATGACAAAATCCACAGGAAAGACTAACTCATCTACCTTCACCAAAACAACCTCTGCAACTCCATAAGGATACTTGACAGATCTATTAGCAAGTTGCAAAGTCATTCTGGTAGGCTTGATCTCCAAATCCCCAATTCTTTTCAACATAGAAAGGGGCATCAAATTAATGCTGGCATCCAGATCAAGCAGTCCCTTTCCCGCAGATAATTCACCAATAGTGACCAGAATAGTGAAGCTGTCAGGATCTTTAGTCTTCTCAGGCAAAGACTTCTGAATGATAGCACTGCACCCAGCTTCTAAGGTCACTGTCTCTTTTGAAAACTTTCTTTTCTTTGTCAACAAATCCTTCATGAATTTAGCATACACATGCATTTGTTCCATTTCCTCCATGAATGTAATGTTGATCTGGAGGTTCTTCAATAAATCCAAGAACCTAGCATATTGTCGCTCCTTGTCTTTCTTGGAAGGTCTCTTTGGATAAGGGAGATCCTTCAAATGAGATAAGTCACTCTTCCTCTTATCATTGTTCTCCTTTATATCATCCTCATTAGTAACAACCCATTCCTCATCTTGTATCACTTCACCATTCTATGTCTATCTGATTATCTTCTCTGATCTTCTAGTTTCAGTGTTTCTCATAACCTCTTCCTGAACAGCTATGTTCTCACCAATAACCTTACCAATGACCTTACCACTTCTAGTAGTGATAGATTTGTAGTGTTCTTTTGGATTGGTTTGAGTGTTGGCAGAGAATTGTTGTCTATCTGAGTTATGTTCTGCCATTTGCTTACCCAACTGACCCACATGAGTCTCCAAATTTCTGATAGAAGCATTAGTGTTTTTCTGGTTTGAGATGGAGACTTGCATAAACTTCTCCAATGTTTCTTCCAACTTTGTCTACCTCTCATGTAATGGTGGATGTGGACCTTGCTGATAAGATGGTTGGTATCGTGGTTGCCTGTTAGATGGTCTTGCATCCTGCATCCACCCAAAATTCTGATTTTGGTTTTGGTTCCCCCTCCAACCCTGTGAAAACTGATTATTGAATGAAGGGTTGTTAGGGAAATTAGCCTGACGAGGTTGATTGTTAACATACCGAACCTCTTTTGCTTGTGTGTTGGTAGGCATTGACCAATAACCAGTAACATGATCACCCCCACAAAACTCCTAGTGTAGCACCTATTGATGAACAGAAGGAGTATGCACCACATTCAATTGTTGAGGCAACTTAGACATTTGCTTTGTAAGTGCCTCAATCTACAGTGTCAGAATTTTGTCCTGAGCCAGAATGGCATCAGAAGTATTCAAATCCAACACCCCTCTCATTTGCATCATCCTTCTATTATGTTGAGCTTGCTGATCTATAACAGATAATACAGTAATAATTATGGTAGCTTGCTCATCATCCACTACCATCATGGTGCCCCCAGCTGCGGTATTCAATATCATCTTAGTCTGTGACTTCAATCCATTACAAAAGATGTTTAGTTGATCAACATCTTCAAATCCATGATTGGGACATTTCCTCAGCAACATCTAGAAATGTTCCCATGCCTCATAAAAAGCTTCCTCAGCACCTTGTCCGGATGTTGAGATTTCAAACTTTGCATGCACATACCTTGTCGGAGGAAAAAATCTTATCAAGAACTTTGTTTCCAAATCACTCCAATTGGTTAAGCTTTGGGTTGGATGTGATTTTAACCAATTCCTAGCTTCACCAAGGAGGGTGAATGGAAAGAGCATCATGTATGCAGCTTCCCTCTCGGTGTCAGAATACCCCACATTGGCCACCAGCTCATAGAAATTGTCCAAATGAGCATATGAATCTTCATAATCTTTCCCAGTGAACTGATGAGCACTAACTATATTCAGATAAGTAGGCTTGATTTCCACTGCACTGGTGGTGTGTGGAATCACAATGCTAGAGTAGTACTGAGGACCTTGATACATAGCAAAGTCTCTTAAAGTCCTCCTTGGAGGATTAGGCCTTGGGTTATTATCAGCAGCATTATTGACATTCTCCATATTTTCGGACTGAGGTTCTGAAACTGTAGGAACTGTAGTTGATTTAGAGCTACACTGTGCTTCCTGAGGACCCTGTTGTTTCTTCTCTTTTGCTTTCTTCCGGTTACTTTTAGCAGACTTCTCAATCTCTGGATTGTATTGTAGTTGCTCTTCTTTAAATTTACCTCACAAAAGCATAAATAAGAAAACTACAACAAAAGTTAGCACAAGGGTTAACACTATACTAAAAAGAATGAAAGAATAACTATGTACACAACTCAATAAACTCTATAAAGAACTAATGTAAATCGCTCATTTCTTCTTGGCAGCAACGCCAAAAACTTGCTAGATATTTACGGAACGACAAGTGCACCATATCGTACAAGTAATAAAATCCGATAAAGTATCGGGATATCATCCTCAGGGAGCAGAGTGGATTTACACTAATTCCTACAAGAATGAATTGAGTATATATTTGCAATGGTGTTTGTATAAAATTTTATGTTTAGTTGTAAAAACTCATAAATTGAATAAGAAAGCAAGTAAGATAAATTGGGATCAAAATGCATCGTTCTTTCCCAATGACATCCATGGATTCAAATTACATATCAAAATTGTCTAAAAGGATTGAAAATTGTCTATCGGTTATGGTGAAAATAATAATGTAATTGTGTATTATTTATTTCTAATAGCTTACAAGGGTGTATTTAAATAAGAAAGTTCTATCTAATCTATCTAAAAGTATCACTAATCTATCTTTAATGAAGATTATGAAAGATAAGATAAAGATTATAAAAGATTTAGATTGTTGCTTGTATTGCATGTAATATCTACTAGTGCATCAGCTTTGGCTTATGATTGAGTCATGTTGTGTGTGCCATGCTTAATTTTTTACCGTGGGAATTTGGCTTGTGTGGTCGTGCCATGCTCAGTTTCTGGCCGAGCTGACTTGGCTTGTCTGACCGTGCCAGACTTGATTTCTGACCGAGCCAAGTTGGCTCGTTTGGCCCTGCTGGATTTTATTTCTGACCGAGTTGAGTTGGCTTGCGTAGTCGTGCCAGACTTGATTTCTGACCATGTTGAATTGGCTTGTGTAACCGAGTGTGGTGCATCAGCTTGGTCTAGTTTGTGCGAGTCAGTTGTGCATTTTGTCTCGGTCAGAATTTTGCTATCTAACCGAGGAACTTGTAACTTGGCTAATATCCCCTCGCAAGCTGGAGCACACATGTTGTGTAGTCCAAGCTTGATATGAATTGTTGCATATTCTTTAGGACCTAAGGCTTTTGTAAGAGCATCTACAAGTTGCAAGTGTAATGGGACATGTAGTAGTTTTAAGGAGCCTTTGGCACATTCTTCTCTTATTGTGTGGCAATCAACCTCGATGTGTTTGGTTCTTTCGTGAAAAACCGGATTTGAGGCAATGTGAAGAGCAGATTGGTTGTGACAATTCATTGTTGTTGGGCGAGAGGTCGAAAGGTGCAGATCTTCTAGCAAGTAGGATAGCCATTTTATTTCACAAGTGGTTATGGCCATGGCTCTGTATTCTGCCTCACAGGAGCTTCTTGAAACTATTCTTTGTTTCTTGGATTTCCAAGATATAAGTGAATTGCCTAAGTATATGCAATAACCTGTGACAAATCTTCTTGTGTCAAAGCAAGAAGCCCAATCACTGTCATAATAAGCTCGTAAATGAACGACAGAATGAGTAAGAAAGAATAGACCAAGAGCAGGGGTGCATTTAAGATATCTAAGAAATTTTGAGGCAGTGTTGTGGTGAGTGGAAGTGGGATTAGCCATCAATTATGCAAGTTGATGTACTACAAATGCTATATTTGGTCGTGTATTGGTGAGATAGATCAATCTTCCAATGAGTCTCCTATATGTAGGGGCATCACAATATGCTTCACTAGAGTCTTGATGTAAGTGTGTGTCATTGGTCATTGGAGTGGAAGAGGGTTTGCAACCAAGCAGTCTTGCATCAGAAATGATTTCTAGTGCATATTTTCGTTGATTGATGGAGATACATGTTTTGTTTCTTGCTATTTCGAATCCAAGGAAGTATTTGAGATCACCAAGGTCTTTTATATGGAATGTTTGATTGAGCAGAACCTTAAGCTTATTAGTCTCTTCAATGTTGTTACCTATTAGAATTATGTCATCAACATAAACTAGGACTATTGCCATGGAATATTTTGAAATGTGTTTGATAAATAGAGAGTGATCATGTTTTGATTTGGCATAGCCATTCTTGATTAGTATAGTATAAAGTTTGGCAAACCATTGTCTGCTAGCTTGTTTGAGCCCATAGAGTGATTTTTGAAGTTTGTATACTTGATTTGGTTG
Organism: Lupinus angustifolius; assembly: GCF_001865875.1. NCBI lineage: Eukaryota > Viridiplantae > Streptophyta > Magnoliopsida > Fabales > Fabaceae > Lupinus > Lupinus angustifolius. The sequence continues at coordinate 20,132,715 of NC_032016.1, forward strand.
TGTTTTCAAGACTAGAAGGTAGTTTCATATAGACAACTTCATTTAGATCTCCATGTAAAAAAGCATTATTCACATCTAGTTGTTTCAAGTGCTAATTAAAGATAGATTCTAGTGACAATATCAATCTTAATGTGCTTATTTTGACAACTGGAGAAAAAGTATCCATGTAATCAACACCCTCAGTTTGTGTATATCCCTTGGCCACTAGTCTTGCTTTGTATCTCTCGATACTACCATCGGCTTTATATTTAATTTTGAAAACCCATTTGCATCCAATTGCTTTCTTAGTGCTAGGTAGAGTGATTAGGAGCCATGCGTTATTTTGTTTGAGAGCTGAGAGTTCTTTGTCAATGGCTTCTTTCCAATTAGAATCAGTGATAGCCCCAGAATATGTTTTAGGTTCTTTGTGAGCAGAGATGGAGAGGATTGTGGACTTGTGTTTGGAGGATAGGTAGTCATAGCATATATAATCAGACAAAGGGTAAGGTTGAGTGGTTGTGGTTTGTATGGTTTTATTTAGTAGTGCACAATGATAGTCATATAAGTAAGAGGGTGGTTTAGGGACTCTATGGCTTCTTCTAATGGTTTGAGGATTAGGATCTGTTGTTTCTGGTGTAGTAGGTGGATTTGTGATTGGGATGGCTTGTGTTTGATGAAGGTGTTTAAGGAAGATGTCATCATACACACTTGAATCTATGGATTAGTTTTGGGGTGTAGGATCAAGAGGTAGTGTAGGGATGGCTTTGTGTTGTTGATATGGAAAGATGGTTTCATGGAAAATTACATTTCTGTTGACTTCTAATTCTCTTGTGTTAAGGTGGAGAACAACAAATCCTTTTGTTCCAGTTTCATATCCCAAAAATACACATTTACTTGCTGTAAGATCTAATTTGGATCTTTCATGAACCATTGTGCTGGTGTAACAAAGAGAACCAAATACCTTTAGATGTTGCAAATATGGTTTGGATTGGTATAGTTTTTCATGAGGTGAGTCCTTATTCAGAGTTGGTGTGGGAAGGATATTGATAATGTGGACAGAGTGTTTTAATGCATAACACCAATAGATTTTTGGAATGTGACTTTGGATGAGTAGAGCTCTTGTTACATTCAATAAGTGCTTGTGTTTTCTTTCAACTACACCATTCTGTTGAAGTGTATATCTACATGAAGTTTGGTGTTGAATGCCCTTGCTCGATTATAAGGATAACATTGAGGATTCCATGTTATTGTCACTTCTTACTATTTTGGTCCTAGTTGAGAATTGAGTCTCTAGCATTGCTATAAAATTTTGCACCATATGAGATGCTTCACTCTTAGCTTTCAAAGGATATATCCATGTATATCTTGAATAATCATCAATGATTGTCAAAAAATATTTGTAGTCATGTATGGATATTGTGGAAATTGGTCCCCAAACATCAACATGTATCACATCAAAGGACTTCAATGAATGTGTTTGACTCAAAGAAAAACTTAGTTTCTTTTGTTTTGCTAAGTGACAAGTATCACATATATTGCCTTTATTAAAATATATGAAAGTGGATTTTGTCTTAATGAGTTCCATACATGATAGAGATGCATGAGCCAATCTGAAATGCCATAAGTTTGAATCGCATATACTAGGATAATTTATGATAGAAAGTGAAGTCCTACATTGATTCCTAGCAGCCTTCAACACATATAGTTCATCTATGATTTTAGCTATACCAATCTTCCTCAAAGATTTGTTCTCATGGATTGTACAACAAGATGCATCAAATGACAAGATGCATGATGAATCTAATGTCAACTTAGGAATTGAAAGAAAATTATGTTTAAAACTAGGCAAGTATAGGATATTATGTATGGTGATATGCTTATTCAAAGGTATAGTTCCTGAGATGGATGAAGTGACTTTGTGACCATTTGGCAAAGTAACTCTAACTGGTTTGATTTTGTAATGGCATGAATAGATGGATAAACATGAAGCTATATGGTCAGTGGCACCACTATTTAGGATCCATGATGCAATATTAGATTTGTGTATACTTTCATCAATGTTGTCATTTAGATCAGGAGACAATGTATTTGTTGATAGCACAATTGCATCATTTTGATTGTTGTTAGTCTTGATTATTGAATCATCCTGACTAGCCCTCTAAATTGTTCTTCACTTAGACCAAAAGTTGAATTGTCCCTCTCTGGGTAATCCCTTCTTTCATTTGAATTAGAAATTTTTGTAGAGTTTATGCGTTGGTTTCTGGTGAATTGGAAGTTTGCTGGGAATCCATGAATTCTATAGCATATATCAATGGTATTTCCTAATTTCTTACAATGTGTGCAATATTTTCCCGAATTCCCATTCTTGGACCAAGGTGGTTTGCTATTTGAGGAATTGCTTCCTCTACCATCCTTATTTGATGATCTTCTACCTCCACTTTGGTTTCTTTCTGAGGGTCCTCCTCTTCTCCAGTTAGTGCATGCTGCCAATGCCATTCCTTCAGGTTCTCCACCATTTAACTGTCTTTCTTGCTGAACCACCAATGAAAAGACTCTGCTCATGTTGGGCAAAGGTTCAGCCAACATGATCTTAGACCTCACACTAGCATAAGAATCATTTAATCCCTTCAAGAATCTGATAACTCTGTCTTCAATCCTATGATTTCTTACATTGATCAATGCATTACATGTGCAAGGGATTTCACAAGAGCATTTTAGAAGAGGCCTAAAGTTATCCAATTCATCTCATAGGATTTTTAATTCAGTGAAGTAGTTGGTGACATTTAGTTCACCTTGTTTGAAATTGGCAATTGATTCTTACAACTCTGTAATCCTGAATAGGTTCCCTTGAGAAAACCTTTCCTTTAGTTCATCCGTACTTCATATGTTTTATCTATCCATAAGATACTTTGTGATATTGAGGGTGAAACTGATCTTGAAATCCAAGATATCACTATATTGTTGGCCCTTTCCCAAGATTGATATAAAGAATTTGTCTTGGATGGCATTTGGATGGTTCCATCAACAAACCCAAGTTTTTGTTTTGAGATCAAGCACATATGCATTGATCTTGACCATTGGTGATAGTTTTTTCCATTAAGAAGAGGTGAAACTAAGGCAGTTGATAGATTCTCAGAAGGATGAACAAAGAAAGGTGAACCTTGATCTTGTGATGGATCCATTTGGTGAGTTGCGTTAGTTGAAGAATTAGTGAAATAAGATTGGGCACTCATTGAATGTAACAAAGTTATGCAAAGAGCTCTGATACCATATTAATAAGTTGAGAGTTGAATGAAGAATGAATTGAAACCCAAACCGAATTCGGTTATGGTGAAAATAATAATGTAATTGTGTATTATTAATTTGAAATAGCTTACAAATGTGTATTTAAATAAGAAAATTCTATCTAATTTATCTAAAAGTATCACTAATTTATCTTTAATGAAGATTATGAAAGATTATAAAAGATTTAGATTGTTGCTTGTATCGCAAGTAATATTTGTTGGTGCATCAGCTTTGGCTAGTGATTGAGTCACGTTGTGCATGCCATGCTTAATTTCTGACCGTGGGAATTTGGCTTGTGTGGCCGTTCCATGCTTAGTTTGTGGCTGAGTTGACTTGGCTTGTCTGACCGTGCCAAACTTGATTTTTTACTGAGCCAAGTTGGCTCGTGTGGCCGTGCTGGATTTGATTTCTGACCGAGTTGAGTTGGCTTGCGTGGTTGTGCCAAACTTGATTTCTGACCTGCTGAATTGCCTTGTGTGGCGAGTGTGGCGCATCAACTTGGTTTGGTTTGTGTGAGTCAGTTCTTCATTTTATCTCGATCAGAATTTTGCTATCTGACCGAGAAACTTATAACTTGGATAATAGGATAGATATGAGCATAATGTGGAGTCATAATATATGGAAGATCTTTCTCTATAGATATTTTCATGTGGTCCATTCTACCCTGACTTGCTTTATAGAGGATATTCTTCGATCTCCAACTCTCTATCTTCTATAATTCTTAAGGTGCCATATTTTTTTAGTTAATTCAATTGTTACCTTTCAATTCATATCAATGATTTTATTAATTATATTTGTTCATTACTGGTATATTTTTTAGTTTTCGAGGACATCTTATATACCGAATTAAATAGAGGCTAATCTTCTATGACTAGTTATTTCTTAACTCATTTTTACTTGACATTATCTCTTATTGGTTGATATGATTAATTAAAAGGTTATTGTATTGTCATGTCTGGACGACAAGTAAAAATACATTCGATTAAATATACACTTTTATATATATATATATATATATATATATAATAATAATAATAATAATAATAATAATAATAATAATAATAATAATAAGGAAAGTTTAATCAAATGGTGGGGGACTCATTAGCCATGAAAGTATATTGTAATTGAGATTGAGAAAGATAAACATTGAGAGGGGCCATTTGCAAATATTTGGCATCAAAATATGAGGGTCAATTCATGTGAATAGATTTGACTTTTGAGTAGGGTATGGTTGCATCCACGACTATACATTGGGGTGTGGTGTGACCCACAATTGTATATCATGTATGTGGTGTGATAACTTATGTTAAATAGTGATTCAGAGTTAGTCTGGACATGGGCCTGTAGCCATGGATTGTGGCTGCCACATATAGATATCAATATTATACAAAACAAATTTTAGAAATATTTGAGTTTTTAGGATTATGTATTGGATATGTGTTATGAAAATACAAATACTTAGCATTCATTTGGTAGGATATAATTAGAGTGAAGAGAAAAAAGTGAGAGAGTTAGAAGAGAAATGTTAGATTTATGCTCTTTTGGTGTGTAGAGAGAAAGAAAGTAAAAAAGGTATGGGACCCACTATAAGCTCTTTCTCTTCTACTTTGGGAGAAAGGGGAACACATATGTTGTCCTACAAAGTATGTGACTTCATGTGTTACTACTTGTGATTGGTTAAAAAAATATATTTAAATTAAAATTTTAATAATTAATTATTTTTCTGACCAATCATAAGCAGTGACACATGAAGTGGTACGTTGATTTTGGACAGTAGATGTCCACTTGTGAGAAAGTGGAGTAAAAGATGATTCTGTATGAAATGTCAAATATACCATTAAAATTTTCTCTACTTGTTTGTTTTAAGAGTGTAATATCTATGTATCAATAGTCTAAAGATTTATACACAATCAGTGCATCACCAACCATTTTTTATTTTAATTTTAATTAATAGTAAATGATGATTGAATGAATGATGCACGATGTATTGACAGTGTTCTTTCACTATTCATAGACACTAATAACATATATAAAAAAATTAGATATAAAAAATATTAATTAAAACCAATTGAAATTATAATAAAATATCTATAGTAAAATTTAAAATTATAACCTTCATTTTTAATTAATAATAAAATAACTTTTTCCTCTCTTTCCTTTATTTAGAGACATTTTTGTCACTCAAAATATAATATCATCTTTCTCTTATCACTTTCTATCCAACCAAAGAGAAGAAACTACTTATTTCTCTTTATTTTATTTTCTTTCATTCTTCTCTTCTACCAAACATTACAAAAATCTACTATATTTTTTCCTCTTTCTCTATATCCCTACTCTTTTTCTCATCTATTTCTCTCTTCTTATTTTCTTTCTGCAACCAAGCATATGCCTCATTTGGTTGAGGTAAGTATAAGAGGAGATAAAATGAGAAGAGAGAAAGTGATGAAAGTTTATGCATTTCTCTTCTTTGGTTGTAGAATGAAAGAGAGTAGAGAGAAAGAGAAATAGTGTGTCCCATGCCAAAAAAAGTTCTCTTCAAAGATGAGAAGAAAGTGAGTTGAGAGAGTAAATAATCACAAATGGCTAAATTGCCTCCACCAATTTCACACTATCACATATATGTACAAAACACATTATTGTGGACTTCTAGTCATTAAATACTCATGTAACCCTTTATGTCACACTTTTGTTTGATATTTTTAAACTATTTTAAAAGTATAATTAATGTTTACCTTCAAAAAGTTTAAATAAATACTAATTTATTTACGACTTTTAAAACCAAATACATTTTTATAATTAAAAATTAGAAAATAAAGTTAGTATATAATTGTTTACAAGCGTAAACTTGTATATGTATAAGAAAATCTCATATTTTATTCATCATTTTTATTTCAGGATCATCTAACTATTATTATATTTATCATTTATCTCTGAACACACATCTCTTCACAAAGTTGTGAGTCATACATGAATCTAAGAATACTATTGTTAGCGTGTTATCATCACAATTAAGATTCACATTTAAATATTAATCAATTTATTTAATTAAATATTTCAATTGTAGTTCAATATTATTTTAGACACTTTAATTAAATTTATATATTTAATCATCTATGTTATATATTTAGTATTAACATTATATTTCTTAAAAAATTTAATTAATATGTGATTTTAATTTGGAATAAAAAATATTATTAATGTGAATATGAGTATAATTGTCTATTCAAAAGGTGAAGAGAAAAAAGTGACATTATTTCTATCTTCTTTTTCTCTTCTACCAAACAACTCATAATTCCACTTTTTTCTCACTTCTTTCTTTCTTTTTTCACGTCTTATTTCTTACCTCTTTCTTCCTTCTTAACTTCTTCTCAGCAACCGAAGGCAGGTTAAGTGTGCTATAGTTGCACTTGAGAGAATGATTATGTAATCCTAATATTTAATAATGCATGATGGTAGCTAGTCAACACTTTCAGAAACCTAGACACAATTGGTCGAATATCTTCAACAAGTTTTTGTATCTCTCCATCAACATAATTTATTTTTGGAATTGAAAAACAATATCATGCATTAAAGAAACCAAGTATGCTTGGTATTGAAATTTGACTAATACTTTGCATCAAAAGTTGTGTTGACTAAACTGATTGCATTAGGAATGTTTCTACCTACTTCTCAAATATGATAAATGTCCGTGTTAAATGTGGGGATAAAAGGTGTGGATTCAAGTTATTTTTCTTCTCATCTTATCAGGTTTACCAACTTTTTGAATGGGAAAGTAATTATTGACCAGAATATTAAAATTGAGGCCTTAAGTGATCAAATGGTTCTATTAGTGTTCATAAATTATAATGCTTTTAGACAAGCAAAGAAAGAAAGACACGTGTGAAGACCGAAGACCACATCAAAGGAAGACAAAAGTGACAGTACTACATGATGCTACAAGCAGGTCAAAGAAATAAAAAGAAGAGAACTTAACTGAGAAGGAATTCTATAGCAACTCACATTGATGACTTGAAATTTGTTTGAGAATAAGAAACCTCGAGCTTAAGAAAAAGGAAGAGTGGTCACAAAAGAATATGAGGAGCAGCAACAACACTAGTGTTTGTTTTACAATGTGGTTACAATATTGGAATATGTTTTATTTAATTATTCTTTTAAAGTATGTTTGATAATACATTATGTGTACATGTTTGATAATACATTATGTGTACATGTTTGATAATACAAGTAATGTTGTCATCATTAGTTTTTTATTTTCAGGATTGCATATTGAGGGAATTGGACTCCTGAAAAAAAGAGCTCTAGGAGAACAATGATTATTTTGCTTGTTTTGAAACTACTTGTAATGTTATTGGTGATTGAGCTATTATCAATTTATAAGTTCTATGAATTTATATGAAATTATTTATATTTATGACGTCATTTTGTTGGAAACATGTACCAAAAGTGTGAAACTGATAAATAGGGTGTTAATTGCTTCATTTAATTTTTTGGTGGAAGGATGAAAATAAAACAAAAGGGCACTAACACCTTACAAAAGAAACTTTCATAGTATCCATAAGTAATATGATTGTGAGCTTATGGTGAGTAGAATCAAAAGATACAATTTCATATGTACTAGATGCACCTTGCTTTGCTAAGAAATTTGCGCAAGTAATATCCTCCCTTAGAATATGCTGAAGTTTGATATCTTCGTCTTGTTGAATAAGATCTTGAATAGCCCAAATTTAGGGTGAATAAACTTGAGTTGTGGGAGAGTCTTGAATAGCTGAAATGATGAAGGTGCTAATAGGCATTTTGGAGTGTCAATATTGGACATAGATGATAGATCATAAGTGCAAAATAGAAACCCTCTAGCCACAACATGTTTGGATACTACTACATAGTTATCATCCTAGAAATAAAAAAGACAGCATGAAAATCTAAAGTAATCCAACTTTTGGAACAGAATAACCATAGTGGTCCACTTCAGATGTACATGAATTACACACCACTATGAAAAAATCTATCAACACTGAATTATATTAAACTTGGAAACTTGCTACTTCAAGACCCCTTGACTGGTACCAGTTTCCACTCCTTCAGCAAGTTTTGATTCTGGGATATATTGATGATCCACATCATAAGTTGCATGGACGCCAACAAGAAAATAATACACAAGCATTACACCAGTGCAAATTAGGAACCTATAGAAAGCCTCAGCACCTAAGGACCCCATGAGAAAAAGGTTGGTTCCAATGGACAATGCAGGGAGCCAAGGAACCAGTGGAACACCCCAAACCTTTGGAGACCTATGCTTTGGAAGGAAACTCAATACCAAAGTACCCAGAAACCAAACACCAGCAGCCACTGTATACCCAATCCAACCGAACCTTTCTGAGCTCCAAAGTGCAGCCCCAGCAGCAGAAGCACCAATAATCACTGACAAGCACATAACCACTTTCATCAAATCAGTCTTTGATGTGCTCTCCCTGTCATAGTACCTCCTCACTATCAATGCAACAGCCATAAGCATAAATATGAAAAGCGTGCTAATCGAAAAAACACTAGACAGAACATCCAAGCTAGAGAATAATGCAATAACAGAACTGAATATAGTAATCAACAAAGTAGCATTAATCGGTGTTCCAGTCTTCGGGTGAACAAGCGCGAAAAAAGGCGGTATCATATGAGACCTTGCAATCTGAGTCATGTATCTAGCTTGCCCCAAAGATCCAACAAGCAAACTAGTAGTCATTCCCTTCAATGCACAAATACTCACAAGATACTTAGCCCATTTCATTCCAATTGAAACAAAAGCAACAGAATAAGCAGCATCTGGATCAATCTCAGTGTACTTTTGCATCATCACAAGTGCCAAAGCCATTAAACAATAAATCACAGTAATCATTGACATTGAACCAATCAAACCAATTGGTATATCCCTTGCAGGGTTCTTTGTTTCTTCAGCCATTGTTGCTACCATATCAAAACCAGTGTAAGACCAATACACAACAGCTGCAGATCTGAAAACACCTTTTACACCAAAAGGTAAAAACGGCACCAAATTTGACGTTTTGGCATGCATAAAACCAACCACAATAATAAAGAAAATCACCGAAGTTGTAACAATTGAACTAATCCAATTCAAAATTGAAGTCTTTCTTGTTCCACTCATTGCTATACCATTAGCGATAAGGAGAATTGCAACTGCTAATGGATCAAGAAGGTTAAAACCGGGTGCAAATGAATTCACTCGGAAACGAAAGAAATCGGCGTCGGACTTTACCATGGTGGCGAAGTACGAGGACCATGAACGGCCGAGGCCGGCGGCTCCGACGAGTGATTCGAGGATGATGTTACCGGCGGCGATGAAAGCGACGAAGTCGCCAAGCTCGATGCGGAGGAAGGAGAAGGACCCGCCGGCGACGGGGATGTCGATGGCGAATTCGGTGTAGCAGAGGGCGGAGAGGATGGCGGAGAATCCAGAGGCAGCGTAGGAGAGGACGATGGCGGGGCCGGAGTCCTTGCGGGCTTCTTGGCCGGTAATGACAAAGATGCCGGAGCCAACGACGGAGCCGAAGGCGAGCCAGGTGAGGTCCCAGGCGGTGAGGCAGCGGCGCATGCGGTTCTCACTGGCGTTGGGGAGAACGAGAAGCTCATGAGAGTCTGTGGAGCGGTTGAGGAGGCGGTCCTTGAGGCGGGGGCCGATGTGGGAGATGGCGGTTCCATATGTTTTGGCGGTTTGGAATGAGGGTTCAGGGAAGAAGTCTTGCTTGCTCCACCGCCAGTAACTTTTTGATGCGGTGGTGGTTGGTGGTTTTTCCATGGTGGTCGGTTAACGACAAATGAGACAAAAGAAGGAAGTGAAAAAAAGATAAAAGGAAAAGTGGTTGGTTTGGAATTAAATATTGTGGGAAAGGTTGTTGAGACAACTGTGTACAACTTTGTCTGCTCGCTGCTCTTATTTAACGAAATAATTTTCCTTTGGCTCACACGTGGTGCAATTAAATATGGTGAATCTAACCCAACATCGGTTATTGATTCATTTGAGGATACAAATTAATGGATTATCGAAGGATATTTTGCCATTTTCAAATGTCAACAAAATAATTCTATTTTTTCAATGAGATTGGAACTTCTATTTTCAAATCTCAACAAAATAAATTTAAAGCAGATCTTGGTCTAATAGTATAAGATCTAATTAAATTTTTAGAATGATCAAAATGTTAAATGTTTGATTGTTGTGAGTGATAATCATCGATTCTGAAAATATTCTTGCCAGTATACCAAAAAAAGGCATTGATAAGGCATTACCATATTTAAAATTTAATTATCTATCAAATATGCGCCTAATATGGAAGTAAACCAAAACAATATTCTGAAATGCAAAGGAATTTAGAGAAAGAATATAGAAGAAATAAATATTTGTATTACAATGCTAATTTTATTAAATTTCCATTCCTATTTGTCTATAGTTTTTCTATTCTATTTATGGTTTTTTCTTAGAAAGTCAACATGTATTGATCACTATCTTTTATATATACTCTTGTTTGTTGTTTTATTGATTTACGTGAAAAAAACAATTAATGACTATAAAAAGAAAGAATATTTTAGAGCAAATACAATAAATATTATGGAAATCAACAAAATTATATTACTCGAAAGAATTGTATTTGAATATAATATTATATATTATCGGTGTAAAAACTTATATCAACCACTACATCATCTATTATTTGTTTATATTTTGTTTTGAAAAAGTCAATAATATTTAAATATAAATAATAGATAATATATAAAGATATAAATTACTACATTAATGTTCTCATTTGATGATAAAATATTTTAAAATTCAGTTCTTTGAGATTAATTGGTGAATGTACGTTTTCCTTGTTCCCATTTTTAAAACAGACCTTTAATGATAATTTGCCAAGTCAATTAATGATTTGACTTTTATGATTTTTCATTTTCTTGTGCTATTAGAGGTATCTTATTATTTTATATCACTATATCAACATCTTCTTAACAACTTTTGATTTTTCTAGTATAACTTTTAAATTTGGAGAATTACTTTCATATATTTTATTTTTCTAAAAATTGACAAAAGTGATATAAAATGATGCATATTCTAATTTTTAAATATGAGTAATATAAGAATTATAGATTATATAACTGACTTTGTATAAATATTTATTTCGACTATATAAATAATGCACTTATAATGAATTAATTTTTTTGGTTTCTCAAAAGTATTCTTGCATTGTTGACAATTTTATCCGAACCGAAAACATTCACAAATATATGGGGTTAATTTGCTCGATAATTTTTTTAAATAAATTAAATAGAAGTAATGATGTACTAAAGTTGATAAAAAAAACAACAAAAAGTAATTGCATGGTATCCATATTATTATAAATCTTTATTATCAATTAGTAATGATGTACTCAAGTTGATTTTATATCTAAATGGGATTATGAGGACACTCTTTACCAGTCCAACTCAATTCATGTTCATTTATGACTTTTATTTGTCTAATTGTATATAAAATTAATGACATTTCTGGCTTAAAACATATAAATATTGCATCAGAATGATAGAGTCATAAATGGATAAGATAATTTTTTCATTTATTCATCCAAAGAGACGCATTCATTGAAGCCAAAATATATTCTTTTTAATATCTAACATAATGAATTAAAAGCTCTTATGCTTGCAACAACTTATCTAGAAACGCAATTTCATCTTTTTAGTAGTGTTTTTTAATTGTATTTCCTAGTTATTTATACACTCATGTGCAACTAATTTAGGAAACATATATCGTTTCGTATATCATTATTTTCTCTAATATATTAACCATATATACATGCAAATGATTCATAAAATGTATGCATATATATGCGTGTGTTCAAATGCCAAAATATGTATAATAATAAACATTATTGAAAAGTCTTAATACTTGCTATTTTTTTGTGTTATACATATATGCAAATGATTTATAAAATATTTGCATATATATAATTTTAAATGTCAAAATATGTATAAGAATAAACACTATTGAAAAGTCTTAATATTTGCTATCTTTTTGGGTAATTTAAAGCTTATGTTAAGTGATTTCACTCATTTGTTGTCATATTTATTTATATTTTCTATGCCATATTGATATTTATTTTTCATTTTTTCCATTATTTGCTTTTTTAAGTTATGTAAAGATAATTTATTATAAGTGAATGCTAAATTTGTTTGTCATTAGTGATAAGCCTCTTTCCTTAGTGCTTATTAGTGTACCTGGGTTTATATTTAATGTATTTGGTCTTTTTTTCAATCGGACATTGTACATTATAACACTGTTCCTAAAAATAAGAAGTAGTTACCATCATTTGTTAATAACAATTTCATATTTTTTCTTCTCTCTTTTTTCTCTTGGTTTTCTCTCTTCTCTCCCTCACGATTTCTCCCTTTTCTCCCTCAGTTTCTCTCTTCTTTGTACTATTTCTCTTCTTCTTCTTTACATGATAGAATTTAGTGTAGAAACTCAAAAACTAGATTAAGAGAATATTGAGAGAAAATTAAATTCTGATTTTATTGAATTTTTAGAAACTGAATTCTTAGTATACAATGTTTAGCTTCTCCAAATATATAGGTTTGAAAAGCTTACAAGACAAGCAACTAGGATGTAACATGCAAAGAAGGTTACAAACAGGTTACCTTTCTTAGAACTAGGTAATTGTCAAAAACTGGCAGTAATTGCCAGTATAATTGCCATTGTAGTTAATGAAAAACCATAGCCTTCTACTCTTGATTCTTTATTCTCTAATATTCAGAATAATCTATTATGTGAAGAAGACTAGCAAGGGAAACAATTAGAGAGAATAGAGAAACTCTGAGGGATAAAGAGACAAAACCAAGAGAGAGAAAGAAGAGAGAAGAAAAAAATCTAAATTTGTTATTAACAAATAAAAGTAATTGCTCCTTATTTATAATAGTGTTATATATGCACAATATATTTGACTGAAATAAGGACTATATACATTAATGTATTTAAATGAAATAAAGCTAAATATATTAAGTATAAATGCAACTACACTAATATGCTTGCATCTCTTTGTTGTATTCTTACCATTCTTCTTTGAAGTGTTTTCTTTCATCGTCTTAATACTTGTTATCTTTTTGTGTTATTTAAAACTTATATTAAGTGATCTCACTCTTTCTTCCTCAATACTTGTATATCTTTCTTATATTCTCTACATTCTTTTTTATTTTGTCATTGGATTGGTTTGTTATCATATTTATTTACATTTTTATGCCATATTGATATTTATTTTTCAATTTTTTCATTTTTACCATTATCTGTTTTTTTTAAATTATGCAAAATGAAGATAACTTGTCATAAGTAAATGCTAAATTTATTTCTCATTAGTAACATGCCTTCTTCCTCCTTAAATGCTTGGTTGAGGGAAAGAAAAGGAGAGAAGAGAGATTAGTGAGAAAGAGTGAGGGGAGAAAGAGATAAAGGAAAATTATAATAGATTTTTGTATTGTTTGATATGAGAGAAAAAGATAGAAATCAATATTTGAATGATAAAAATGTCCATACATTAAAAAAGTTATAAAGAAATATTTTACCACTAATTAAATAATTAATATTATAAAATTTATTTTAAATTAAATATTATGATGTAAAATATTAAAGTTTGTTCTTGTAATACATTTGTCACAACATTTTTTTATTAAATTAATTAATTTATTGGATAATAATTTGGATAAGAAAACAATACAAGTGATGAGTATTTTTGTCATTATAAAATATTTCTCTTCTCCTTTTTTTTCTTTTCGGATTGTAACTTTTCTCTTTTTCTTTACATATGAGGAGAAAGTGATTTTGGGCATGGGTCCCACCCAATTTTAGTCCATTCCCTATTTCTCTTGTCAACCAAAGATAAAAAAGATATCAATTCTCTATTCTTTCTTTCTTTACAACTTCTTTCTCTTCAAACTCATACCAAATGAAGGTGCTTGTATCTCTTTGTTATATTTTGAACGTTCTTATTAAAACATTTATTTGTCTTTTCATCGTCTTAATACTTGTTATATTTTTGTGTTATTTAGAATTTATGTGACGTGATCTCACTACTTCTTCCTCAATGCTTGCATACCTATCTTATATTCTCTATGTTCTTTTTTATATTGTCATTGGATTGGTTTGTTATCCTACTTATTTATACTTTTTTATGCCATATTGATATTTATTTTTCCATTATCTGTTTTTTTTACCGTTATGCAAAGATAATTTACGATAAGTGAATGCTAAATTTGTTTCTCATTTGTGATATGCCTCCTTCTTCCTTAGTGTTTGTATTTCTTTGTTATATTCTAAGCGTTCTTATTTAAATTGTTATTTGTTTTTCTGATTATCTTTATACTTTCTATCTTTTTTGTTATTTAAAACTTATGTTAAGTGATTTCACTCCTTCTTCCTCAATGCTTTTATATTTTTCTTATATCCTCCACATTGTTTTTTATATTGCCTTTGGATTGTTATCATATTTATTTATATTTTTATGCCATATTTTTATTTTTTTACAGTTATGCAAAGATAATTTACCATAAGTGAATGCTAAATTTGTTGGAAGATTATTAACAATTTTTTACACTGGAATCTACTTCATATTGTGTTACTGTTTGGTACTTTGCACAAAAAGATATATTTCATTTACACTTAATCTATAATTTTTTTACTTTACAATACAAATTCTATTATGTTTTTAACAATCTTATTATTAAGTATGTATATATTATGTTTTATTTTTCAACATGTCATGAACGCATGTGTAATAAGTTCTTACGAGTTATATGTAGCAATTAGTTATGGACAATAACAAATCATAGTAAAAGTTATTTGATAAGCTCTAACAAATTTTGTTGTGTAGCAATTTGATATTGGCAATAATAATTCATGGAAAAGTTATTTCATATTGGTTATATATGCTTCCAATTGTATATAAAATAAATGATATCTTTTTTTATCTAAAATAGATAGTCCATATAGTAGGAACAGCTTATCTACTAGCATGATTTCACCTTTTTAATAGTATATTTCAATTTTATTTTCTAGTTATTTATATACTCTTGTATAAATGATTTACTGTTATAATGCATATATCATTATTTTCTCTAATATGTTAACCACATATATATATATATATAAATATTTGCTTATAAATCATTTCATATGTCAAATTATATATAAGAATAGATACTAATGAAAAGAATTTGTTTAAAAAAATAGAAAATGCATTATATTTAAAATTATGTATATGGTCGATTTTGTATTCAAAATTAATTAGTCAAACATTTAGTATGGTATAAGAATATGAATGTATGATTGAATCCTAGTTTAAAAAGTGTTAGATTAATATTTAAAATTGGATATGGAATAAGTGTTACCAAACTTAACTCAATCGATTATGTCACTCTTGTGTCTAGATAAGATCGAATTCGAGTTTAAAAAGTGTTAAATCAATATTTAAAATTGGATACGGAATAAGTCTTACCAAACTTAATTCAATCAATTATGCCACTCTTGTGTCTAGATACATTCCTCATGTAGTCCGTTTACTAGATTTTTAGAGAGGTCAGTTAATTGTTATTTCTATTATTCTTCATATTTTTTTCCCAAAAATGTAGTGCATTAAAAAACAATAGCTCATTATACCATTTCCTTATCATAATTTTTAAGAATCATTACCGGTGGATAGTAATGTATTTAGCTGATCTTCACATCTAGATACACTCTTAATTTCTTTGATTGGTTGTTTATTTATTTTGCTTAACTCGGTTAATAAATATCCTAACTAAATTGGTTAAAGAATCCACAAAAACAATGCATAAAGAATTACACAATTTAAACTCCTACTGTATATGAAAACCATCCGTTTTCAATCAAAAGTTTATGTATATGTTATTTTAGTTAGTGTCCTTATGATCCTAGTTAACATTCCCTTATTTTTCATTACTTGATGCATTCTTAATTTCTTCTATTTAAATGTTTAGTACATATTTTATGATAGTTTATTGTCTTACGTTAAATATAGGTGGCATACTTTATAGAAGGATAAGGTTGTAAAAATTAATGATTTGTTGAGGAATTGTAGGATAAGTCTGTGTTCAAAATTAGAAATTTTATGTTTCTCACATGAAGTAATAGTAATAATATATTTATATTGTTAAAGAAAACTAAAGGAATTGGTTACGAAATCCAAAAATAAAAACAATACATTAAAAATAATATATTTCAAACTATTCAAATACAAAATTATTACTTTATAATAAATATTTATATATTTGTCATGTTAATAACTTTTGCAAGATCACTCGTTAGCTTTTTTAATGTATTGAGCTTTATTTCACATTTAGATTCATTATTTACTTCTACTCAGTAATGTTTAGCACACGTTTAATAAGTATTCTGCATTTATCATCTCACATGGGTGGATTTCATTACTCATGATATGTTCATTGTATTTTTTTTTAGTCGCTTCCTTCTCGTTTCTTTAAGCTTATTTTGTAGAATACTTAATTACCCATGTGTTCGCATTCTCAAAGATGTTAGCTTAGTTTGTTTTGGGCTATTATCACATTGATACCAAAAAAAATTGTATAACCAAATATTGAGATATATTTTAATAAGAAGTGTGTAAGGATACATGTGTGAGTAGAGTTGGCAAAGTTATCTACAATCCACAAAATCTATCCAATTTCATCCAATAGAGTTAATGAATAAATGGATATATGATAATGGAATAATTCAAATTTATCTATTATATCTAATGAATATATCCGTTTAGATGGATACGCAATCCATCCAAAAATCAAAAAATAATGTTCATTCTTTACTTTTCAATCTCATCTAATATTTAAGAAAATTAAATTCAAGCAAATTTTTCCATGATTCAACTCTCACTTTTAATATTTTATTAAATTGATATCAATTATAGGAAATGTGTAGTTAATATTAAAAGTTTACTGTTAAGTACATAACATATATAAATATGAGAAAAAATGTATGTATTGTTACACTATTACTGTATCATCCATCATTTATAATTAATCATTATTGACTCTTCAAAAAATAATTCAAATGAATTATAGATAATGTATAAATATTTACACTGACAATGCATAAATATTGCACCCAATAAGGATTTGTTAAACCATTAAACGTGCAACCTTAAACGTGGCAACTTATAGAATATTGCAAAAACAATATTGGTATTCAAATGTTCAAAAAATTACATTTTTATCAACAAAAAAAATCATTGTTTTAAAAAAATTATTTTTAAAATGTGGCTTTAAAAAATGTTTTATGAAAATAATAGTTATTAGAGTAAATTATATGACATCTCCTGAGTTTTAGTGAAATTACACAAACCACATAGGCCATTTTAAAACCTACATAAACCCCCCTAATTATATATATACATTACATTGATTATCCCTATAAGATAGATAAGTGTAATTTCTTAAATAAAAAATGGTGACAGATGTAATTAAGTCAAACAAAATACGATATATTGTGAAGACAAGTCCAAATAGTATAAGAGTCGATATTTATTCTTTATTTTGGTTAGTTACAATATAATACAAGAGTAATTTAAACACCTCCTTAGACTTATTGATGTAGTTTGTAACGAATAAAAAATAATTAATATAAGTTAATACTATTTGGACTTGTCTCCACAATATAACATATTTTGTTTGAATTAATTACATCCGTTGCTATTTTTGTTTAAGAAATTACACTTATATCTCTTATACGGGTAGTCAGTGTAATATATACGTACAAATATGGGTGATTTGTGTAGGTTTTAAAAAGGTCTAAGTGATTTATGTAATTTCACTAAAACTCATGGGGTGTCAGTGTAATTCACTCTAGTTTTTTAAATAATGATTTTCTTCATTTATCTTTAGTTGCAATAAAAAATCATCCATTCATCCAAATTCATTAAAATGTAGTCATAGATATATAAAAATTTATCCATTAAGTTTGGATATGGATGAACTAGATAATCTAAAATATAATTTAAATGAATTTATATTGATTGATGGAAAGTTTTTTATCCATCTATTAGCATCCAAATCCAGATTTATCTATTTGTCACCCTTATGTGTGAGTATCAAATAATAATAAAAAAACAGATTTTTTTTTATGATAAACAATAAGTGTCAAATCAAATAAATATGAATATCTTCTTAATTAATTTTAAAAATATAAAAAAATCTCAATAAGGATTGAAAAGGATTGTTGATTTTCAATTTTTTTCTTCAACCCATTCCGAATGAACATGATGTGTCGCTTCAGTTTTTGAAAACAATTTAAAACACACAAAACTAATCAAAATAATTTATACTTAAAATACGGGAAAATTAACGTGGAACTACACTATCACACGTTTGATACATGTTTTAAAATATTTATGGAAGTAGTGCATTTTTAGGGAAGTTGTGGATAAGATCCACGATTTTGGGGAAAAGTCGTGGATCCCATCCACGACTTTGGGGAAATCATGGATCTCATCCACGACTTCCTGACATTTTCTCTCTCCATGGAAGTCGTGTATAGTAAACACGACTTCCATTGTATAATAATGATAAAAACATCATGTAGTCTAGTGGTTCTTAGTTTTTATGGGATAGTGAATATAATGCAATATACTCATAATGTATCATAGTCTTTGTAGAAATAATATATGTCAAAGTTATAAAAAAAAGCAATAGGTCGGTGTTGAACTAGGCTACATGATGTTTTTAATATTATTATACAATGGAAGTCGTGTTTAGGGTACACGACTTCCATGGAGAGAGAAAATGTCAGGAAGTCGTGGATGTGATCTATGACTTACCCAAAGTCGTGGATCTCATCCACGACTTTTCCCCAAAATCGTGGATCTCATCCACGACTTCCCTAAAAATACACTACTTTCATAAATATTTTGAAAGATATACCAAACGTGTGATAGTGTAGTTTGACTAAACTATCCACGTAAAATTCCCTAGAAATACGTAGTCTTAATTTTTCTATGAGAAAGATGTATGGACCAAAAAGTTGTGGTTGTGTTGTGTAGCCACAAATGTTTGGTCTCACCATTGTTCGTGGACTCTTGCACTGGCTCTATTTACAATGTTGTCAATCTTGTGTTATGTTTATGCTTGTATCTCTCAACGCCTCTCATTCCCTAACTTTTGACTACAATGTTGTTGTCCATATCTTAGACTCATTTGGGTGTGAGGTACTTTTCTTCCATTCCATCTTATTCTATCTTAAATGTATTAGTTCTTTTGCCTTTTATTATATTATTTTCTTTCAATAAATTTTATTCATTCAAATATTTACTTTATAGATTGTTTTTATATATATATTTAATAATAAAAAATGTAACTAATATATATAAAAAGTAAAAACAATAAAATAATATTTTTTAAATAATGGTTCAATATTAAAAATAATTCTTGAAATGCATTATCTCTATCTTCTATTGCCAATAATTGTTCTCATTTCTCATAATAATTGTTATCACCTGAGTTACTTTATATATATATATATTACTTATGTGAGAACGGTGTATTATTTTGAGAAATAAGAATAATTAATATGAACCGTTGATCTTATTAAAATGATCAAGATTAAAAAATAAACTCACAAGATTATCATGTGACAAATAACTAACTTTTAATTATAATTATTCATGATTGATTGTAAAACCTAGACTTATGTTTTCATAATTTTTGTATGAAAATTATTCTTCACTCCTTATATATATTCTAAGTATGGAAAGATGAAAAATAATATATTATACAAATAAAGGGATAAACATATAAAGTTGAATATGATGATCAATTATTTATCAAAGAATAATCGATAAAAGAAATAAATATAACTAAATTAATCGATAAATTATTTATCAAAAAATATGAATACTCATAAATATATTTAATGTAAATTCACTTATAGAAATTATGATAATTTAATATAAAATTATAAAATAATTTTTTAAATAAAAATTTATTTTAAATAACAATTGACATGAAAACTTACTTTTTCTGACTTACTCGATTGAGTCAATTCTAAGTAATGTAAGTTGTTTACAAAATGAAATAGAAATCATAAACATATTAGAAAAATCATTTAAAGGTTAGCTGCTCATATTAGTTTTTTTTGCAACCTAGTCAAGAGATTGAATCACCACGAACTGAGAGAAATGGTGTGATCTTGATATTCACTGCGTGTAAATTAACTGAAGATTGAAGAGGTAAGAGATTGCAATTAGTGGAGTCAACAATTTGAGAAAGATTGGAGGACAGATCTGCTGAAGCTTTGAGTATGGTTGAAAATGGCAACAATCTCCCATCTATGGGACTCCATATTCTAACAGAAAATAATTGGGATTGACGGAGGACTTAGATGAAGGTCTTGTTTTGTTTCCAAGAAGTGAGCGAATTAATTGTAGATGGATTCCTATCACTAAACTCTGATGCCACAAAAATTCAGCGAGCAACACAAAGAGAAGCCAAGAAGAAAGATAATAAGGCATTGTTCCTAATTCATGAGTGTGTGAATGATGTTCTTTTTGAAAAGATTCAAAATGCCACCACTGCCAAATAAGCTTGGGACATCTTGATTTGAAGCCATACTGGTGGTGACAAGATCAAAAAGGTAAAGCTTTAAAATCTAATGAGGAAATATGAACTGTTATATATGGAAGAGGGTGATAGAATTGGTGAATACTTCACCAAAATTCTAACCATAACCAACCAAATGAAAGGTTATGGAGAATCTATCACAAACCTTAAGATAATTGAGAATATCATGAGATTCTTGCCTCAGAAATTTGACTTTATAGTCATAGCAATAGAAGAGTCAAAGGATATCACTATGATGAAAATTGAAAAGCTTCAAAGTTCATTAGAAGCTCATGAAATGAGACTATTTGATATATGCCCAATCAAAAGGTCTGAACAAGCACTAAAGGCAAGTCACTTCAAAGAAGAAGATAAAAGGAAAGACAAGAGGTGGAAGGGAAAGCAGAGCCATCATAAAAAATGGTCTGTGAATTCAGAAAGAAATAAAACAGTTCATGATTGACCTAAGTCTTCTGATAGGAAAGGAAGGCCAGGAATGAACCAGAACTAAAAAAGATTTGACAAAAGAAAGGTGGAATGCTTCAACTGTCACAAACTTGGACACTACTCCTTTGAGTGTCTAAGTGACAAAGCAAAATTGGCTAATAATCATAAAGAAGCCTATCCAACACAAGAAGAATCAGATTCAAAACCTTTGAACCTAATGGTGACAACTTCTGCAAAATACTCACACATTGAGTCTTGGTATCTGAATTTAGGATGTTGAAACCACATGACAAGACACAAGGAATGACTGATAGATTTTGACTCTCCAAAGAAAGGCAAAGTGAACTTTGTAGATGATAGTTCATTAGAAGTGGAAGGAGCTGGAAATGTGGTTATTTTTAGGCAGAATGGATCAAAGGCCATAATTTACATTGTATTATATGTTCCTAAGATGAAATGCAATATGTTAAGCATATGTCAACTGGTAGAGAAAGGATTCATTGTCCTGATGAGGAATGGCCAACTTGAACTATTTGATTCTGATAATAGACTAATCATTAGAAGCAAATTGACCAAAAACAGGACCTTCCAAGTGAATATCAAGGCTGCTGAAATTCAATGCTTGGCTACTATGGAGACTAGTGATGAAAGCTAGTTGTGGCATTCAAGGTTTGGTCACTTGAACTTTAGAAGCCTACATCAACTAGGATCAAAACAGGTGGTCACTAGAATTCCAATCACTACTCTACCTAAAAAGGCCTGTGAGGTTTGCTTGATAGGCAAGAACACTAGAAATTCATTCAAATCAAAAGTACATATGAGGTCTAAGTCAACACTAGAGGTTGTATACTCTGATGTATGTGGGCCCTTTGAAACACCTTCATTGGCTGGAAATAGATACTTCATAATATTTGTAGATGAATTTAGCATAATGATATAGCTAGATGTGTTGAAAACCAAAAATAGTGCATTTGAATCATTCATAAATTTCAAAGTTGTTGCAGAAAAGAAAAGTGGAAAACAATTGAAAGTTCTTAGAACAAATGGATGATATGAGTTTACTTCAACTGAATTTGAAGCCTATTGCAAAAGATAGGAGACCAATCATGAAGTAACGACACCATACACCCATCAACATAATGGCCTTGCAAAAAGAAGAAATAGGGCCACTATGGACATGGCTAGAAGTTTGATCAAAGAAAAGGATTTACCACAAAAGTTGTGGGCTGAAGTTGTGTCAACTTCAGTATACATATTGAATAGATGTCCAACCAAAAAGCTTGAATGGAGAGTTCCACTTGAAGTGTGGCCTGGAAGGAAACCACCTTTGGCTACCTCAGAATATTTGGGTCATTTGTCTTTAGACATTTACCAGATCAGAAAAGAACCAAGCTTCAAGACAAAAGTGAAGCAATGGTGTTTGTAGGCTATCATTCTACTGGTGCATATAAACTATATGATCCAGTCAAAGAAAAGATGTTGATTAGGAGATATGTCTTGATGTTAGAACATGAAAAATGGGACTAGAGACAAATGCAAACCAACCTGAGGAAAATGATTCCTAAGGTCATTGATGAAGAACCTATCACAAAAAACTTAACTGAAAGACCCAATGAAAGATGTGAGCTTAATTCAGTAGGAAATCCTACAATACATAGATCCTATAGACTCAAATCAAGGCCTACCAAATTTAGTGATTATGAAGTTCATACCGATGATCATGTCAATGAAGAAGGTGATCTGATTTACCTGACATTGATGGCTGAAGCAATACCAATTGATGACTTTGATGTGCTAAAATAGAAAGAATGGAAGGATGCAATGAATGAAGAAATCAAGTTCATTGAGAAGAATGAGACTTGGACTCTAGTTGAGCTTCCAAATGAAAAACATCAAATAGGAGTGAAGTGAATATCCGAACAAAAGCTTAAAATTGATGGATCAGTTTCAAAATAAAAAGTTAGGTTGTTGCTAAAGGCTTCCTACAAAGACAAGACCTAGACTACTTAGAAGTATTTGCTCATATTGCCAGAATTGAAACCATAAGGTTGGTTGTTGCAATTGTTGGTGCAAGGAATTGACCATTCTTCCAACTTGATGTAAAGTCAGCATTCCATTATGGACTATTGATTGAAGAAGTGTATGTACAACAACCACCTGGTCTACAAACTAAAGAAGGTCTTGTATGGATTGAAACAAGTCCCAAGGGCTTGGAATATAAGGATTGACTTCTTTATGTTCAAATACAACTTCCTAAAGTGCACTGTTGAGCATAGAGTATATGTCAAAGAAGACAGACATGGAGAACTACTAATCATATGCTTATATGTAGATGACCTGCTAGTAACTTGATCCAACTTAGAAGGAATTGAAGAATTCAAGATGATCGTGTAGATTGAATTCGAAATGACATATCCAGGAAAGCTGAACTATTTCCTTGATATGGAATTTACCTACACTACAACAGGAATACTAATGCATCAGAAAAAGTATGCAAAAGATATACTAAAGAAGTACAACATGAAATTCTACAACTTAGTAGCTAGCCCCATTGAAGTCAATTTGAAACTCACAAGAGATGAAGAAGGTGAGTCTGTTGATGAGACTCTATTCAAGCAAATTGTGGGGTCTTTAAGGTTCTTGTGCAACTACAGACCAGATCTATCATTTGGGGTTGGACTTGTAAGCACGTTCATGTGTAAGCCAAAGAAAATTCATATGCTAGCTACTAAAAGAATATTGAGACACATACAAGGCACAATAGACCATAGAATTATGTTTCCAATTGTGAACAGAAATCAAATCTGGAATTGATTGGATTTGCTGATTCTGATTATGGTGGTGATTTGGTTGAAAGGAAGAGCAAATCTGGTTACTTATTTCTACTCAACAAGGCTCTCATTTCCTGGTGCACTAAGAAACAAGAGGTGATTGCACTCTCAAGCTGTGAAGCAGAGTACATATCAGGATGCTATGAAGCTTGCCAAGCTATGTGGCTAGAAGAACTGCTAAAAGAAATAAAGGTTGATGTGAAGTTACCACTCCAGTTGAGAATAGATAACAACTCAGCCATTAGCCTATCAAAAAATGCAGTAAGCCATGGGAGAAACAAACACATAGAAGTGAGATTTCACTTTCTTAGAGACTTGCTGAACAAATGAAAAATTGAAGTGGTATACTGCAAAACGGAAATGCAGTTGGCAGATGGATTCACCAAAGTATTGAAAGCATAAAGATTTCTAAATTTGAGGAGAAGAATAGATGTAGAATCTCTTAAATACTTGAATTAAGGGATGATGTTGAAATAGATCTACAATCCAAGTATTAAAGTGATAGTTTGTAACTAGACAAGTTGTTAAAAGTTACTATAAGTAGTAGTTAGTTTTGTTGTAGTTAGGTATAAGTTGAGAATACTTTAATTTCTAAAGGCATGGATGTATTTTGCTAAATGATGAATGAGAACAAGAGGTATCTCATACACACTTTTCTCCTAACTTCTTATTCTTTCAAAACTCTAACATGTACTACAAAAAGATTAATTTAAGCTCGAGTAACCATTTAGTTTATCGCAGGCTACTTGAGTATATCAAGGTGAGAACAACTACAAGAGAAAAATGAGATAACAACACCTGTAACCAGTAAACTCTCACCAATTGATGGACCATTGTGTAATTCCTCATCCAGCAAAGGATCTCCATGTCCAAAGATGGAAAAATGTGTATGTAGCAGTTAGACAGTTTGGTGGATTTGTGAAAAATTCAAATGTTGGGGAGGAAGCTGCTGTACTGAAGGCTAGTATTGCAGGCACTAAGTGGCTTGATGCCAGAAAAGCCATATAGCTGGTCATGCTTCTATTTACGCTGTGGCATAGTACAATGACCCCATTGAGTATTATAATAGGGTCAATGAGATATGGTTCTTATAAACTGCATGCTATGTGTAAAAACTTAAAAGTGAAGAACCATTAACAAATCCTAGATAGCATGTAAGATTTCTATTAGAAAGCATTAAGAGCAAATGACAATATGATGTGTTTGGACATCCATGTTTTAAATTCCGGTCACATAAGATAGCATGATAAGTCTAGCCTTTTCCAGTTATTCTCTCTACAATCATGAAATTAGCTAAGAGTGTTTGTATTAAGGACTTTTTGCTCATATGTTTTATGAACTATAACTTGTACTAGACTGTCTTACCTAAACAATCTCTCACTAAAGTGTCCCATCAAAACAATTTCTCAATGCTTCAATCATTGTATCATTCCATTTTTCACAAACTCGAACTTAAAAAACATAATAATATATGTACACTAACTAAGTTAGTCCATAAATCTTAGTCTAGATTTCAAAATTTATATTTCCACAAACATCATGAAAGTTAATCATGCCAAATCCTACGTATGAATGGGCAAAGTTCTAAATCTCACTATTTTCAATTGCATGAATAATTGTGGTCGCTCAAAATCCTCAAACACTCAAGAAAAGAATGTCTAATTATTATCAAGTAGGAAAGTCTTTTTTAGAGCCTTTTTATCCAGTTATACTCAAACCTAAAATCTAAATTTCTTCATCTTTTAAAACACTAAATTTTATTTGTCTCTTCTTTGTACTTCTAGCGTGATGTTCACTACTTTCCGAATCCTATAATTTAATTATTTTTCATTTCCATACTTAAATATTATTTTCTAATTCTTATCTAAGGTTTCTCATTCCCTTTCACAACTAACTTATAACTTTCTAAAGTCTTCTTAAAGCAAAAATTTAAATCTAAGTATTTTTCATATCATAAGAACCATTAATACAACAATTGTAAATTGAAGAATTCTGAAGTTACAACCTTAAAACCATCAATCTAAAACATATAGTTTATAGTTACCATAAATAATATATATTAATAAATAATAAAATAATTATTGCATAGTCATTAATAAAGGATGAAAAGTATCATAATGTTATATTAAATATTTTACACAAATATTATGATAATATAACCATATAAAATAATATAGGAGATATTATTTGATAAATTATTGAAAAAATGTCCATCAAAGATATTTGATGTAAATTCACTGCTCCAAAAAAATCCAATTTCTTAAGTAAAGGAAAATTATAACCAACACAACCACACCACTGACACGGACGAAATCACCTGTCCCATTCCTGTCTCACTCGTTGTCCTTATCCAATTAAAAAAATTAACTTAAATAAAAAATATATTATAATAATATAAATTAATATTTTTATATTATTTTATGTAATTTTATTGGCTAAGTACATGAGAACAAAAATATCTTGGGACAAACAATCCTTGTCCCCATATCACCTAATCAACATAAAATAACTACATGTATAATTATACTTCTTAATACATACAACTAGATTGTTCATAAAAATTGTGTGGCTAGTAAATTCAGTTTTTCTGTAGCCATAGAATTTGAGACTTATCGGTTAAATAAAGCATTTGGGTGTATCATTCAGCAACACTGAGCATGGCTTCTACATTGAAGGTATCAGTGTTATTGTGTGTTCTCTCAGTTTCAGTGTTAGGTGTGTTTTCAGATATTCCACCACCATGCAATCGCATAGAGTGCCCTATCTATGATACCATTGAAGTGGGTAATGGCTATGAAATTCGTCGCTATAACTCAGCTGTTTGGATTTCAAATCCACCCATTCAGGACATTTCTCTCGTTGAAGCTACTAGAACTGGTTTCCGCAGGTCCTTTCCTTTCATTCTCTGTCTCTTTTTTCAGCTAATTTAATTGCATGAGATCATGAATTATTTCTCTATCTTACATTGGAAGGTTGTGAATTGAGAAAATGGGTGCTGGACATTGAAGGTTTGACGCAGATTACTCGGGTCCGGGGTGGATCTTCTTAGTGCGGGAGTTAAGTTTTGAAAGGAAAGAAAAATAAAGAGAAGACTTCAGAGTCACGAAATATATTAGTAACATGACTTTGAGGCCTTCCATTTCTATCGTTTCCTCTTTAAAACCCAACTCAACTTGTAAATAGACCATAAAGACAAATGTATATTCTAATTGTTCTGGGTCTTATTTTTGTGTAGATTACTTGTTTTTGTGTAGTTTATTATGGACCTTTATCCCAAACATCCGCCACTAGTTGGGTCCAACATGACTTGTGGTTGCCGACAGTCTCCGCACCAAAAATGTTTACATGAATTCATGCTAATTTTCAGATATTATTTCTCTTTCAATTTAAGATTTGTGTTTTTAGATTAGTCTTATACTAATTTCATATATGGCCAACGCTAAAATGTGAACAATGATATAGTTCATGCCAACTATGAGATAGTTCACATGGATGCCAACTATGAGATAGTTCACATGGATGCGAACTATGTTTTAGCCGTTGGATTCAAAAATGTGGTAACTGGTTACCGTTTCGACATATTTTAGAAGTCGTGGATCCGATGTACGACTTCTGAGTATATTATTGATATGGTTTAGAAGTCGTGAATCCAATGTATGACTCCTGAGTGTTTTTTTAAGTGTAGAGTCGTGATTTGTATTCACGACTTCTGAGTGTGAATGTTTAGATGTCGGATTTCAAATGTACGACTTCTGAGTGTTTTATTGTTTCATTTTTTTCCATTCACCAAAAGTCGGGATTTGCAAACCCGACTTCCCAACAGTATTTCAAATACCTCACAGAAGTCGTACACGACTTATAAACGGTGTTTCAAATACCTCATAGAAGTCGTACATTGATATCACGACTTGTAAATGGTGTTTCAAATACCTCACAGAAGTTGTACATTGATATCACGACTTCTAAAAATTCAGTAACCGGTCACCAATTTAATGGCTGATAATGACTATTCAATTCAACGGTTAATAACGCAGCTCGCATGGATGTGAACTAACTTGCAGTTCGCAAGTTAGTCTTAGCCTTCATATATAGTTTCAAAGTCAGGTTGTGTGCTATAATTTTCTTCATTTGTTGTCTCAATGTCTATTTGGTATCATGTCTTTGCTTATTTGTAAAGATGAAAGTCTATTATTGTGTGATGGTTTTGAGAAGAAAATGTTTGCAAGAATGAGAATGTGTTGAGAGAAGTGATTAGTGAGAACTGACAATGAAACTTAAATCTATATTAACTTGATTAGTGAGAACAATACTTTGCAGGCAATGGGCATATATATATGTATTTTTGATAAAGATATATTTACACTTTGAAATTGCATATTTGATTGAACAAGCTAAAACTGTGTTCTTAACAACTTCTGTACTTCAAAAAGCTTAATTTAAGCTAGAGTAACCATTTAGTTTTTCGCAGGCTATTTGACTATATTCAGGGTAAGAACAACTACAAGAAAACAATTGAGATGACAGCACCTGTGATCAGTGAAGTCTCACCTAGTGATGGACCATTCTGTAAATCATCATTTGTTGTAAGTTTCTTCGTGCCGAAAGAGAACCAAGCAAACCCTCCTCCTGCAAAGGATCTCAATGTCCAAAGATGGAAAAATGTGTACGTAGCAGTTAGACAGTTTGGTGGATTTGTGAAAGATTCAAATGTTGGGGAGGAAGCTGCTGCATTGAAGGCTAGTATTGCTGGCACTAAGTGGCTTGCTGCTATTGAGAAAAACCACAGAGCTGGTCATGCTTCTATTTACACTGTGGCACAGTACAATGACCCCATTGAGTATGATAATAGGGTTAATGAGATATGGTTCTTGTTTGATTATGGAAATAAACTGCATGCTATGTGAAAAAAATTACAAGAGAAGAACCATTCGCAAATCCTAGAGAGCATGTAAGATTTCTATAAGAAAGCAATAAGAGCAAATTGCAGTTTGATGTGTTTGGACATGTGTTTTAAAATTTGGGCACGATTGTGGTTTGTTGAAATTATAGTCACCCTAAGATGTGGATTGCAGCTATTATGGTGTAAATGTTTTGTAATTAAAAAATACTTTTGATTGCAATGTGCATTGCATTATAGTTCAATGCAATATATCATTGTGATTTGGTGTCACAATTGTAGTGTGATACGGTTGTTATGATCATTGTAACCACAATATTATGGTAATATGACATAATGATATATAATTTAAATCACTGATTTCGGAATGAGTAACTTCTTGGATCATCATAGCTAGATTCTAGCAATTTTAACCTTTTTATAATTTTAATGGATATATTTAAAACTTTTCACTTTGAATTTATATGCTTGTTGAAATCAGGGTGGCACCTAGGTAAAATGCTTCTCTAAAATGAGATTCTGTGTAAAACATGTAAAAGTGAATTTGCCTTTATATTATTCAACAAATTTAAGCTTGAGATTTCATTAACTTTAAGTAGAAACTCACTTTATAGAATGTTTGAAATTGTGGATATGATAGTGGTTGGAACATTTTTTCTAGAATATCCTCTCACTAAAAGGAGAAAATGATTACTCAATATGATTATATTTCTAAGCTGGTTGGACCAATATTAATTTTTACCAAATATAATGGAGCTAAACATCAAATTGGAATAAGTTTCTATAAGGTCTAACTAGTTCAATTGATCAAATTGTTTATATGAGTTGAGTTTATATAATTAATAATTATTTATAAATATAAAATAATGACGTAATAAAAATTGAAAAGATGGGATTTTAATATGAAATTTTTTTACAAAAAGATATAGATTTACTTGACTATATATTAATTTGATAAAATAAAAAATGTACACTTATTAAATAATCATTACCTAAAAAAACATTTATTTTAAGTAAATAAACGTTTTAAAAAAGAGAGTGTAATAGTTATGCACAATGATAAAATTTATATATAGTTAGTGCATCTTTTATTATTCATTTGAATTACGTTTTTTGAAAAATCAATGATAATTGAAAATAAATAATAAAGGATGTAGTGTCAATATAAAATTTTTTTACACTGTCAGTATATATATTTTTCTCTCTTAAAAAAATAAAATTGGTATACTTATAGGAGATTTAATTTACAACCAAAATTCCAATTTTATTAATTGAGAAAAATTATCATCAACTCAATCACTACGTATGCAAATATAAAAAACATAAAATAAATAGAAAAAGAAATTTATATACCAAAGAATTTTTATATTATTATTATATTATTTATTATTCATATTTAATTATTATTGATTTTTATATAAGTAATGCAAACATATATATTAATTATAGATATTAAGTTGTGTATAAATTTTTAGTTTGATGATGCATAAATATTAAACTGATCTAATAAACTTAGCATTTGTTTGTAAACACTTCAACAAAAAAAAAACACTACAAGATTGTTAGATAAAAAATGTGTGGATAGTAAATTCAGTTTCCTGTATCCATAGAATTTGAGACTTATCAGTTAAATAAAGCATTTGGGTATCATTCAGCAACACTAAGCATGGCTTCTACATTGAAGGTATCAGTGTTATTCTGTATTCTCTCAGTTTCAGTGTTAGGTGTGTTTACAGAGATTCCACCAACATGCAATCGCATAGAGTGTCCCATTTATGATACCATTGAAGTGGGTAATGGCTATGAAATCCGTCGCTATAACTCACCTGTCTGGATTTCAAATCCACCCATTGAGGACATTTCTCTCGTTGAAGCTACTAGAACTGGTTTCCGCAGGTCTTTTCCTTTCTTTCTCTATCTCTTTTTTTGGCTAATTTATTTGTATCAGACCATTAATTATTATTTCTCTATCTTATATTGGAAGTTTGTGAAATTGAGAAAACGGGTGCTGGGTATTGTCTGTTTGATTTGGACCTAGATTTTTTCAAACCAGTACGAAAACATGAATGTTTTGTTTGTTAAGTTTATGTATATTGTAATTGTTTCGGGTCTTGTTTTTGTGTCAAACATGACTTGTGGTTACCGAGTGTTTCAGACCAAAAAATGTTTACATGAACTAGTGCCAATTGTTACACATTATTTCTCTTTCAATTTAATATGTGTTTTACATTAATCTTATACTAATTCCATGTATAGTTTCAAAGTCATGTTGTGTGCAAATAATTTTCTTAGTTTGTTGTCTCAATGTCTATGTGGTATCATGTCTTTGCTTGTTTGTGAAGATAAAAGTCTATTATTTTGTGATGGTTTTGAGAAGAAAATGTTTGCAAGAATGAGAATATGCTTTGAGAGAAGTGATTAGTGAGAACTGAGAATGAAACTTGTATCTATATTTAATTGATTAGTGAGAACAATACTTTGTGGGTAATGGGCATCTATATATGTATTTTTGGTAAACATGTAGTCATATATTTACACTTCGAAATTGCTTATTTGATTGAACAAGCTAAAACTAGGTTCTTGACAACTTCTGTACTACAAAAAGTGTAATTTAAGCTTGAGTAACCATGTAGTTTTTTGGCAGACTATTTGACTATATTCAGGGTAAGAACAACTACAAGAAAAAAATTGAGATGACAGCACCTGTGATCAGTGAAGTCTCACCTAGTGATGGACCATTCTGTAAATCCTCATTTGTTGTAAGTTTCTTCGTGCCGAAAGAGAACCAAGCAAACCCTCCTCCTGCAAAGGATCTCCATGTACAAAGATGGAAAACTGTGTATGTAGCAGTTAGACAGTTTGGTGGATTTGTGAATGATTCAAATATTGGGGAGGAAGCTGCTGCATTGAAGGCTAGTATTGCTGGCACTAAGTGGCTTGCTGCTATCGAGAAAAGCCGCAAAGCTGGTCATGCTTCTATTTACACTGTGGCACAGTACAATGCCCCCTTTGAGTATGATAATAGGGTCAATGAGATATGGTTCTTGTTTGATTATGGAAATGAAGTGCAAGATATGTGAAAAAACTTGAAGAGAATAACTATTTGCAAATCCTAGATAACAAGTAAGCTTTCTATGAGAAAGCTATAAGAGCAGAGCGCAGTATGAGGTGTTAGGACATCTTGAATTGATAAATAAAGTGTTTCATATTTTGCTGTATCGATGCTTTCTTATTGAGTAACTTCTTGGATCATCATAGCTAGTCTTTAACGTAATTTAAACCACTTATGATTGTAATGGCTATATTTAAAACTTTTCACTTTGAATTCATGTACTTGTTGAAATCAGTGTGGCACATAGATAAAATGCTTTCCTAGAGTGAGATTGTGCAAGACAAGTTATACTGAACTCGCCTTTATATCATTCAGCAAATTGAGATATCATCCACTTTAATTATTTGAAGGAAAATATATCTCTACTGATTAACTTTAAAGAGAATGATTTCTGAATATTTGATTAGAAATCTAAGTAGGGACACTGTCCAATATTGATAATTAAGTTAGATATCAAATGAGAATTCTAGTACAAAGTGTAAACAATTTAATCGATTAAACCTATTAGTTGGACCGGACTATGACTTACTACTTCCATTAAGAAAGAGCATACTTATTTTATCCTATATCTTAATGAAATTTAAAAAGTTGCACTCTTTCTAAGAATGAAAAGTATAACAATAACGAAAGTAAACTAGCCATGTTCGCATTTTACTTTGTATAGGTTGTGGTTGCAGCCATGTAAATGGGATTTCAATCAAATCATTGCCATTGGATGAAGGAAAGACTTTCATGGATCACCATAATTGTGTATAGCATCCAAAACTCAGCAATGTAAAATCAATATCACCAAAACAAACATTCATCACAATAGAGTTACTACCAACTCTAAAAGTCAAATATTCAAACACACAAGCAAACTAAAAATGGGTTCACTGTACAATCCACTTCAACTCGTGAGAAGAAAGTGACTTTGGTGCTTGCTAGTAGTGGAATGTGGATGAAAATGCAAATTTTTGGTTTCAAAATGATGAGTTAGGGTTTGTGAGGTTCAAAAATGGTACAAATGAAAGTGGAGGAAGCTGATGAACAAATGAACAATCCAAAATCTACTCGCTTAAGTTTCTCACTCACCCATGTTTGACACCGAGCATGGTTCTCATCAATTCCACTCAAACCAAACATGTCTCTACCAAGCTCCCATTGTTTTTCAGAACCCACTTCACCACTTCACCCAACAAGCCACACCTTCCATTTCCACCACTCTATTCGAAAACACACTCACAGCTCCAAAACAATGGAGGGTTCTGCTTCCAAGACTGTGTCCCCCTCTTGCAACACCTCAGGGATCACAAGGACATAAACTGTGGCAGAACCCTTCATTCTCTCTTTATCAAGAGTGCCTTAGACAAAGATGTCTTTGTACAGAACAATATGGTCAGGTTTTATGGTGATATTGGAGAAATCGTGAATGCACATAACGTGTTTGATGAAATTCCTGATCCGAGTTTGATTTGTTGGACCAGCTTGGTTTCGTGCTATGTCCATGTGGGGCAGCATGAAGTGGGTCTGAGGTTGTTTTGTGGACTTTGTCGATCCGGGATGCACCCCAACGATTTTGGTTTCTCTGTGGCACTTAAGGCGTGTAGGGTGATGCGTGATCACCTCATGGGTAAGCTCATTCATGGTTTGATAGTCAAAACTGGATTTGATTCACATGATTTTTGTGGTGCTTCAATTCTTCACATGTATGCTGAATGTGGAGATATTGAGAATGCGAGGAAGTTCTTTGATGAGGTTTGTGTGGGAGAAACGTGTGAAGCATTGTGGAATACTTTGCTGAATGCATATGTGCAAATGTCTGATGTGGAGGGAGCTATGAAGTTGTTTCGCGAGATGGGGCACTCTGTTGTGTCACCAAATCGCTTTACTTACACAATCCTTGCTAAACTCTGTGTTGATGTGTTGGATTTTGAACTTGGAAGGTCTGTTCATGGCCAGACTATTAAGATTGGGGTCGAAAATGATGTTGTGGTCGGTGGGGCTCTTGTTGACTCTTATGCAAAACTGGGATTCTTAGAGGATGCTTGTAAAGTGTTTCATATTCTTGAAGAGAAGGACAATGTGGCATTATGTGCTTTATTGGCTGGGTTTAATCAGACTGGAGAGTCTAAGGAAGGACTTGAAATTTATATTGCTTTTCTTTCTGAAGGCAACATACCAGATCCATTTATTTGTGCAACTGTTATTAGTTTGTGCTCAAATTTGGAGACAGTGCTTGCTGGTACCCAAGTTCACTGTGGTATAATCAAACTTGGCTTTAAGATGGATTCATATCTTGGTAGTGCCTTTATCAACATGTATGGAAGCTTTGGGATGACTTCTGATGCTTATAAATGTTTTCTTGAGGTTTGCAATAAGAATGAAATATGTATAAGTGCCATGATGAATAATTTAATTCTCAATTCGAATGATTTGAAAGTTTTAGAGCTGTTTTGTGGGATGAGGGAAGTTGTTGCACAAAGCAATAATGCAATCAGCTATGTTCTACGGGCTTGTGGGAACCTTTTTATGCTTAAAGAAGGAAGATCATTTCATTCTTTCATTATTAAAAATCTTTTTGAAGATGACTCTAGGTTGGGATTAGATAATGCTCTTCTTGAGATGTATATTAGATGTAGAGTTATTGATGATGCAAAGTTAGTCTTCCAAAAGATGCAAATGCCAAATGAGTTTTCCTGGAGTACTATCATATCTGGATGCAGTGAATCAGGGCAGTTAGTAGAGGCTCTGAGGATCTTTAAAGATATGCTTCGATTTTCTAAACCTAGTCAGTTCACCTTAATTAGTGTTATTCAAGCTTGTGCAGAAATAGAGGCACTTGATGTTGGAAAACAGGTCCATTCTTTTATTATGAAAGTTGGATTTGAATATTATCCATTTGTTGGAAGCGCCCTGATTAACATGTATGCAGTATTTAAACACGAAACTTTGAATGCGTTCACGGTATTCTTGTCCATGAAAGAGAAAGATCTT
Source organism: Lupinus angustifolius (assembly GCF_001865875.1). Lineage (NCBI taxonomy): Eukaryota > Viridiplantae > Streptophyta > Magnoliopsida > Fabales > Fabaceae > Lupinus > Lupinus angustifolius. The sequence continues at coordinate 20,167,897 of NC_032016.1, forward strand.
ATCTCTTGGAGTGTCATGTTAACTTCATGGGTCCAAAATGGTTATCATGAGGAAGCACTCAAGCTTTTTGCAGAATTCCAAACTGATCCTGTTTTTCAGGTTGACGAATCTATCTTATCCAGCAGTATCTCAGCTGCTGCTGGCTTAGCAGCCCTGGACATAGGCAAATGTTTCCATTCTTGGGTTATCAAACTTGGCTTTGAAATTGATCTTCATGTGGCTTCTTCCATTACAGACATGTATAGTAAATGTGGAAATATTAAAGATGCCTGCAAGTTTTTTAATGCTATCAGTGGCCACAATTTAGTGTCTTGGACAGCTATGATATATGGATATGCGTATCATGGTCTTGGGAAAGAATCTATCGACCTGTTTAACAAGGCTACAGAATTTGGGTTGGAACCTGATGGTGTCACCTTCACTGGGGTTTTAGCTGCATGTAGTCATGCTGGACTGGTTAAGGAGGGTTGGGAACATTTTGAGCACATGAGAAGTAAATACAGCAGTGAAGTAACAATAAATCATTATGCCTGCATGGTTGATCTTCTTGGTCGAGCAGCAAAATTGGAAGAAGCAGAGGTTTTGATAAAGGAAGCTCCATTTCATTCAAAATCTCTTCTTTGGAAGACTTTGCTAGGTGCTTGCTCTAAACATGAGAATGCTGAAATAGGAAACAGAATATCAAAGATGCTGGCTGATATCGAACTAAATGAACCCTCAACCTATGTTCTACTGTCTAACATTTATGCATCAGCATCAATGTGGAAAAATTGCTTAGACTTGAGAAATAAAATGATAAAAGGAAGTGTTAGTAAACAACCTGGTAGTAGTTGGATTCAGTTAGTAGGTTAGAATTACAGACCTGAAAAGGAAAGTGCAGCATTGGCTAATGTGGTTCACCCTTCAATAGACACTGGTGCTTTTGTAACAGTTGATTATGCCCACCCTATTTAATAAATCTCAAGTCTCCACTTTTGAGAGAAGAACTTCCAATAAGCCCTACATAGAAACGCAGACCAGCGATAACGGGTCTGTTTACGAATCTTCTATTGAATCTGCAGTTGAATCTTCTGGATACAAGGCTACCTGTTCTCCCTCTTCAAGTGGAGAATCAAATGTGTAAGAGAAGGTCTATTTATTTTACGTGGATATTCAAATGGTATACATTCTCAAAACTGATCATCACTCTATCGCTGAATTTGAGAAATAATTGCTATTCTGTGTTGGAGGAGAAAACTTCAAAGATGGTCAGTGTGAGTGGCAATGGAGTTCATATCTATGAACAAGATGAACCAAGAAGCATAATGTATGTGGGTGATGACTATCAAAGTTAAAATGCAAATGCATTTGTGCCAATTTTAAAAACTATGTATCCTCAAGAAGTCCGAACTCAGAAGGCTAAAAAGACGTCACATCCTCCAAGACCAAATGTTATAAGCCACTACAACAATAACGAAAGTTTTAATCCCACGAAGTGGGGTCGGCAAATGTTCTATAAGTCACTGAAGTCAACAGATTTATGTTGCATGAAAATGGAAAAGAAAGGGTAATTCCTGATGAACAAAGCTTTCAGATTAATAGGTTTCATGTTAAGTCACTGATTTTGTATAAGTTTCTAAGATTAAACCCATGGATTACTTCGGTAACTAGAGTGGTAGCAAATGAAACTAGAGTGTGAAGTTTGACATTACCTGCTGAAGCACTTGCTAATGTACCAGCCATGATGGTACACAAGATTCTGAACTATGGGGAGATGATGCAAAAGAGTTGAAGACAGAGATTCTCTAAAGGAGTCCTAAAGGCAACATAGGGTCAAGCTTCATTTCTCCCTTTCGGATAGGGTCCTCGAATATGCATCGGCCAAAAATACGCTCTTCTTAACGCCAAAATGGCTTTGTGCTTGATGCTACGACACTTTTCCTTTGAGCTTTCCCCATCTTATACTCATGCTCCATTCTCAATTTGGCACGTCAATCATCTTACATAAGCTACAGTTGGAGTTTATAACTTGTATATATCATTTCATCTATCTTCTATCTCATGTGTGACCTCTAGTTATATTTGCTTAAGGTGAAATGCTATATATGTTCAAAGAAAATCTTCCTGGGTTATATACACTTAAAATACTTGTGTGTTGTATGCTTGTTCCAAACTTCCAATGGTGTGGATTCTTCTTTAACATTATAATCAACAGAACTAATGTCTGAAACATAATTTTGTCATAAGGAGAAAATAACTAAGAATATATCTTATGATAACTGTCTAAATTCTTCAATATTACATCAAGCTTGGATTCCTAAAAAAGTTGGTCTCACACGGTCCATCAACCAATGTAAAGGAATAAGGTGACAATGTTGGAAAACCTTGAGAGAAAAATGCTTCACCTCTAAATATTGAGTTATTGACACTAGCAAAGTATCAAATCTATCAACAATTTTCTACAGTATAACTTGTGACGAGTTGTTAGCATATTATTATTTCAATTAATGATAAGGAAAAAATAAAATTGTTGATTAATGTTAGGGAATATGAAGTGGCTTAAGTAAGTATGTGATCAAATAGAACAGGTTCATATGACCTAAGGGTTTAATGAGTGAATCTGTTTATTAAAAATCTCAGCTTCTAAACTCTTAAGAGTGTATATCCATAATGGCAACCATACTCCATTCATCAAACTAGCATTGTTGATGGTATAGGATAAACATGACTAATGAAAAATGAATTTAAAAAGACTAAGATTTGGAGAAACATGATAAAGTTGAAAAATTAAATAAAAATCAGAGGAAAAAACATATTTGGCATTTTTTAATGTACAAAAATAGTTTCAATCTAAACCAACAAAAAAGTTGACACTGTAATATACGTCATCAAATCATGTCATAAAATAGTCCTCTGGGAAAAATACAATGATAAATAATTTTAAATGTTTGTAGTGCAATTATTGAAATAGTGAATAAACTCCTATGAAGAAAAAGGGTCATTTTGGTGTATTATTTTATTGTACAATCTGATATTATTCCACAAATCACTCCAAAATCTTATCATTCTGAAGTGTTCTCTTTGGCTTTCTTTGTTGGGTAACTTCCCTTCTCCTATCACACCAAGAAAAACAAAGAATGGGTGCAACATGGATCACAAGTGCTACTATCATATCTGCAATAGTAATAGTTTCTCTAACATGGGCATGGAAGGTGCTGAACTGGTTATGGCTTAGACCAAAGAAACTTGAGAGAGTGCTAAGAGAGCAAGGACTTAAAGGCAATCCTTATAGGATTTTGGTTGGAGATATAAGTGAAATGTTGAAGATGGGAAAGGAAGCCAAATACAAAACCATGACTCTTTCTCATGATATAGGACCACGTGTGTTACCCTTTGTCCATCAAAGTGTAAACAAACATGGTATATGCAACTATGTTTCCAACTCTTAGTATCTGCAACTGCATGTGTCTTTATATTTGTCTATTTGGGTCTGTCAAATGTTTTATACTTTGTGTTACTACCTATGACTAAGTTTTGTTATAGGTCTAAATAAAACAAAATAAATTTAATTGGAAATTTGATAGATTGTAATTTTTTTGAGTAGTCACAGGACTTTGGCACATGGGCTTGAAACAAAATGTGGAATAGATGATATTTTCATGAATTAGATTCTTATCTAGTTTTGTTTTATGGTAGTTGAATTCAATGCTGTCAAATTCACAATCTTTTCTATCTTCATGCCTTTTTATAAGTTAATTTTGAATATGCTTGCTGGGGGTAATTTGGTTGCATCAAACAATGCTAGCATATAAATCACTTAATGATATGAATCTGGAAGGTGAGAGATTTCTGTTATCAATGGTATTATTGTGTACTCTTTGCAATGAGATTGCCTTTTAGATTAACCAGAGAACGAATTTGAGGTCGCCTTTTCATCTAAAAAGGAAAGTAAGCCTTTATCTCACAACATCCATGATTTCAGTCTCTAATCACTAGACTATTATTTGTTCATACTGTAGAGGTAGACTATAGTTTGTAACTAAAGTAAATTCTATATAGAAGACATGGAAAATGCACATTTTATTCAATGCTATTATTTGCTTTATTGCTTATACTAAACCACTAGTTTAAGTCTTCTAAAGTTGCTGAGTGCACATGGTATGCAGGGAAGAATTCTTTTATCTGGTTTGGACCTGTACCAAGATTGACCATCACAGATCCTCAGCTAATCAAGGATGTACTTAACAATATACACAGCTTCCCAAAAGCTAGCATAAATCCACTTCTTAGGTTACTAGTTACTGGTCTTGTAAGTCATGAGGGAGATAAATGGAGCAAGCACAGAAGGATTATCAACCCTGCATTCAATATAGAAAAATTGAAGGTTACTTTCCCTTTGCTAGCTCTAGTTTGGTCGTTTACGCTTTTGTTAAAACAATTGCCATCAGTACACTTTCGAGTTTGGTTTGTGATTTTTGTGTACTTAGTTTGATAAACTAAAACTAAGCATTTTTTTATGTTCTTCACATTTACTTTGAAACATGGAATTTTTACTCCTTATTTCTGTATTCTACTGCAGATTATGTTACCAGCAATCTTCAAAAGTTGCAGTGATATGATTAGAAAATGGGAGGAAATGTTGTCTTCAGATGGATCATGCGAATTAGATGTATGGCCTTTCCTTCAGAGTTTAACTAGTGAAGTCATTTCTAGAACAGCATTTGGACATAATCATGAAGAGGGAAGAAGAATATTTGAACTTCAAAAGGAGCAAGCTGAACTTATGATGAAAGTTGTGTTGCAAATGAACATTCCTGGATGGAGGTATGATTACTGTGTACTTGTGAATTATGTGACAATAAAGCAGAAACAAACTTATTAAGAATCAACCATTAGCAAATAACATTTGTCATTGAGAATCAAAGACATCTTTCATACGGTGCTCGATGCAGCAAATATTTCGATGGGAAGATATGGTATCTCAATTTTTCAACTCGCAATAGTGAAGTTCTAGTTGTTGGAAAACGAACTTACTTTAACTATTGTTGGAAAAACCTTAAAGTTGTTTATTTGTAGGTTTCTACCAACTAGAACACATAGGAGGATCAAGGAAATTGACAGAGATATACAAGCTTCACTTAAGGGTATTATTATGAAAAGAGAGAAAGCAATGAAAGCAGGTGAAGCTACAAAGAATGATTTATTAGGCATACTTTTGGAATCAAATCACATGGAAGTTCAAGAACATGGAAATGATAAGAATGTTGGCATGACACTCGAAGATGTAATAGGGGAGTGCAAGTTATTCTACTTTGCAGGGCAAGAGACTACTTCCAATTTGCTTGTTTGGACTATGATTTTATTGAGTAGTTACTCAGATTGGCAAGCACGCGCAAGGAAAGAAGTCTTACAAGTCTTTGGAAATCAAAAACCAGACTTCGATGGACTAAGTCACCTCAAGATTGTAAGTATAGTATCATTCTCTTGAATCTCGATAATGATTAGTGTTGTTGGACCAAATTGCGATCGGGGAGCTTCCAACCACTGGGGAGCTCCATTATTATTGGAGCATGGGAAGAATGAGAGTCATAAGTGAGATACCACGTCTTGAATCAAAATTTTAAGGTTTGGTTCTATGGGCCTTTCTCACTTATAAACTCTTTCACTCCTCCCCTTATATCCAATGTGGGACTTCACACTTGAATAAACCCAACAAGTAATATGTCATTATTGATGCTTACTAGTTACTAATATCATAAATCTTTTGCATTAGGTCACGATGATTGTGTACGAGGTTCTCAGGTTATACCCACCGGTAATTGGAGCTTCTCGAGCCATTAATAAGGATATAAAACTTGGGAACATGACATTACCAGCAGGAGTGCAGGTTTCATTGCCAACAGTTTTGGTTCACCATGACTGTGAATTATGGGGTGATGATGCAAAAGAGTTTAAGCCTGAGAGGTTTTCCGAAGGGGTTTCGAAAGCAACAAATGGCCAAGTTTCATTTTTTCCATTTGGATGGGGTCCTAGAATATGCATTGGGCAAAACTTTGCCATGCTAGAAGCTAAGATGGCTTTGTCAATTATTCTGCAACATTTCTCATTTGAACTTTCTGCAGCCTATGCTCATGCTCCAACAACTGTACTAACTCTTCAGCCACAACATGGTGCTCATATCATTCTACATAAACTGTAAATATAATAAGAAAAAGGCTCTTCATGTATAATATTTATCAAACAGCACTGCTTTGAAACTTTAATTACATTCCAAGATCCTTTCTGGATAACACTGTATGTTTGATTTCTCTTACATTGCTATATTGAATCACTTTAAGCCCTTGTTGAGATTTTTCACCAAAATATGTTATTGTATTAAGTTTCACATTGCCCAATATTAGAATAGAGGAAAGATGTCAATGTTATATATTCAACGCTCTCAGGGATATAAGCACACAATTGGTCAAACCCCTTAATAAATCTCGTCTTCTTCTCTTCTATTTATTCTTATGCATTTCACTTAATTCCTTGCTTATGGCTAACGTTGTACAATGATCGATTTCATGCACCAATACTCACCACTTCCTAAAAAGTAAGAGAACCTCATCAAAATAGCTAGTTATTATAGAAAATAATAAAAAAGGGACAAATCCATAGAAGTTGATGGTAGCAACTGTCCAGAATTTTGAAGAAATTTCCTCATAGATTAGCAAAATTTGATTTCACTTAGCAGAGTACATACCATAGGTCGATATTAAGAATTTAACTAAATCAAGTCCATTACCAAAGATTACAACAATAACAATAACAACAAATGCACTACTAAATATTCCCTCCATGAAGCTAACCCACTTTGATGCATACTCCAATTTCTAGGGGTAAATGCAGCTACCATAACCTGCAATTTAAATTAACATTGAAAAAATTCTTTTAGCACAATGTCTTTGCAAACATATAAATTGATTTCAACACTTTAACCAATCCAATGTGACTTACTAGGATCACTCACTACTACAATGCCAGAGCCCTTGAAATCACAATTCCAGTGGTTTCTTCCATGAGACTGATAATAGAGATTCATCGCTACCGAGGCGTGGTTATAGAGATTGTCCGGGGCAAAGCAGGGGCAGCCCTTCTGCAGGATCTGGCAATCAACTTGAGAGCAGGCATAGTTGATGTTAACCAAAAGGGTAGCTTGCTCTGTTGAAGGCTTAGCTACACACCAAGTTCTCTGTGATTCAATTTGATAAACATTCTAGTATCAAGGTATAGTTTATTTAAATCAATGCTCAAAATGTATGATTCCAAACACACTATATTTGTTCTTCTTAAGACAGTTGATGAATTTAGTTATAGTTACCTGTCCATTAACCATAATCAGAATCCATCCTGCATATGTCAGAAATAACTAAATAAATAAAGAGATCAAAGATAAATCAATATACATAAAGAGATATATTCCTAATACTATACCAATATACATAAAGAGATATATTCCTTGAGATCAATTATGAAGTTTTAAGTACATAATTTAGCTAATGCAACTCTATGTTAGCAGGAATTCCAATTCCAAATTTGTCTATAGAATTAAGATAACCTTATAGATCTAAAAACTAGGCTTAGGAAACTCATCAAAATGAATACATTCTGAGTAATTATACTAGTCAGTAGAATATGCTTTGTAGAGAGAAAATTCAAATGGAAATGGTTAATAGTATCATGCAAGAAACTGTGACAAACACAACTCAGGTCCATTATTAATGTAATCAACAAATTTGAAATACCAATGTGAATGAATTCTCATTGTCATTGAACAACTACCAAATCTTTTTTAATTTGTTTCTCTTTGTTTATAGATATTGGAACTGTTGATTAGTATGACTTAGAAGCTATTATTTTTCTATTCTTTAGGCAATAAAGAGTCAATATGATTGTTAAGAAATATTTTGTCATTCTATATAGGAGCATCATGCTCCTTATGCTATTCAAGTAGTAGATTTTTCTTTTCTGCATCAGTTTTCCTTTTTATGTTGCATAAATAATGTGTTTTGTACTTTTGTTCGCTACATAACCGACTGGAATAAAAGTTGACACATACCTGATGAGATAGATAAGAGCATAAGAAAAAGAACAACCACTCTAGGCATGGTTTTGCTGCCAGAAGTAGAACTAGTGCTACTAACAGCTTTGAATGTGATTAAAGCAGAATGATGGAAAGAAAGAGAGAGATAGTGAGTGAGAGTGTGAATGGTTTTGTTGATCAGAAAATGGAACCTTTAAAAAGGAGGGGGTGGGTGTATGACTCCAATGCAAAGCTTATAATAAGGTGAGGTGAGTAATATTTTTCTTGAATATCAAAATAAGGATATCTTAAGGTGTCCTTTTACTTTTTTTGATATATTTCTAAAATGTGTGTATATAAGAAAGATACAAAATAGATGAGAGAAGAAAACAAATGATACATTAAAAATGATATTGAAACCAATGTATGTTCAAATAACAGTACTCCAAGGCCACTTAAACATACCTCTAAGGCCTAACAGGTAACTGTGTTGGGACAACATGTAAATATCTTGTTGAGATACACAAAAAGTTTGTTTAACAGTATTAAAAAGATTATAGTTGTGGATTCGCTACAGAAATTATAAAGTGAGACATTATACATGTGAACATGGATAAGGCCGAGACATTTGCTTTTCTCAACTTTACAATCAATTAAAAATAATATATGGTCTCTTTCTTCAGTTGGCAACTTGTGTGTACTGGCCAGATGTACAAACTCATAAAGTTACATGGTTAAGAAGTTTCTTTAATAGAGAAAATAAAGGTTTGAAAGCTATAAATATTGAAGTCTTCTCTTCCATTCATTTTCATCTAAAAACTTAACTCAGAAACAGAACTTAAATCGACTCAATGAAAATACAGCTGATTTTATTAAGTTGATAAATCAATAGTCATTTGGTAGTAGTTTTATACAAAAGCAAAAAACATAATATATCTTCTCAGTAATTACTTTTTTTAGTGAAAGCATAGGAGTAAGTTTTTATTTTCACTGAATACCCCTTACCATGAACCCTTGTAACACTAGAAATCTATTAGTGGTGCTGGACAATACCACTGGTCAACAAATCTAACATAGTTTTAATTTTGTTCATTCTAATGCTTTTGATTGATTATACACTAACTTAGATTAGACTATTATTAGATAAATCACAATCTTAAGTTAAATCCCAATATAATGGGATTTATTTTATACATGAATCTTCCCTCAGCTGATGGAATATTTGGAGTGAAAGGAACCATAACACTATTTTTTTTGTAGAATTCAATCATGCAGTAATGTGGGGCAAAAGGACTATAAATGTGATCACTGGGTAGGTATGGCCAATGAAGTTAACTAAAAAGCAATGGTTTCAATAATGGTGGTTCAAAGATGAATAAATATGCAGTTATACAATAATCATAATTAAAAATGTCACCCCTAAAACCTTGCTGTACAAAATATACATGTTGCATGGAAAATATATTCTCTTAATTCAACCACAAAACCTTCCCTAACCACCTTTTTAAGTCTATCTTGCAAATACAACCTTCAAAGCATAACTTATGTTGAAAGAAATTCTTCAGAAACTTCAATGTGCTCAGTGACTTCTTATTATCCTGAACAGATGCCACCAGTGAGTGATTTACAGTTAATATTGAAAAATGTTAAGCATTCAATCTTTAAGGAACAATAACAAAGCTGCATTATTATATCTTACCTTCCCAATCGAGACAGCTCCGGTTCTGCCAATAGCATATCTTGCAGTGGTTTCTCGTCAATTCCTTTGTCGCCAGAGCTATAAGAACTGCAAGAAATGTGATTTATATTTTAGTTGAAGGATGGCAGAGATTAATAGTTTTTATGCGTTGTGTGTTAATATAACTAGAATCTTCGATTTTATCTCAGTGTTGTAAATAGCCAAAATGGAGAAAATCCACTTGGACTACATAACTTATTCCAAACATTCTTAGGGCACGTTGGACAAACAGCTTAGTTAAGCACTTATTCAATACGATTTTTTAAAATAAGCTAAAAATAGCCTCGTCATAAATTATTTTTGTTTGCTTATTTTCATAAGCTCCCAATCAACTCTTCCAAACACCCCCCTTTAGTCAGAAATGCTTGAGCACCAAGATGCATATACATAATTCCTAAGTTTAATGCCTAACTGGCACTCCTAAATGGCACTCATGAAGTCTCTCTGCCCCTTCCTATTCAGTATTTATCAATTTGGAACATCCAAACAAAGTAGACAACATGCAAGAGAGTCTAAACCTTTGAAAAAGAAAAGGAAATAAAGCTTACCTATAAACACGATCCATAGAAAGTAGCTTGTGGTGAAGTTTGTAGTCATTGCCAACATAAGTCACAACCAAACTACCAGCATCGGGGTGGGGCCAGCTTCTTGAGGTGGGGAAGCGTAATATAAAGGTACCGGGTTCTTGAAGTCCTATGGTACCTTGAAGTGAAGCTTCTGCTTCCTCCTTAGTTATGAAACCCTCTATCCACTTAGGTGATGTGGAATTCCATATAGGATTTATCCAGTCCCTTGATATTATAAAGGCGACAGGGTACAGCCAGCACCACAACTTCTCGAAGCACTCTTGGGTAAGATACTCTTGACATCCAGAAATCCTTCTCAGAAGCTCTAAATCCTGCAACAATCATAAAAACTATGAAATGTTTGCAGGCTATATTATGAGGGTTCTGATACAAAAACCTAATGACCACTAAAAAAAGATGCATTTCCTTTACTCTTTGTCTAGATTTCTAATAATGCAAAGCAATGGCTTAAATCAAAATGTCTGTAAATACGCTCTTCTGAAAAGAAATAAGTGGAAAGGTCTAGATCCACATGTGTTTTAGCCCATCTTGGTAATGTTTTCCAAGTAATAAATGGTATAATCCGAAAACACGTAAGACTTCCGCCAATATCTTATTTATAGTGTTTTACTGTATTAGTAGCTAGAAAGAAAAAAGAAAAAAAACTTCATTTTCACAAGATTATTCATTTCACACAAGGTTAGTTTTCTAATAGCAGTAGCACACAAGATCATCTGTAATCTGAACTAAAAAATTGTGAGTTAACAGAAGCACAGTGTTTCCAAGGGCAGTAAGAACAAAGTAATCAGACCTGAATTGAGAGAGACCTTGATCGAGAAGAAGCAATCTTCAAGAATTGGTCTTCAATCTCATAGACTGCATTCTGCCAAGGAATGTGCTGGTTATTTGGAGACATCAACTTCCACAGATTAATACCATCTTTGATCAATCTTTTCGCAATTAATATTTGGTTTCTGATTTAAAGAGAGAGCCAATAGTTAAAAAATAGGATATATGTCAGGTATTTGCAAGTAAAGGCACAACTGGTCATATTGAATAATCCTGGAAGAAAATTAGTACATTTTGTTCTGGGTACAAAATATGGATAGAAAGACGCAGTAATAAAATGTATTACAAGAAGCTTCAATATGAATTTAAATTTACAGCATGAAAGATTCATGAATTCAGACCGAGCAATAGGTCTAGATTTCCAGTCAAGATCCTATAACTAATAGCTTAAGCTTTTATAATTGTTGATTATTGACATGGTTTTAGAGCCTCTATGACCAAGTGGTCTGGAGTTTGATCCTTGCCACTCTCATTCTTCTAATAAAAATTGAATTTCAAACACATGTAAAAGGGGCCTATATATATTTCAGGCTTCAATCCCACAGGGCTTTAGCATGAGAGGGTAATAAAACTACTTATAAGTCTTCATATAATAGTATGTTACAGCAGAGTTTGTCCGTGATAGTTATCATATGCACCACCAGTGTCACTCAAAAAGTTGAATTTCTGTGGCAACTATTATATTTGAAACGGAAAAATGTTAAGCGGCTCATCATTGGAATTGATAAAGATGTATGATTTGAAGAAAAATTGTTCGTAAACAATCCTAAGCGAAATCTTCCCAGTTATAAGCAAATATGACAAAATATCAACCTTTGCGGGGGTACCAATGTAATTATATAACTGTTGCATGCAAAATACATACCCATGGTGTGAACATCCTGAATAGAGTGACACATGATGAGCCAACTCTGAAATTTCTTTGTCAGAAGCGGAAGGAGCAATTTCTTTAAGCATGAGAGATCTGTCAGCCAAACCTGCCAGGCAGTATTTGAAAATGGTCATATCAGATATTTCATATCTTCTACTTGCCATACTATCTGGAGGTGAGTTTCTCTCCCCTATACTCTCTGAATCCGATGGACAATCATATACTTCATCAAAATTAGCAGGTCTTCCATCCAAGTTTGTTGTAAACCCGTTCTCAACCTAATTGGCAATAAGTTTGCAGCGATAGTTCAATAATTAGTATAAAACAGAATGATAGCAAAGAATATCTATTTGGACACATCACAATAGTTGTCGTGTTAATGTCAGACATATATATATATTAGACAATTTTGGACACTCCTGACCATATTCTATACCATTTTAGATTTTCTTTGCTGTATCCCAGTGTCCTGTCGTACTTGTATCATGTGCCGTGTCCATGCTCCTGTGTCGTTTACCATTTGTTTATTCTATCTCTTTTTTCATTTTTGCTCTAAGTTATATACGCCAATGATAATATATTAAAATTGAAAGGGAAAATTGATAACTACCTGATTAGAAGTGAAGACATGAGAATTACATTCCTCATCAGGTCGCACTAAGTTGGGGTCAGCCTTCACTGATACTGATATTTTGTCTTGTCCAAGTCTAAACCGCTTCATCAGTGGATTGGCTTTTGCTTCATGATCAGAATGCTGATGTTCCAATGGCCCAGCATCCTTTGCTGAACATTGTGATAAACTAAGTCGATTAAGTGCAGAAGTTGACCTTTTCCACACCAGAGTGGACAATCGTGTGTTACGGCTCCTGGAGATGCATCGAACTGGACGGGAGTATGCCTCAAGAAAAGAATAACTCCCCAATTTCGGAACACAAAATCTGAGGATGAATAACCTGTTATCACACTTAGATGAAAGCTGGCAAATGGAAAAATAGTTACTAATAGAGTCAGAGAATATTGGAATGAAATTACATGCACATAAATTATAGACTAAAGGAGAGCAGAAAAAACTCAAACACGGTACTCCGTAATCCTCAAGTCGATATGTCAAATATTTTAATATCGAAGAATACCTGTTTTTAGGGTGTAATGACCTTATTTCTGTGAATAACTTTATCTACTAATAGTTAAATTATAATGGAACTTATAAATGATTAGGGAGTTGACTTCAGAACCTATTTCAAATGAAGTTATTAGTTATCATTATGTTTTATAGGATTTGACTGAGGTGCCTATCTGTTATACACACTAGGGAAAATAAAGGCCGTATTTGAGATTATGGTAAATGGTAAAAGTATGAACGGTTGCACGGTGCATATAATGTAACCCATCATGTTACTTTTCAAATAAAATGTATAGAGCAAGAAGTTGGCAAATGTTTATTATCAAAATTCAAAATAACTTTCATTAGAAGGCATGACACAAACCAACATCTCATACATGACATATTTACCTGAGATATCTTGAGCTTAAATGATGCACGCCCCATCAAAAGTTTACTTGGTCTTTCACAAGATGAAAATTCAATTCCATCATAGCTAACCAAAAGGGGTGCTTCTTCATCAGTTGTGTTCTCCACCGGTGCCCCCGTGTCAGCATACAAAAGTGAAGCAAAAACCTGCTAGCATCAGCAAAGGGTAATTGAATACTACAAATTCTAGTTCCCTTCAAAATAGAAAGAAGTAATTTGAGAAGAATTAAATTCAAGATTAGAACCTCATTCTCCTTATCTACTGGCTGGCCAAAGGCATCTGATAGAACAACATCCAAAGAGAAGTTCCTACGACAAGATGCCTGTGCCAATTGAAAAAATAAAATTGCAGTTTTAACCAACAAGGAAAGTTATCAGTAAAATTAATTTGTGCCAAGCTTAGTCAGGATTGTCATGTCATAGTAACAAAAAAAGTAAACACTAATAGTTGCATCACCAAAAGTAGAGCATTCTGTAGCGCCGAGTACAAGGCAACAAGTAGCTGATGCATCAAGCTACATGATTAGATAACTGCACCATAAGTAGTTAATATGTATTTTATCGCACAGGAAAATATGATAATATTATACAAACATGCATGAGAAACACTAAAAATGAAACTAGGAAATAAATAAATCTCTACATATGACATTGTTTCATTTATGTGGGTTCATCTAACAACTAAAACTTTTGGAAAAGATGGTTCGTAACATGGTATTAAAGCCTGAGCCTCAATGACCAAGTAATCAAGAGTTTGGTCATTTAAGGTGGGACTATGCATTATCCACACTTCAAGCCCAAAAGGCCCTGGCATGAGAGAGCGTGTTAGAGATATAATAGAGTAAATTCTGTGCCATAATCAAGAGCTTTCTCTAATCTCTATATGATTCTTAAAAATGAATACGGAATATTAACCGGGTGTCTCGTACAAAACACATTTCTCACCTTGCCACCAACAATGCCCCAAACACCATCATTTTCTTCTTCAATCTCGGAAGCAGATGATTCATCAATTGATAACTTCAAAGGAGGATCCTAGAATCGTGTAATAAGAGTTGTCAGCAAAGGAATTAATAAAATTTTGTACTGATTCAGATACCTGAGAGTGCCAAACTAATGTGGAGCTACAGTGGAATTTCAAGAGACTACACTACGACCACAGAATCACCTTTAAATGGTGATCCATAATAGAAGAAACAAGAGGGAAGACTTCAAAATTGTGCACATAACCCTGAACACTATTTTCATCTCCACCAACATTTGCCAAAGTTATTTTCTTCAAATTACTTGAATCAGGTTCGCTATTTAATAAGTAAGTAAGAGACCTTTTTCCTACAATATCTCCATTAATCTGAAGCTGGACATGGCTTGGAGAAACCTGTAATGACACAAGAAGATAGCAAAATTATTTATTCCCATTAAAAATTATAAAAAAAGGATTAAACGATTAGTCTCTCCAAGCAACACCAAGGAAAGTACGACATTGTTTTTTGCTAAAGTGTTTTCAGGGAAGGCACAAACTTGAGTAAATTGCAAGCCCTTTTCTTTCAGTTTTCATTATATTTACCTTTGTTTTTAAAATCCACAAAGCAGAAATGTTCAACATCATACATAGGAACATAGATGCATTAGTGTCAGTGCCTTATCCTATAATAACGACTCTGTAGGACCTGAGTATGGAAGATATCTTGGTGATACCTCACAAAGAAACATATCAAAGAACTGACAGAAGGCAATTAAGTAACCATTGAAGATACCTCACATCCAACATGAACCCATTTTCCCACTGGAAATTCTAAATCTACAGTTGCATGTGGAACTTCTGTCCAGGAATTGATATTGAAAGTGTCAGGAGCTTCTTTATGTAAAATCAGAACTGGTAAGAGATTGATTCTCTTATTATCGTTAATTACAAGAAAAGGAGCACTCTTGGAGATATCAGAGTAAACCTGCATACACAAATAGATTATTTAGCTATAACTTGAATGGATTAATAAATAAAAAATACAGCATACACAAGGTAACAAAAAAGACAGTAAAAGAATTACTAGGATTTAGACAACATCACACATGAAATAAAAAATGACAGCTCAGTGCACAAGGCTCCCACTTAGTGGGGTTTGGGGAGGGTAGATTTACGCAACCTTACCCTCATAAGTGAAGAGGTTGTTTCCAGAATTTAAACATGTGACCTCATAGTCACTAAGCACACATGAAATACAACAAATGTTTCATCTGATCTCTCTAAGTAAGCTACAATGTTAAAGTGGTACAGCCAAATATCCAAAGCCATATGTGATATTAGAGAGATTGTATGGATTGGTGACTTTAACAGGTTTTATCACTCTCTCACTTATATGAGCATCATATATATAGAGAGCGGAGTATTAAGCACAGAATGGTTAATTGGAGATCAATTTGCACAAATAGAAGGGGGAAAGGGGTATGATATAGGATGCTAAAATTAAGATGAAACAGAATACATATATCTGCACACAATTTGTCACCCAGTGAAACATTTTGTATTAGCTGAACTAATCCAATTAAGATTCAAAGGATAGAATTTGAAAATAATTCACCAGGTTTGGACACAGAATCGAAAAATCACAATCTGAAAGGAACTTTCGGACTCAGGAATACAAGAACTTGAGAGCAACACATGGATTAATGTAGCCCCGATAACAAACTTAATGTACAATGGCAGTGAATCGTATAACAAATTAAGCATTTGCCAAATTCATATGCCTGACTCAGCCAAGAAAACATAATGTCTAACAAATTGTGTACACATATGCAATTACAAAGCACATGATTATAAATTTCAAGCATGCTTAATCAGGATTGTAAAACAACCTTCCACCCCTTCCTCTCCCACCAAAACTACTTCCTCGTAAAAATCCAACCACATAAAACCACAAATGAAGGGAAACCCAGGATTCTAAAACAGCTGAAATAAACACACAAAACCTATAATTCTATAAATGAAACGTAAAAAAGATAGAACCTTGGCAGAAAAAAGTGAAAAGAAAGAAAAATAAAACAATGTATACCTGTTGAATAACGGTGGCAGGGAATGTAGTGGAGCTCGTCAAATAAACCCAAAAGCAGAGAGAGAAAGTTCCTTCCTTTGCTTCAATTTCCAACCTTAAATCCTTAAGCAGAGAATACCCATCAATACCCATTGCATCAGTGCCCATGAAAAAGAGAAAAATAAACTATTTTTCTGCAAGAACAAGTTCAAATCAATAGTAGGGTTCTTCTGCTTTTGATAAACACTTGAATTTTCTTCGTGTGTCGCTAGAACATGGTTTCCGTTTTGTGTGTGACTGCTGTTATTAACGGTTCGGTTGGTTTGGTGGTTCGTGGTGGGGTTATACGCTGTTTCCAAGTGTAGCAGAAAACTTTGCGACTTACCAATCACTGTCTTTAAAAGGAAGACTTTGTATGACGTGCCCTTCGACTTCAAAGACGTATTGATATTCGGCCAGATATACATGGGGTGAGCATGAGGCGAGTTAGGCGGGATAAAAGTTTATTCCTAGTCAATCATAAATATTGATTCGGTTATTTTTTTGAACTCGACCCTAAATAATAATCGGGTCAGTCTTTGAATTCAGACTCGATCATAGACACACTTTACTATAATGCATACATATTTTACATAAAATCATCCCATTATTACTACAAATATATGTAATTTGAGATACAAAATAATACAAGTATATATTGTTAATCATATATAGCATGAAAAATTAGAGAATCGTTATGAGAAAAAAGATGTATACACCGACAGTGTAAGAATTTTTTACACTGTCACTGTATTATTCACCATTCATTTTTAATTATTATTGATTTTTCATAAGAAAAAAATTAATCCAAATAAAGGGTGGATGGTACACTGACGTGTATAAATCTTTATATTGTGTATAAATCTTTACATTATGTATAAATCTTTACACACAAACATGATGAATGGGTGCCCATGGGACAGATCGAGTTGCGTCATATTTGTCCTTTACGTAGTCCTAAATATTGAGTGTGTCTAATTTTTGAACTCAAACTTGACTCTAGTCTCAATGAGACTCGATCATATTCAAACCGACATGAACAAGACATACTAAGTGAGTGAGTTGTGTCAGTCTCTATTCATTCCTAGATATTATAGAATAAATCTCTTTTTTAAATAAAATATAGATTTCTATCTCCAATATAATTGGTAATTTTGGCTATTAGGTCGAGTTGCTCACAATTATTACGAAAGAGATTCATCTCCAGACAAATAATACAAAAAAATAAAATAAAAAATGATATGCTATTATATTTGTATTCTTATATTTATTATGATAAGATAAGTTTACATGAGAAAAAAATGTTCTTCTCTCTCAAATGATGGAGAATAGTCTCACCCAATTATTAGAGTTTGTATCCTCTCAAATTGGGGAATTTTGGAAGATTTCTATTTTGAGCCGTGGGTTGTGCTTGTTTTGTTAATGGGCTCACTTGGGACTTTTGTAGGGGAGGTTATCTAGTTTGCTTTTTGTATATTTGTTTCTATATGTCGCTAATTTTGTTCATTGTCTAATGAAATTTCACTTATCAAAAAAATATACAATGTAACTCTACAGATGGAGTTATGGGAATAATTCATTAGGTTTTGTTTGGGAGTTAGGAGAGAAATGGAATGAGAGGAATCAAAGGGTTACAAAGAGGGAAGAGAATGGAAAAAGAAGGAAATCATCTCATTTGTTTGAGAGTATAAAACTTAGACGAAAGATGATAAACTAATGATAAAGTGAGAATATTTTTTTATTTTTCATTAAAAATGTAATTAACAATGAGAAATATAATATGTAATTATATATTATTACTAAACATATTTAACTAATTTAATATTTTATCTTTAAAAACCTCAAATTGAGAAAACTTTAAAAAAAGACATATAGAGGGTTTGAAAAACTCTCCAAAACCTTTCATTCTCCTTGATCCAACTCCCAAACAATATGAAGACTTTCCAAAGTCATCATTTCCATTCCATTCCTCTCCAAAACTCAACTCCCAAACAAGGCATTAGAGTTTAGATGCATATGAATATCGATCATCATTCTTTATAATTTGGTACATTTCATTAATAAAGTAAGGAGACGTTGAGCATGTGTTAAGACATTATTGGATTTAATAATCATGTGCGGGAGATTCTCCATATGAACATCAAGTCGAAAGAAAATGAGTGAACTATGTTTGGAGGTGTACAAATTAATAAGTTGGAGACTTGTCTCCCTATTTTTTTACCAGTAGAAAGTAATATTATTAAATAACATGGATACTAGAGGAAAACAAAGATATGACAAGGCTTAATACAATTTCAAAAACATCTGTGGCAATTGGTAATCTAATTAGAATATTACATAACTCGTTTCCATTCATGTGAAGTATGTCTTTATCTTTACTGCTTCAACAACCTGGTATGCTAAATTTTGGGTTGAGTTAAAAACAATATCATTTATTGTTTAACTAAATATATTGTTGTTAACCGATGATATTTCAAAACTTCCAACACAGATCCATATGAGAAGTGAAAGGGTTCATTCATTATAGATTTTGTCAAAGATGCACACAAACTCACTTTCCTTGAGAGACTTTATGCTAATAACAGATATTTGTTATTTCATATTATCTTGAACTAATGAAAATATATTATAATTAAAAAATTTAAACATTTATTAGTATTGTTTTTACTTCAGTATTGTTAACCTATAACAACATATAGAATAAGATATGGGATAATATATATTTGTTTTCATTTAATGTCACCTACACATATTGTTCAATGAAGTTGGGTCATTGGAGAATAACTCCAAATAAAATTATGACGTTGATTGAAGAATCGGGATAGTATTTAATCTAGCTATTGTAATACATCACAAATCCTACCAAAGAGTATGGTCTTAGTGCAAAAAAAAATAACATTCAATGAAGCTTCCACACATGTAATTATAGTGAAATTTATACGTGGCGATACTTGTTTAACAATAATTCACAATGAAAATAGATATTATATAATACGAAATAATTTTAGACAAATGCATATGACATGCATCACCAACTAACAAACAGAATTAAATGAGAAGCAGAAATCACAGCTTATCAAGAAATGAAATGAGAGGGAAAAAGAATAAACAAATATCAATATTTTTACATTATAGCCTAGAGTTTGAAGCAAAAAGTTATAGCTAACCACTGTTAAAATTTTAAATTTAAACAACACTAACAAACATATATTTTAATCACAGACTTTTAAGGTTTGTAGTTCCCCTCCCAGAATCATTTCCATTCATTGAACCAAAGCCAATGAGATTACGGATAGAAGAATGAATTCAGAAAAGAATTGAGATATAAAATTTTCCTTAATCGCCTTTACCTTGTAATAATACATTTGCTACCATCTTGTGTTGGTCTAGATATTTCTATAAAGTTTGCATTAATTTCAATCCAGCATCATCTTCTTACGTAAAGGATATATAAGTTCATAAAGAGGCAATGTTTTCCTATCTGTATTTGAAACTTCCACAATTAGCCTCCCAAGAATATAATATTTTTGTGTGCATTATAGTCCCTTTCAAGCTAAAATTTATTATAACAATTAATTCTGGGCCCAAAGTTCATGAACCAGCAGAGAGCCACCTACCACCATCACCAATAATTCCATGGCTACCATCCCACCCTAAGTTCTCCTATCAATGGCAGTCCCACTCAACCCTTCTGTAGTTATGGGACAAAGATCCATATCCTAAATTATGTCTCAGATCAATAAAATTAAAAGTAAAAACAGAAAAATAATAAATATTTATTTTTTTAATTATTATATATTTTTATTGGTTCTGGATATAGTTTGGTCACAATTTAAGCTAATAGATCAGTGTCCATAGTTCTAAACTTTTAGGTTTTTATGCTTTTATGTTCAGTATATTCATCTTCAGTTTTCTTATAAAAAAATCGTCTTCATTTTTATATAACTAAATAATACAACTTATTAGTAAACGATTTAACACTTGGAGCTTTATTCAATAAGTCTAGAACACAATACATTATCTTCCTTTCATCCTAGTCAAATGGATGATAACTTATAGCTCCATTGATTTTCTACCCATTTTAACAAGAACTTAGAAAAACATATTACAAAAGCACAAATATCAAATGAAAGCTATATAATATGGTAATGACAATCCTAATCTTTGTAAATAAATTTGTTTAGATTGATTAGGTTTGTTATTATCGCATTACTATATACACAAATTATTTCTTATAAAACTGAACCGGAAGAACACCCCCATCTAAGGCCAACAGAATCTTCGAATTAGGATCTTTCACACCACCACCCTCACGCAAACCACTAGCAGTGCCACAAATAAACCTACAAGTAGCACATAAATCGGTAGGACACCATTGAATATTGTATATTCCTGCATTTTTACCTTCCACAACCCTAAAATAGTTACCATATGATCCTCTTCCCTCATCTATGCCAGTGATAATGAGCCTTCTTCCACTCTTAGTATCATTCTGACCCAACTTCCAATATGTAGATTGAACACATGTTGTGGAAGCTGAGAATGATATTTTGAAGTCTCTGTTGAGTTTTACAACATTGTCTTCTTTAGCAAAAGGAGTGAATATAACTGGAAGACCCTTTGGTGTGTCAGTGTTTTCAAGACCAACGTATAAAGGGCATGAATTGTTTCTGTTTATCAAAGTGAAGCGTCCTCCATTGTCTGTTATAGCTGGTTTGATGTAGTATTCTATACCACGCTTAAGAGGGTTTCCATTTGTGTCTATAACAGTTTGGGATAGTGTTGATGTGACCATGAAAAGCCACAGTGTAAGGGTAAGGGAAATATATATCGATTTCATTGACATGGTTGATTATGTAATGATGTAATTGAGAATGTGTAGATGGGTGAAGGTATTTATAGGGTATGGTGTGAATACGTGGCATGTTGTGGTGATGAGAAGTGGTAGGTTTTGATGAAGAAAAGTCTAACATGAGTTATCCAATTAAACATTAACTTGTACGTCAAGCATGTGACACTTTTATTAAGATAAATCTGGATTTGATTCACTTGTCAAAAAGTCAAGCTGTTAGCTTTGACTTCTGCGGCTAGCAATTAAGATAAATTATATAATGTTACTAAGATTGTAAGAATAATTATAATTTACAAACTATTCTTATAACACATCAAATTATTTTTACTTACTTTCACCAAGTTGTTTATTAGGTAACTAAAATGATATTCCTATCGTATATCTCTTTTTATTCAACTGTCAAACTAACATTAGGGTTATTATCACTTTGTTATCATTAGGGTTATTATTTTTCAAATGTTTATAAAAGAAGTGTTATTTTCTATCATTAGTAAACATTTGTCTTGCGTTAAGGATGAACAAACGTAAGCGATTGTACTTCATTTGTATGGTAGCCACAAACGATAATGTTCTAAATTTGACTGAAGTGGGAGATTGGTTTTGTTATCTCTTCCTAAAAGGACAAGGATTTCAATCAATTATCCATTTTTTTAACACTTTTTTTTAAAAGAATTAATCTCTTTCGAGTTACGTGGTTTCTTCTTTCAACACGTGTCGCTCCCAGAAATCGAACCATTCATATTGAAAATATAGTAGAACCTTACACTATAGATCAACATATTGTTCGTTAGTTATCTGATTTTGTCCAAAGATGTAAGTGTACAAATTTTCATCTCTTATTATGAGTAACATAAATTTTTGCTTATATTATTATTTTTTTCTATTCGAGATATGTTTTACCTTGAGTGGAAGGTTAGTTTGATTCATAGGTAGAGGAAGAGTATTCTTCTACCCATTACCTTACTAAAAGGAGAGCAGATTCTTCCACAATGTTTACTAATAAACACATACCCTATGAGTTATGGAATTTATGTTACTTTAAACTTTTACCATATCTTTAATGATTCATAAGAATCAATTTAATTAGGACTATGATAGGATAGCATTATATGTGATAAAATAATAGAATGAAGAATATTTGTTCCATCCTTTTCCTGAGAATTTATTGTTTGCTAGAGTCAGGAGTACTTTATTCCTTTAGGAAATGATTATCATACTATAGTGTTGGAAAATTCAGAACTAATTTCCATTCTCTGTATGATGCAAAATGAATACTTATGGAAATGGCAAGTGGATAAAGTAAATATAGAAGAGTGAAAGAATAACACAAATAATTTTAACATGAAAAACTCTCTTTAATGTGAGAATGAAACAACTGCGGGATCTAGTCTATAAAATATCTCCACTATAGAAAGTATGATTATAATATTTGACTCTCTTACTAAGAGGATAACACTCAATCTCACCAAAAAAGGATGGAAATACAAGTTCTCTCTAATATCTCACTAGGAATATAACTCTCACACTAAGAGAATATAAACTATCTTACGTTCTCTCTATGTTGTTTTTTCTCACTTGTTTGTTGCATCTCTTCCTCATTGTTGTCATACTTTCAAGACACATTGAAAAGTGCTACTCCAACTTTCTAAGTTAGACTTCATAATTCTCAATAGTCAATGAATAATTCCAATGCATTGGAATAGTCATCACTGAATGTACTCAATGGTTGATTTACCAAGATTCATTGGTCTTGCTTCCACATCAATTAGGAAGGATTCCCAACAAATCTCCCCCTTCCTGAATTAATTGATGAGTATCACCAGTCCTGCACCTCAGCAATAGTCTATTAGATTCTTGAGTAAAACTGTTTTGGTCATCATGTCGGACCAGTTGTCATCTATATGAATTTTTCTAGTTGCAACTCACTATCCTTCAATGCATTTCGTATCCAATGATAACGATAATCAATATGCTTTGTTCAAGAATGAAACGTAGGATTCTTAGCTAGGTGGATTGCACTTTTGTTGTCAAAGTGCAAAATATATCTATCTTGAACATGACCCAACTCATGCAAGATGTTTTTCATATATTTTATCTCTTTTCCAGCTTTAGATGTTGAATATATTCTGCTTTAGTTGTTGATAATGCAACACATCTTTGTAACTTAGATCTCCAAGATACAGCTCCTCCTACAAAGGTAGTTAGATAAGCTAATGTAGATTTTCCGGAATCTACATCTCCAACCATGTCAGCATTTGTGTATCCTACTAACATACGATCTTCACTATTCAAACATAAACATTTTTTGGTAGTTCTTCTCAGATATCTCAATATTCACTTGATTGCATTCCAATGCTCTTTGCTAGGATTGGACAAGAACTGACTCACAACTCTATCTACATGAGCAATATTTGGTCTTGTACAAATCATGGCATACATTAGGCTTCCTACCACAAAGAAATAAGGCATTCTATTCATTTCTTTCTTTTCTTCATCACTAGTTGGACATTGCATTGGTGTTAACTTGAAATGTTCAGGAAGTGGACACTAATAGGCTTTGTCTTATCATGTTGAATCTCTTAAGAACTTTCTCTACATACTTCTCTTGTGATAGTCATAATAACTTTTTGGAACGATCTCTGATTATCCTTATTCCAAGGATCTGCTTTGCAGGACCCAAGTCTTTCATAGCAAAAGATTTGCTTAAAGCATTATTCAAACCAACAATGTTGGTCTTGTCACACCCAATAATTAACATATCATCGACATATAAGAGGAGGATAATAACGTTTTCATCTTCATACCTTTTAATAAATACATAATGATTACCAATTGTCTTCTTGAAACTGTATTTGGTCATGAAGGATTCAAACTTCTTGTAACACTGTCTTGAGGCTTGTTTCAGACGATATAAACTCTTATTCGGACGACAGACTAAGTGTTCCTTGCCTGGTTCTTCATAACTTTCTGGTTGCTCCATATAGATTTCTTCTTTGGTGTCTCTATGTAAGAAAGCTATTTTGACATCAAGTTATTCAACTTCTAAGTCTTGGCTAGCTGCTAGACCCAATGCTACTCTTATAGATGAACACTTCACCACTGGTGAAAATATCTCATCAAAATCAACTATTTTCTTCTGATTGCATCATTTTACAATAATCCGAGCTTTGTACATTAGTCTCGAGCTTCCTTCTTCAACTTCTTATAAACCCATTTTTTCAAGGCTTTTCTTCCTTTGGGCAACTCCA
The DNA here is from genome assembly GCF_001865875.1 of Lupinus angustifolius. Classification (NCBI taxonomy): domain Eukaryota; kingdom Viridiplantae; phylum Streptophyta; class Magnoliopsida; order Fabales; family Fabaceae; genus Lupinus; species Lupinus angustifolius. The sequence continues at coordinate 20,192,661 of NC_032016.1, forward strand.
CCAGATAATAAGTGTGGTTCTCATGTAATGAGTTCATCTCATCTTCCATGACTTTAATCCACTATTCATTATCAGATGTCTGCATAGCTTCTGAAAAGTCTTGAGGTTCACCGTTATCTGTCAGTGTAATACAATCTTCTTCAGGATAATTTGAAGAAGGTATTCTGCCTCTTCCGGAGCGTCTCGGTTCAACTTGCATCCGATGCTCTACTGGCTAGGGTTCTTGATGCATTTGTGTGTGTACCACCACTTCATCATAATATGACTCTTCATTAATCTGGTCAAGTTCTGCGTGAGCAGGATTTGCCTAATGATCTATCTGATGATCAGGATCTGTCTGTTGAGGAATCTCTTCCCCTGAATCAATGCGAACTTTGGACTTGCACTGGTTTTTATTTTGAACATTTTTTATCGTCTGATTCTCGAAGAACACAACATCTCTACTTCTCACAACTATCTTGTTTATCGGATCCCACAATTTGTGCCCAAATTCATCATTTGGGGACCCAAGGTAAATGCACTATTTGGTCTTAGCATCCAACTTGTTTCTCTCATCTTTTGGAATGTGAACGAAGGTTCTGCATTCGAATACTCTCAGGTGGTTGAAGGATGCCTTCTTCTTGTACCATACTTCCTTTGAAATATCTCCGTTCATGGGTCTTGAAGGTGTCCGATTTATGAGATCCGCTGTAGTCTTCATACTTCACTCCAAAAAGACTTAGGGAGATTGGCATCTTGCAACATGCATCTGATCATCTCTTCAATTGTGTTGTTCATCCTCTTAGCTACTCCATTCAACTAAGGAGTCTTTGGCGGTGTCTTCTCTAGTATGATACCATAAGCCTTGCAATAGGCTTCAAATGGACCATGATACTCTCCACCATTTTCTGCTTTCAGACACTTCAACTTCTTCACAGTCTCACGTTCTACTAGTGTATGGAACTCTTTGAATATTGATATTACTTTATCTTTTTTCAATAAGTACACTCATACTCTTCTCGAGTGATTATCTATGAATGTGACAAAGTAGTAGGCTTATCTAGGGGATCTTTCAGATCGCGCACAAACATCTAAATGCACCAATTCAAGTACTTCATCTCTCCGTGAGGGATTGCCTATTCTCTGAAAATTGGCTCTATGTTGTTTACCATAAAGACAATCACTACAAGAATCTAAAATTTGACATTTTATACCTGGAAGATGGTCTTTGGCGAGCATCTGAAGTGCCTTCTCACTCATGTGTCCCAATCGCCTATGCCAAAGATCTTTAGAGTCGGTAGTAACATTTGCTTCTCCAAAACAAATTCCTCTTTGCGTAATGTACAAAGATCCTTCATTTGATCCTCTAGCAATGACTAGGTTGCATTTTGCTAGTTTCCACTTTCCAGCACCAAAGTGGCTTACAAAACCAGCATCATCCAACTTACCCATTCAGATAAGGTTGAGATGCATATCTAGGACAAGCTTACCTCATGTGTCTGTTAGCAACACAATATCACTAATTCCTGCAATTTTGCTTGTAACATGGTTTCCCATTTTCCCAATATCATAACCACCTTTCTTGTAGTTTGAGAAGAAACCTTCATGTAGACTTACATGGAAAGAAGCACTAGAATCAACGATCTAAGCACAATCACCATATGCAACATTTAGGTAATTATCTTCTCCAATGAGGAGAATGTCATCGTCTGTGTGACGGTTGTGGTAGACTTATGACCATTTTTCCTTGGATCAACTAAATCTTCATGAACATTTCCAACTTTATGTTATCTCTTCAGGAACATGCATTCATATCTTTTATGCCCTTATTTACTACAATAATATGATGTTATTGGTCTCGTGCGAGATTGAGAACGGCCTCTAAATTTGATTTTGCTTCTTCCACAAGATTCATTCCTACCATGATTTCCACTTCTTCCACGTCTCTCCATAATATTTGCTTCAGGATGGAAGGATACACTCCATTCTTTCCTTCTGGATTCTTCACTCAATAGACTGTCTGAAACAATGTCCATTGAGACCTTCCCACTAGGAATTGAGTTGCTCAGCGTGACCACCCATATATCCCAGCTTTCAGGTAATGAACTCAGTAGTAGAAGTGCTTGTAGCTCATCATCTATCTTCATATCTATCATTGTCAATTGATTGACAAGACCTTTGAATGAATTCAAGTGCTCTATCATGCTCTGACCATCTCTGTAGTTGAGTTTCACCAGACTTCTTTCGGATCATAGATTCAAGTTTCAACCACAACTCATAAGCATTTGTGTATGTGGGCACATGCCCAAATAAACTTCTATCAATATACTTCTGAATCATTGCAATAACTTTTCAATTTGAAAGCTCTCAATCTTTGTCACCCTTATCTTATGGCTTGTCTTTGCAAGAAATAGGCTCATGCATATCCTTGTAATATAAATGATCCTCCGTCATGGGCTTTCAGTAAGAATAGTTGTCAGTTGTCAACTTGAACATATCCCCCATCAAATGACATATTAGCGGCTCCTTCCATCTTGGGCTAAATAGGCTAAGCTCCTCGAATGAACCTAAGAGCTCTGATACTATTATTGGGAAATTCAGAACCAATTTCTCTTCTCTATGTGATGCAAAATGGGCACTTGCAACAGCGATAAGTGGATAAAGTAAATATAGAAGAGTAGAAGAATAACGCAAAGAATTTTAACATAGAAAAACATGCTCAATGTGAGAAAGAAACAACCACGGGACCTAGTCTAGAAAATATCTCCACTATAGAAGGTAGGATTACAATATTTGACTCTCTTACTAAGAGAATAACACTCAATCTCACCCAAAATGGATGGAAATACAAGCTCTCTCTAGTATCTTACTAGGAATACAAGTCTCACACTAAGTAAATATAAACTCTCTCACTTTCTCTCTATGTTGTTCTTTCTCATTTGCTTGTTGTATCTCTTTCTCATAGTCCCCTATATATAGTGAATGAGAGGAAGATTTCATCATAAAAACATAAAGGAAGATTAAATTGTTGTCATACTTTCAAGACACCTTGAAAAGTGTTAATCCAACTTTCTAAGTTAGACTTCAAAATTCTCAAGATTCAAGAAGTAATTCCAAGACTTTGGAATAACCATCATTGAATATACATAATAGTTCATCTACCAAGATTCATTGGTCTTACTTCCATATCAATTAGGAAGGATTTCCAACAAACAAACATGATATTTAAAAACTTGAATAACTATGGAATGTGCTTATCCTTTGGTTTCCATCATTTTAAGACAAATATTACTGGCTTCAAGAGTATGGCACCCGATTGTGTGAATTCTTGCTTCTAAGAGTAAGGACATCCATAACAATTTCTTTACTAGGCTGTTAATAGTGTCTCTCTTTATAATTATACTTTATACTAATTAAACTAATGGTGTTTGAGGATGAGTTTGGAAAGGTGCACTCTTCGGCCATCTTCTACAAGTTCAAAGTTGGAGGCCCAAAAAAATATCACATTCATAAACAGAGAGATCACTCATTCAAGTGAAGTCTTAACTTTGAATTAATGGCAAAAATGACAAGCCTATTCAGATTGGGTTATCAATCCAAAGGGAGATGTGTTGTCTATGTCTATATCTCAGACCAATTAAAATGCATCATTCGGTTAAATAAAAAAACCAAACTATATTACTTGGTGTGTATTTATTGGATAGAGACAAAGTTTTTGAGATAGAGGATTCATGTTCTATCAATCCCTGCGAATGTTGCTGAAATTATTTGATCAACTTTTATTCCTTAAACACATTATCTTATGTTTTCCTATTTTTTAAGTGTTGCAACTTATTGCAACTTTCTTGTACCTTCAGTACCTCTTTAATATAAAAATATATAGCATGATTAAATTACCTAATTAGGGGGAAGAGATTGCCATATAAATGTGCCATGGTCAACAGCTCAACACTATCTAGCACAACAAACCTCATTGAGACTTGCAGGAAACAACTTGTAATGAGTTTCTAACACTAAACAATTTTTTTGTTACTGTCACTTTATAAACTGTCTTTTGTATTGTTTATTTCATTTTTTCTTTTTTTAGTAACTCGATTTGGTGACAAATCAAACTGTTTTTGTTCAAAAGTGAGTAGAAATATCACATGATGATGGCCAAGAATAATCATCCAAACACTATGACAAAGCATAAAAGACTTGGAAGTGTAAAAGCTACAACAAAATCAAATCAAGGAAACTCTAGGAGTGAAGAACTTAGCAATTCCCTAAAAATAAAGTCAATAAACTAAGTTAAAACACGCCAATAGCCATTTTTGCTACTTCTTATCTTCAATAGCCATGTGATTATGTGAATCTAATCCACCATTAAACTTTTGCATAACATATCAATCTACAAAAAAAAAGTTGGATCTGTATCTTTTATATTATTTCCAAAAATCATGTAAACCTATTCGAAATATTTATTTTTTAAAATAATTTTGTCACAGTTAAACTTTTGATGTGTTTTTTCTATGCATATAGATTAAGCGATCAAACACAAGAATTCATACTTGACAAACTCAAACACCTTTTCCGTAGACTAGTATATATTGACATAATTAAACTTTTTAATAACATAAATGCATAAATGGATAATGATGTTGAAAATATGATAAGTGAACATTGAAATAAAATGGCAGAATAAAAGTTGAATATGTATAGTATACCTAAAAACGATGAATTAATATGTATGAAACCATAATGTTAGTTATACAATATTAAATTAGCATCTAACTAATTATCAATTCCATAGTTATGATAATTATATTGTACAGTGGTTGGTTCAAGCAGAAAATCGGTTCTTATAATGATATGATACAAAATTATACCAAACATACAATCATATCAATCAAAATAGATCATAATAACCAATTTTCATTTAAAATTATAATTTTTTTATAAAAAAGACTTAAATTTTATTAAAATGGTATTGCAGAGAATCAAATACTCAACTATAACATTTGTTTATAAATTTAGGAGTATAATGAGCAATTTGATGTATGATAGGATATCATCAATAACTAATTAAATTGCTATATCATTACACAAGTGCAACACCAATTTGAAGTACAATATGATATAAAAAACATTAATGAAATTTCTCTAACAAGAAGCAGCAATTAACTAACAAAACTAAACTTAGCTAATTAAACCACATATGTTAATAGAAGAATTGAGTTTTTTCCCCAAATAAATTGGCAAATTTATTAATAAGATCTTTTACATTTAAAAATAATACACATGACCAAAACATAAAATGACAGTATCCACTAATATGTTAATAAAAGTATGATTAATTGTAGGGGTGAGCAAGGTCCGACCCGACCTGTAGACTCATTTCAACTCGATGACTTAGAGACAAATCTGACTCGTCTAAATAAATAAAAATGAACAGACTCGATCAAAAGGGACAAACTCATTGTCAAAAAAGGACGAGTTCAGGTCTATGTCTGGGTCACTTGGTCCGTCTCTTATAGTTGTATATCAAGAATAGTTGAATAAGTACCTATCAATATCTATTTTATTCAGTCCACATAACTCAAATACCTATAAGCCTACACAACATATCCACACCACTTATCATATGATCCTTATTCCTTATCATTTTTTCCATTGTTTAATTCTCCTAGATAGTGAAGGACTGCTGCAACAAGAGTGAAGAACACTGCGGCGCTTAAGAGTGAGTTGTTTTTTTCTTCTTCATTGTTTGTTTTTCCTCTTTGAAGTTGTTTATGTTTATACTATTGCCTCTGGTTGTATTCATCTTTTGTGAACTTTTGAGTATTGACATGTTATTGTCATTTCAATTCTCATGTGTTTTTTATCATTTACAAGAACACTTCAACTTATGTTAATAATTGACAGTTTAAATTGTTCGGAAATTTTCAATGTCTTCTATAATTTTCAGTCACGTGATTGTAATAGTTTTTAGTTTGAAGGATGCAATTTATAGTGTGTAGTTTATATAATGATATATGTGGGACGCAGGTTTTATTTGAGTTTATATAGAGATTGTGATAATTTTGATTAGGCATGCTTAAAGATTTAAGAAAAAAATCTATGTTTGTTATTTTATCATTTTCCAACCCGGATTCGTCTCTATCTTGACTCATCCCTCTCGCGACCCACCCTAATTAGTGACAAATTTGGGTTCAAAATTGACCCGATAATTATTTAGGGACGGGTGAGAAATATGTTTAACTCATCCCAATCGGTCCCACACTCACCCTTAATTAATTGAACACAAATGAAAGTAAAAATGAATTATTAAAAAAATAAAAATGATCACCTTGGGAGCCATCTTAGCAATATTTTGATGATTCTCAAATCTCCCATTTTATTTTATTTCTCTTAAAAATTCAACTACCAAACAAATTATCTAAAGAAAAATTTTCCTAACGAATAATTAATGTTGTGCATAATTTAACGATCATATAAACATGATTATATTGTCGACATATCAAAATTTAACTCTATATAAATACATCTAGGTATTTATTCTCTTCATAATTTGTGTTAATGATAATAATTGGATGTCATTTAACTATTTTGATTTCATGCATAATTTACATGATTTGATAACCTTTTTTCTAACCTTATATCAGGGAAAGAGACATCCCAATCAAGGTTAGAAAAGGGCATTATCTTCTTATTATAATGAGAATTACTTATCATCTAATAATAAGAAAATTTTGATACCGGATCAAATTTATATTACAATACCAAAAAGTGATAAGAGTTCGATTCTTAAAAGCGACATTTGTTGAGAGAATCAGCCATATACCTAGAAATGATTAGTTCCTGAACCAAAAAAATTATATTACAATGATGAATGCAGGTGAAAAACTTGATTAAGTAAGTAATTCCAGCCTATTGGGTCATGATCACTCTTCTTCTTTTCTTGTTACTTTTTTATTTGTAAAGTTTCTGTCAGGAAGCAGATATATTAATGTAATTATCTGAACTCAAGAACTCACTTTTTGTATCTTTCAATTTTATTAACTGAGATTTAATGACTTGATTAAGATACAATCATCCCTCTCAAAATCTTTATACATGGCTTCACGTTTTAAAATTTCCATTGGTGGAGTGACCCTTGCCATGAGGATAACTTGTCATAACGGGAAAAGAACTTCTCTAATTTGAATGGAAAAGAAAATCAACAATAAGATGATTATTTATGTTCCTAAATATTTATTCCTACTATCTACTGATTAATTGTTTTTGAAGTTTAATATTTTACTAAATTATGATTGATGAATGGAATGAACTAATATATATATATATATTAGAGTAATAAAGTCTCATCCTTAATTATATTGTCACCATTATATGCACAAGAAATTTAAATTTTAAAGTATTTTTATCATCATATTAGCCAATACTCCTAACAACTAAATTAAAAAACTCATATTCGTCAATCATATTGTTATAATTATTAAGATAATTTTAAAGTTTTTTTTTACCAACAGGTATTGGTTCGTGGTATATGTTTAATTCTCCTTAAGCAAGTCACGGTTTCGAGTCTTGTGGATGGAAAAATACCATTGAGAGAATTATCTCTACATACCTGTGGATGTTTCCGACTCGGACATGATTGCCTCAAGTGTGAGAATACATGTGAAAAACTAAAAAAAATTGGTATATTATGTAAGAAATACATGTTTGATCTCGTATGACATTACTTGCTTGCTAGGGAAACAATCATACATTTAAAAGATATCGATTTATTACTCATTGTGAGAAAGATACATTGATTAACATAACAAATATTAGCCAATAATGCTAATAACTAACTCTAATTTAAAATCCCTATAGTTTATTTCCTTTTGTTTAAATGTCTAAAGTTCTCTTATAGTGACCTTAACATATACCAAAGAGGTGTTGCTATGTTATCTCTCTGCATTCGGAATACTCAAATTAAGGGCAGGACTGGTGTTCCAATTCAACTTCTATTTTATCACCATTGCTTCATTGACTCATCTTGTCACTTTCACTTCCTTTTTCTCAACCCTATATCTTTTAATGTCAATTTTCTTAATATTGCTTTTTCAAATTTTACACATTAGACCAAATACACTAATCATTCAGATGAATTGAGATATTTTTGAGGAGGTTAGGGTACTAAATAAAGATTACAACACATGACATTAATCAAATTTTAACATATATAATTTAAATTTATTTTCAATATTTTTTCATAAATAGGAATACAAATATTCTCCTCATATTTCAGTACTACACTCTCCAATATTAGAGATGAGTAACTTAAATTAAATATATCAATGACAAATTGGTTTGGTTTGGCCCATACACCATGATAACATTTACCCAATATAATCCAATGTGCATATTTATGAAGATAAATTATTTATACTAAAATAACTATGTTTATCTACCTTGAACTAATAATCAAGTATCACCACATATAATATTATTAACTTTAAAATTTAATCTAATTTTTATTTGATATATATTTATCAAAATCCGATTTAATGATATTAGATTATGCATAAAGAAATATGATAAGAGATCTAAACTCCATATATAGTGCTCTTGTATGATCCCATGTTCCATGTAAAAATATCCTAAAGTTCTCTTTCTATATATATATATAAATAATGATGACGTCATTCTAAGTTGGACCTTCTTGCAAGGACAAGAGATATTGGGCCTTCCTAACCTTATATTGGAACAAAGTTATTTCACATTTTATCTTCCATTTAATATTTTTTCCCATGGCTTTATAAGATGGCTTCCTCCACCATCATATACTTTTTTCAAACAGAAATAAGATTCTTCCTATCCATATAAAAATAAAAATAAATAAATCTGACACGGATCATAAATATTAAAATGTTTTAAACATTAGTCTTGAACATTTCATTGATTGTTGGAGAAAGATTAACCAATTAATATTCTAAAAATCAATATTTAATTCTCAAATACAGAAAATAACAATCACAATTGTTCTTTAGTACTGAACGAGAATGGTAGCTATTGAATGCCCGGTAGAATGAAGATGATCAGAAGTCTTGGTCGAAATGTCATCTGGACCCGTCGGGGGAGGTACCTAAAAAGATTCTCTGACGATCAAGTCAGTAAAGAGTATTTAGAGAGAGAATAAGAGAGAAATTAGAGCAATAATAATATGTGCAAGCAATAAATAAGAGAATGAGAATTAATTATACTATCTGTGTGAGATCCTCTATTTATAGAGTTTGAGGGTTGCTGATGTGGCGCCTAGCCATTGGTTAATACATGGTGGGTACAATGGAGATTTGTTGGATTGTCCTTGTTCACCCTGCAGATTTGCAATTGTCGAATTGTCAGGGGCAGGTGGAATGTGCAGGCGGCGTGACAGGTGGAACGTCAGCTCGCATTAAAGGCGAGTCAGTGGCGCATTGATAGTAAGGTCAAATATGCATTAATGACGTGTCAAAAACATTAATGGTGCGTCCGAAACATTTGTGATACTTGTAGTAGGTCTGGCTCACCTTAGGCGGGCGAACCTGATATGGCTTAATAAGACCACATGCTTGAGGCAAGCTAGAAACTACCCGAATTTATCCAGGGAGGAACAACAATATCCCAAAAACAAAATAGCCTAATAAAAACCTGCAAAAATATTGGACATTCCATTAAAATACACCATAGTGAGAAAAACATTAAATGTTTAATCAACACTAACCAATCATAGTGGTAGTCTATATGGAAAGTGGATCTCATAAAATATGAGTGAACCAACTAATAATTGAGTTAAGAGAGGGTCGTTAACGTAATTAGAGGATCATCGAACTCATCTTACTTGTCTCACAAGTAGTAAGTATTAAGTTGTTTTAAGAATTAGTCTTGTACATTTCATTATTAGTTAAACGAAGTTAAATCAATCAATATTATATAAGAGTATGGGTGAGCATTGGTCGGGTTGGGACAGATAAGGCGTGTCCCTTATTCGACTATACATGTTAGTTGAATCATTTTTTAACTCTAATCTCACCTTAGACCCGAAGATAACCTTGTCCTAAATATTAATTGGGTGGCCTTTGAACTTGAATCTGGCCCTAGACTAGAGTTAGCAAATGGGTCTGGATGGGTTTGAGTAGTGCACTACTCAAACCCGCCTCTCGTTCGACTATTTTAGGTTTCAGACCCACCCTAAACTCGTGCAAGTACCTATTGGGTTGCTACCTATGGGTCCTTGAGCACCCAATAGATTCATGGGTACCCATAAATTTAGAAAATATTTAAAAAAATTGAAAAAAACTTACATATTTGTGCATGTGCTTATAATCATGCCAGTTATTTCACACAATAAAAAAGGAGAAAAATGATAATAACAACTGTAAAACATAATTAAAGTACAAGTGCACAACTTTAAATTATCATTTAAATATAAATATTTTTACTAAAAATATAATTTAAAATAAGACAATAAAACATATCAAACCTATAATATTCACCCATCAACATAACATGACTTCATAATTGTGGATTAACAAATATCACATAACAATTATGAGGAAAAATATGTTTAGTTATTTTTGTGTGTATATATATATATAGGAATTGTGGGTGTGGATATTCATGGGCATGGGTACCTCATTACCTAGATCCGGACCTGTTTTACAGTGGTTTCAAAATTTTCGGTCTCAACTACTCGCAGGTCCAAAATTAAGGACTCGGATCTGACCCATTGCAAGTATCACCGATGGGTACCCACAGTCCCTAGTACTAATTGCCATTCCTACCGTAGACCCAATTAAATATGGTTTGTATTCATTTTAGATAAAATATTCTCAATATTATCTATATGTAATTTGACATATAAAATAGTATATGTATATACAATGAAAAATTATAGAACCACTGAGATCAAAGAGTTATCATTACTCTGTGCATAATTGAATACAAACACATACAAATATGACGAATGAGTGATCATGAGACGAGTCGGGTTGGGTCGTGCTTATCCCATACTTAACCCTAAATATTCACTAAGTTTAATTTTTGAATTCGAACTCAACCCTAGACCTGATCATATTCAGGTCCGATCATGATTGGGTCATACTGAGTGAGCGGGTAGGGTCAGGTCGTGTTCACCCCTATATAAGAGAAAATGATATATGTATTGACAATGTAATAGTTTTATACAGTCTCATTGTATTATTTACCATTAATATTTAATCATTATTAACTCTCTAAAAATAATACAAAGGAATGATGAATAATACACTAGATAAATATTGCACTCATTATATAATATTAAAAGTCAATATTAAATCCTTAAAAAACAATCACAATATTCCAAACAAAACACATTTGAAATACCACCATGGTGAAAAAACATTAAATTATTAATGAAAACTAATCAATCACAATTAGTAAGTATTGAAATGTTTTAAGGATTAGTCTTAGACATTTTCATTAATAATTGAATAAAGTTCGACAACTCAACATTCTATAAGGTAAAATATTAATATTACCTAAAAATAGAAAAGAACAATCACAATATCCCCAAAAAAAGTACACTAACAAAACCCTTAAAAAAATCTTGGACTTCATATTGAAATCACGTCATATTCAGAAAAAAAATAAATTATTAACCAAACACTAATTAACCATAATGTAGTCATGTTGAAAGTGGACCCAGCAGAATAAGGGTATACCACGTAATTTAGTTGAGAAAACAGGGTCATTTAAGTAAATTACAGGGTTTCTTGGCTACCCTTAAGTGTCTCACAGAGCGTACATATATACGTATTCTCAGCGCTTCCATTTTCTCATCAACACACAGAGAGAAGAGATTCATCACTCTATAATCCTTATCTAACATCTTTTCATTCTTCCATTTCTTCTTCTAAAATTCTCTCCCTTCTTCTCTCTGGATCTGTCACCTTTTTGTAAGTTCTTCTCACTTTTTACTCAAAATTTTACTGTGAAACGTGTTTATGATCCTAGTGATTCCCATTTCTGTTTCTGTGATTTTTTGTGAGAAATGACTTGGCTTTGTGGCAAATGAGTTTTTTCTATGATCTGGGTATAGCTCCTTTTTGATAGATCTGTGATGATTGTGAAGATGGTGTTTTCACTGTTTATGCTGTTGTGTTTCATTTTCACGTGAACATTTCAGCTGATGTTAGGGGGAAATAAAAATCAGATCTTAATTCGATTTGTAATTCTGGGTTCTTATGTATGCTTGAATCTGTTCAATGTGATTGGTTATGTAAAAGAATTCTGAATTCTGTGTTCTGTAGTTTTATGACTTGTGAGGAATCTTAGTATTGTCACCAATTTTGGTTGATTTTCGTGTGTTCCATGTTTTGTTGTGTTTTAATTTTCTCCCTAGATTTTGAAGAGTGAACTTCTTTCGAAAAGTTCATTGATGAATAATTCAACCTATTGTTTGTTTGTTTTTACATCTTAATTCTTAACTAACTGAATCCACAACATGTTGGGAGATTAATTTGGAAAATAGCATTTGATTCATTTCTGTTTCTGGCTCTAAATTATAATTTGTGTAATGCGATTCGTCTTTGTTTTTGTTATAGAAGTTACCAGACATGGGTTCATATACCCCAAAGAATATCCTCATTACTGGGGCAGCTGGATTTATTGCATCTCATGTTGCGAACCGACTTGTCCGGAGCTACCCTGACTACAAAATTGTTGTCCTTGACAAGCTTGATTACTGCTCAAATTTGAAGAATCTCATTCCTTCAAAATCATCACCCAACTTCAAGTTTGTGAAGGGAGATATTGGTAGTGCTGATCTTGTCAACTACCTTCTCATCACCGAGTCCATCGACACTATAATGCACTTTGCTGCACAAACTCATGTTGACAACTCATTTGGTAATAGCTTTGAGTTCACCAAGAACAACATATATGGTACTCATGTGCTGTTAGAAGCCTGCAAAGTAACTGGCCAGATCAGGAGGTTCATTCATGTGAGCACTGATGAGGTATATGGGGAGACTGATGAGGATGCTGTTGTCGGAAACCATGAGGCTTCTCAACTTCTTCCCACAAACCCGTACTCTGCGACGAAAGCTGGGGCAGAAATGCTTGTCATGGCATATGGTAGGTCATATGGTTTACCAGTTATCACGACTCGTGGAAACAATGTTTACGGCCCCAATCAGTTTCCTGAGAAGTTAATTCCGAAGTTTATCCTCCTGGCTATGCAAGGAAAGAATCTTCCGATTCATGGGGATGGTTCTAATGTGAGGAGTTATTTATATTGTGAAGATGTTGCAGAGGCATTTGAACTTATCCTTCACAAGGGAGAGGTTGGCCATGTTTACAATATTGGGACAAAGAAGGAAAGGAGAGTTATTGATGTGGCCAAAGATATATGCACACTATTCAAAAAGGATCCAGAAGCTAGCATAAAATTTGTAGAGAACAGACCGTTCAATGATCAGAGATACTTTCTCGATGATCAAAAGCTAAAGATCTTGGGTTGGTCTGAGAAGACCACTTGGGAAGAAGGCTTGAAGAAAACCATGGATTGGTATACACAGAATCCTGATTGGTGGGGTGATGTAACCGGAGCACTGATTCCTCATCCGAGGATGCTGATGATGCCTGGTGGCTTGGAGAGACACTTTGAAGGATCTGAAGATGAAAAATCTGCATCCTTTGGCTCAACTAATACCCGGATGGTGGTTCCATCAACCAAGAACACTGGCACTCAGCAGAAACCCCCTTTTAAGTTCTTGCTCTATGGTAGAACTGGGTGGATTGGGGGTTTGCTGGGAAAGTTGTGTGAAAAGCAAGGGATTCCATATGAATATGGAAAAGGGCGCCTGGAGGATCGTAACTCACTTATCGCCGATCTTCAGCATGTGAAGCCAACCCATGTTTTTAATGCTGCAGGAGTAACGGGCAGACCCAATGTTGATTGGTGCGAATCTCATAAAACAGAAACCATCCGCACCAATGTTGCCGGTACTCTAACATTGGCTGATGTCTGCCGAGAGCAAGGGATCTTGATGATAAATTTCGCCACTGGTTGCATATTTGAGTATGATGCAGCACATCCAGAGGGATCTGGAATTGGTTATAAAGAGGAAGACAAGCCCAACTTCATTGGCTCTTTCTATTCCAAAACTAAAGCTATGGTATGTTTTCTTACATGATATGGTTTTATCATTCCCTTTTAATTATGAAACATCTCAAATAATAAACTTTATTTGAATTTTGAGCAGGTTGAGGAGCTCTTGAGAGAATATGACAACGTGTGCACCCTTAGGGTTCGCATGCCGATTTCATCCGACTTGAGCAACCCACGCAACTTCATTACAAAGATTTCCCGTTATAACAAGGTCGTTAACATCCCGAACAGCATGACTATTTTGGATGAACTTCTACCTATTTCAATCGAAATGGCAAAGAGGAACTTGAAGGGCATCTGGAACTTCACAAATCCCGGGGTTGTGAGCCATAATGAGATCCTCGAGATGTACCGGGATTACATTGACCCTAACTTCAAGTGGACTAACTTCACACTTGAAGAGCAAGCCAAAGTTATAGTTGCTCCTAGAAGCAATAATGAGATGGATGGATCCAAATTGAAGAAAGAGTTCCCAGAATTGCTTTCCATCAAGGAATCACTTATCAAGTTTGTCTTTGAGCCAAACAAGAAATAAACAACTTCATGTTTTGGACATTGCAGTTATGTGTTGGGGATACATTAATCACTTATTATTCCACTGTTCTATTCAGTTAATGTGTGTAGTAAGTGGCCTCAGTATTATAATTGTGTTAGGAATGTTTCCTAAGCTTTCATTTCTAGATCTTTATTTAAGTTCTTGGTATCATTAGCAGCATTAGATAGGGGTATATGTTATCTGAAAGTTTGTGGTGGCCAACTTTTAAATTATATAAGCTTGTATTCTTTTGTTACTCATCTTTAATGGAAATTTAGAATAAGAGATGTTCAAATTTTTTACATTATTGAGATGTAACTTGGGTACTTATCTGTAATGTAGAATGAAAATTCAGGAATAAGAAAAGCTTTATCATTAGTTAAACTAAAAGGTGTTACTGTTAATTTCATCAACAAAAAACTAATATATACTGATATACTTGTATTGACAAAAGTCAAAAGTGTCTCTCATCAATTTTGTAATATGTCTACTTGTCTTGCAAACATATAACTAATTTTATAATGAGATTAAAGTATGTCTTTCATATAGATAACTTATTTTCTTCCGCCAATAAAAATAGGGCAAATGTATTGTTTTGTTTTAGAAATATTTTTGTAAAAAATAATTAAATATGATACATTTCATGACTTTTTAGTGGTTGTAGGAGATAACTTGTCTCCTTATATTAGGAGATACTTTCTTCTCTTTTATAAAATGATATTATTTTAGACAAAAAAAATAAATAAGAAAGTGATATTATTGTCTTTATATAATTAATTGTCAAATTATGTAATATTATTTCTTTTAGAAGTTTGCACAAAATTCCTTTTAAATTGAAACTATGAACATTTCAACAAATTTTCTTTAGAAATTTATATATACCTCAACCTAGTAGATATAATTTTAACTTTCATGGTATAAGTGAAATATTTATGCATATTCAATATAAATATATAATAAATATATTATCTACCATTTATTTAGATTATTGTTATTAAGGGTTAATAATAATTAAATGTGAATGATGGATAAAACAATGATATTATATAAAATTCATACACTGTCGATGCACACATCTTTTCTATTAAACAATTAGTTGCAACAACAAAAGACTTGTTGATAATAGAAACATAACTACATTCTCTTGATTAATGTCTCGAGCTTGTAGATATTCTCAGATTAATCATGATCATCTCTCATAGATAATATTCGTGGTCTAGACCAAAATATATATAATTTCTCCAATATAAACTTTGGGGAATATTAATAATTGTATAAAGAAAGTTGTTTAAGGAAGATAAAAGAATTATTCTCTTGAAAACTAATGTGCTCATGATTTTGGAAATATTAAATTTATCCTTTCAATATGTACCCAAACAAAATCTCTTTCCAATATTTGTTTTTTTTGTATTCCTTAAACAATTACTAGATACATTCTTCTAGTAAAAAATTACTTAATGAAAAATCATCTCAAGCGAAATAGGATAATTTGTCCCAAAAAATATATTATATCTTTATATTCCTAATCAATTAAACTTCATAAAATAATAAAAATATTAGTCTCTATTTTATGATTTTTCTTTTAATTAAATTAATTCTTAATCAGAAAATAACAGAATGTGAAACAACAATTAGGACATAATTTTCATTCATGTCAGATTCCATTTAATTATATATATATATATATA
>NC_032016.1:20209120-20289326 GCF_001865875.1 Lupinus angustifolius
TATATATATATATATATATATCCACACGAGTACCACGTTCCTACAAGGAATATTTTTTATTTAAAAAATGATATTAATATCCTTTTTTGGTATCTAAACCAATTAATATACACTTAGTTAGAAGGAGGTACTTTGCATTAAAATTAGGGAATTATAAAATACATTTCTTACATCTTAGCCTGAGAGATTTCTATAATTGAGATTTGAAGATATAATAATGTACTTACTAATACCCGTGCGTCATTTTTTTGCTTTTTATTAACATATAATTTGTCCACTTACTCCACTACCATTATCAATCCCTTTGGAGTTATTATTAGAAGGGTCCTTGTTCACTCTATAACTATATTCTATTCTTACTCGTTTCTCTCAAGTCCCAAGAACAATTACAACGAGTACCACGCCCCAAGCAAGATTATTAATTTATTCAATAGTGCATTCACGAGCCAAACTTGTTTGTTTGGAAATTCATGCAATATTTCATCAGAGGCGGAACTATCAAAGTGCAGGTTGGGGCCTATCTGAAATTTAAAATATAATAATAAAAGATTTATTTTACTTAAAATCTAATTTATTAATTTTGGATAAGATGTTTAAAATACACAGTATTACTTTCACCATTATTCACTATTAATTTATTCAGTGTTCATTCAACAATCTAGTACAAAGCCAAAAATTTATTATCCTATTTAATATTCACCATTGTTCACACTTAATAAGAATAAACTATAGTAAAAGCCAGTACGTATTTGTGTATATGAAAATATTTTATTTCATACTAAATCATCTTACATATTGTAAAGTAATATTTTCTTTATTAATGATTGATTTACAAGTGGCACATGTCACTTTACTGTGAGTAAAAGAATTCATAAGAAGATATAGTAAGAGAATATAACATTATATTTTTTACTTTTTTGTATGTACTTTTTAGCATATTCCACATCTGTGTGTTTTACCAATAATTTTTATGCTATATTCTTATTTTCTCAATTGATATTGCAATATTCTTATTTACTCAATTGATATTGCAATATCATTATTCATATTGTGTGTAATTATTGATATTATTGACATATTCTAAATTTTTGTTTAACAAATTTAGTTGTTAATTGATGTTAATTGGAATTAATGTTATTCTGAAACTTCTAAGCAATTATATATTTCTTTATATTTTATTATTCCTGAATCAATTAAAATTTGTTGTCCCCTCTAAAATTTTGATCAACATTTGTCATTGTATTTTTTTTTATCATTTTAACTTTTGCTGCATGCCATATCACTGCACTAGAAGACCCCAATTACATCATTTTTATATTAATTTCCCTCTCAGTGATGTATGTCATGCACCATATCACAAGTTATACAAATTTAGTAGTCATTATTCAGTAATCTATCAAAAGAATGGAGATTATATATCTCAATTCTTGTCATATTTTGTGTCTCTAATTAAAAAGTGTCATTAAATTAAAAAAATAATATGATTCTTATTTAAAAAATGTGATAATAGAAATTCATAATAATTCATAATAATAATCATTACTTAAAAATTCATAATAATTCATAATAGTGATGTCTACAAAATATGATCATTATTTAAAAATTCATAATAATAATTACATGTTTATTATGTTTTATGTATTTTATGTACATATTTTATATACATGTCTCAAACATATCAGATATGTATTATATCTGATACTCGTATCAATATTGGTACTTCATAGTTAATTACTCATGAATATTTTAGTTATATGAAAACATAATGTATGCCAAGTAGCAGATTGAAGAAGCTGGTGACAAGATTGCCATTGTTTAGGCGTCATGTTTGTTTCTGCTTAGTTGAATACAGTTATGTGATCATGTTTTATTATGGCTTGGATTTTAGACCGAATTGTTAGAACATGAGAGATTAAAGAAGTAAAGGTGAAAGAAAATTAGAAAGAATTGTGCAGAATGATAAGCAAATGAATGAGAGAATAACCACTTTCTATTTCAGGAATTTCAAGTAGTTGTTAGTTAGGTGCACCTTTCCTTATATAGTAAGTACACAAATCACAATTAACTAACTTTTGAATTATAAACTAACACCCCCATGATTTGATAGATTCTATTTGATGAGGAAAGACAATCCCAAAATCAATAGTTCCTTTTAAGTATCTGAGAACTCTCTTGGCTGCAAGTACATGAGAGTTCTTTGGATTGCTCATAAATCTGCTTGCTAGTCCTACACTGAAGGAGATTTCAGGTCTTGTGTGACAAATATATATGAGACTACCCACTATCTACCTGAATGCAGTGGCATTTGCATCCTCTTCTTCCTCACACTTTCCTAGCTTTAGATTAGTTTCTGCTGGAGTTTCAGTTGAGTTACAATTCATCATATTGAATTTGCTCAGCACTTCAAGTAGATACTTCCTTTGATGCATAACAAGCCCCGTTTTGTGTGATGAAATTCCAGACCAAGGAAGTATGAGAGTCTTCCTAGGTCTGTCATCTCAAACTCTCCTTTCAAGCTTACCTTCAACTCTTCAATTCCCTTTGGACAACTTCCAGTGATAAGGAGATCATCAACATAGAGACAAATAAGCAGGACATCTTTGTTCTGGTTTGTTGATTTGGTGTACACACCATATTTCACTTCACATTTATAAAAACCAGAGTTGAACAAGAACTTGTCAATCCTCTTGTTCCATGCTCTAGGTGCTTGCTTCAATCCGTAGAGTACCTTCTTTAATCTGAACACTTTGTGCTCACTTCCTTTAGTGATGAATCTTGGAGGTTGTGTGATGTACACTACTTCTTTCAATGGACCATTTAAGAAAGCTGATTTTATATCTAGTTGTCATAAGCTCCATTTGTTCCAACTGGCCAGAGCTATTATTAGTCTTATTGTCTCCAATCTAGCCACTGATGCAAACACCTCAGAGTAATCAAGTCCTTCCTTATGCATAAATCCTCTTGCAACTAATCTAGCTTTATGCTTGGCTATTGTCCCATCGGGCTTCAATTTTACTTTGAAGATCCACTTGACAGAGATTGGCTTCTTTTTAGTTGGCAAGTCCACCAATTCCCAAGTGTCATTCTTTTCTATTGACTTGATTTCTTCTATCATTGCTGCCTTCCAAGTTCTGTTTGACACTGCCTCTTCAAAACTGATAGATTCAGCATCAGCAAACAATGCTAAATGTTTTACCATTTCTCCTTCTTGATTTACTGTATCATCAGTGCTCAAGACATAGTCTGATAGCCACATAGGTGGGTTCCTTATTCTTGTTGGCCTAGAGCTTTCTTGTTGGAGTGATGGAGTTGTTTCCTGTCCTCTTTCATCTATCACTGATTCATCATGATCCCAATCTAGATGCACTTTAGTCAGAGAATTTGGATTTTCCTTTAGACCTTTCCATGAGCTTGACTCATCAAAGTACACATCCCTACTAAACATAACTTGTTTTGTATCAGGATTGTATAGTTTGTATGACCCTGTAGAGTTATATCCCAATAGAATCATAGATTCAGCTTTGTTGTCAAGCTTCTTCCTCTTTTGATCTGGTATGTGTTTGTAGTAAAGAGATCCAAAAATTATCAGATGTTTCACAGAGGGTCTTACTCCTGACCAGGCTTCTTCGAGTACTTGACCAGCAAGTCTTTTGGTTGGGCACCTGTTTAGGATATACTGCAGTGATGCTGCCTCACCCCAATATTCATGTGGCAGTTCCTTTCCTTTTAGCATGTTTCTGATCATATTCAGGATGGTTCTATTTCTCCTTTCTGCTATGCCATTGTGTTGAGGTGTGTATGGAGCCATTACCTCATGCACAATCCCTTGTTCTTTGTAGAAATCATCAAATTCACTTGATGTGAATTCCCCTCCACCATCACTTCTCAGAATCTTTATGCATTTTTCAGAATGTTTTTCTACCAAGTTCTTGAACACTGAGAATACATCACTTTTTGCCTTTATGAGATACAACCACAATTTCCTGCTCAGTTCATCCACAAATGTTACAAAGTATCTACTTCCCCCTAATGAGGGTGTGTCAAAAGGACCACACACATCAGAGTATACAACATGTAGTAATTCATTGGCTCTTGAGGGGGTGTATGCACTAAATGAGGATTTGGGTTGCTTGCTTATTTGACAGTTTGCACATACCTTGTTAGGAGCATGAATTTGTGGTAGTCCTTTGACCATGTCTTTATTTCTCAGTGTGCTCAAGTCTCTAAAGTTCAAGTGACCAAACCTCAGGTGTCATAAACATGATTCCTCTGTTTGAGAAGTAGCTGATAGGCAATGTGTTTCGAATGCTCTTAGACTCACTTGGAAGTAAGGGTGGAAACGGGTCAGGCCGCCTATCAGGGGCCTATTACCTGGCCTATAACAGGCTAGGCCAGGCCAGACTTTTTTCACTAACAGGCCAGGCTCAGGCTTTCTAAAAAGCCTATTTAGCTTAACATGTCAGGCTTTATACTATATTAATATAAATAATATTATTATATATGTAATATTAATATAAAAATGTATACAAAAATATAATTTAATTATTAGAATTAGATGAGCCTAACTAAAAGTATGCCTATAAGCTCATTTAAATGTAGACATAGTAGCCTATTTCATGACCATATAATATAATAGGCCTTTAAACAGGCCAGACTCAGGCTTTGAATTTTTTTTTAAACAGACTAACAGGTCAGACCCAGGCTCCTATATGCTATATAGGCTGGGTCTGCTTAAGGCAAAGCCTGGCCTGTTTCCACCCTTACTTGGAATGTCCTATTTTGTGCTAGAGGTACCCTTAGAATCTTCTTGTTTTCAGCATCAAAGATTTCTAGAATGCCTTGATGCATATGCACTAAGAACCCCTTTTCCACCAATTGTCCCAAGCTCAATAGATTACTCTTCATGTTGGGGACATAGAGAACATCAGCTATCAGTACATTCCTACTAATCAAGACATCACATGTCTCTTCTGCTTGGATGAGCCTGCTATCTGCAAATCTCATATTGCTCTTCCTGCTGTCATCAAAATTGACCAACCAATTCCTATTTCCAGTCATGTGGTTTGAGCAACCTGAGTCAATGTACCATTTATCATCATTGCTTGGCTCACAATCTGTAGTCATCATCAGCAATATTGGTTCATCATCTAGACTTTCAGTGCTCTCTTTCTTGGCCAAGTGAGTTTCATTTTGAGACTTGCCAAGATTCCTACCATGGCTTGGAGTTGATTAACATTCACTGCTGAAATGTCCAATTTTATCACAGTTGAAACATTTCAGCTTCTTCCTATCCACCCTTTTCTTGTTCCCTTGCCACCTCTGATATTCTCCTCTTCTTGATGATTGTTCTCCATGATCAGACTCAGACATTTCTTGGTCAGTGTATTGAGAATTCTTGAAATTCCCTTTTCTTTGATCTTTTCCTCTGTTTCTGCCCCTTTGACCTCCATTTTTTCCATATCCTCCTCTTCTTGAGGTGTAAGCCTGTAGAGCCTATTCAGCTGGCTTCTCCATTGACCTTTATATTAGTCTTTGTTCATGAGCTTCAAGTGATACTTGAAGATCCCCTATCTACAATTCCTCCATCTTCTTAGATTCCTCAATTGCAACAACAATATGATCAAATCTGAGGTTGAGAGTTCTCAATATCTTCTCAACTATAGTCTGATTTGTGATCTTCTCACCACTTGCTTTCATCACATTGGTATGGTTGATTACTCTATTGAAAAATTCTGCAACCCTTTCACCCGAGTTCATTTGCTTGAGCTCATATTGTCTTCTCATGGTTTGTAACCTTATCTTCTTCAATTGTTCAGCTCCTTCATTGCTCTTCTCAAGAATTTGTCATGCTTCCTTTGCTGACCTTGCCTCTGATATCTTCTCAAAGTGTGCTTCATCAACACATTGATGTAGCAAGAACATAGCCTTGCAGTCTTACTTTTTGCACTCTTTGTATATTGCCTTTTGTACTTCAGTTGAAGTCTCTGTCAGCTCTGGAAGTCCTTCTTCCACAATTTCACTTACATCTTGGAATCTCATAATAGCTATCATTTGGATTCTCCATCGATTCCAATTCTTTCCATCGAGTATCGGCAAATTTGCTGGAAAACCAGTTTGTCCCATTGGTGTTGAAGAAGAATTCACGAAATTAAGTGAGAAGAAGAAGAATAAGATAAAGAAGAAGAATCAAACCTAGCTCTTGATACCAATTTTGTTAGAACATGAGAGATTAAAGAAGTAAAAGTGAAAGAAAATTAGAAAGAATTGTGCAGAATGAGAAGCAAATGAATGAGAGAATAACCACTTTCTATTTCTGGAATTTCAAGTAGTTGTTAGTTAGGTGCACCTTTCCTTATATAGTAAGTACACAAATCACAATTAACTAACTTTTGAATTACCACACAATAGTCTTCGAAGTTCAAACTATCTATCCACAAATTGAAGCCAAGCAACGAAAACTATATATATATATATTGTTTCTGATAGTGGCTTTTCATCCATAAGAGTTCCAAGATCAAGCCATGGAAAGCGAAGTTTAAAATATCAAAGCACATTATGAGGACTTTGAATTCGAGTGGCCAATTAAATTCTTTTTACAGATGGAAGGTTAAAAAAAGCATATAGCCATAGCATTTCAGACAGTTTAACTGACATCATAGATGGATAGCCTCCTCTGTGCCTACAACCTGAAACAGCAAATACATGAATATTCAGAATGGATAGTTGAGTAAAATTAGTAGAACTCACCGAAGTTTCTTCCTCACGTGAATAACTGGGTGCGGTTACGTGAGAGCAGAGGCCGCTTAATCGGGGACAGTATTAAGTTCCTCAAAGTCATTGACGGGTTACTTGTAGGACCAGGTCCAAAAACAGGGTGAGCTCCACCCCTTCTGTTCCCAGCATCCCCTACAATTACTGCTTGTTTTGCTGGTGAGCCAACAGAGATGTCAAAGTGACCAGAGTTATTGCTGTTTTGTCTTGCAGGCCACACATCCTCTCTTGGTCCTGGAGTTTCAGGAGTAAATACCGGGCGACCTGCAACAAATAAGTTACCTACTTTTGGAAATATCTAAGCAAAAACTATGTTATTGGACTCTCAAGTTTGTATATCAAACTTCTATAACTTAAGAGGTTCCCTCTTTCTTTCCCAAAAAAAGAAATTGATCAAACATGGAGTCCAAACAGACTTTTTTGAAACAAAAACAAAGTCATAATTCATGCTTTCGTCATTTTATTTCCATAATAGGTACCTTAAATACTCCATTTAGTTTTCACTTTTCAAGAAAGCTAATTGAAATTTTAATATATCTTAAAACACTTCTTATTGACATTAAGACATAGTATCTTTTGACTGTTGAAAGAAGAGGTTACCTTTTCTGCCAGTTTCTCTGTCATCCATTATGTTAGGTGCGTTAGAGAACAAATCAGGCTCACTTCTGGAATAAAAGTTGCTTGCAGGCTGTATGCTAGACCGCTTCACTGACTCGAACTCACTTCTCAGCTGGTCATACATTTCATCTAATTTTCTTTTCTGCCTGGAATTGTAATAACTTTAAGGTATCAAAAACTCGGGTGATTTGTACAAGCTAGGAAAGTGAAGGACACTGACCTGGATTTTTCAGCAAATTTTTCCTGGAGTTCTTGATTGTCCTTGGTTAAGGTCTCAATTTCCTGTTGCATCATCTGGCACCTCTTGGCCATCTTTTGGTAGGCAGTATGCACTTGCTCTAGCTTTTCTGTAAACTTCTCTTGCATCACCTCACATTTCTGCCGGCATTGAGCTATAATTCTGTTCATCTTAAACTGCATTTCCAGTTCTTTTTGGCCAATGTAGAACATCACACTTCTGTATGCACTCTTCATCACTAAATTTGCTCAGGGAAAAACATATGGCCTAATGTATCCTCTTAATTTGTAGAATTTCAGGTTATAAACTTCATTTACTTAAGTCAGATCATCAGACAGTACAGGGGGTTATACAAAATGGCATTAATATCATAAATTCTATGCATTCTCTCTAAACAATGGGCATAGAGGATACGTATTTGCGGTGATATTCCAGCCATGGCCATCTGCAACAGAAAACAAAACAATGATTGGCAGCAAAACTAGAGCATATAAAGAAAAACAACAGCAAGCTAAATTAATCAAGTTACAGAAAAAATCTGAGCCATGTATAGCCACTAATACGCAGGAGAATACTTACATTTATCCACTCATCATTGGGATTGATATCCACAGGTTTCATGAGACTGATAAGAAGAGAAACATAAATTTGAGAAGTACAAGTCATCTATCAGGCTAAATATTGTCAAACCAAAATTTAATAATGATGACAGAAGCGTCACATGACAGCACAAATATAGGTACTAGCTCTTGACATGTACTCTAGAATCAATGATAGAACCAGCACAACAAATGTGAGTACAAATTGCTGAGGGTAAGGGGTGACTAATGCCATTGGATGACAGTTTTAATCAGTATTCTATCAGGTGAATTACAAGCATTTTTACATATTTGTCTGGTGATAAATAAGAAATATCAATTAACCCATACCTCTTCGAAAGGACTTGATCACAAATAGGGCATGCTCCATCATTACTTAATATCTTATTGGCATCATCGGTGCCTTTGAACTGGGTCAAGGAAACCAGATATCAAAGATATATGCACACTAACCACTTTAATAACAGAACACAATCAACCTATTTGGAATGAACTATATTGATTATATAAAAAAGGAGGAAATCAAGTTCAAAATTGCATTCATCTGGATACACAATAGGTGACCACATGTTGTGGAAATGGCTCGTCCTTCTATTTCTCGCCAGCATGCATTGCACCTCATTTTAGCTGTCGGATACTAACTTTACACGTTGGCATGTGCTAGGGTCAAAATACCTGCAAGATAAAAGATAAGAAATAAAAGCCACTGGTCATGATTCTTTATGGATAAACAAGACTACATGCTTTACTCAAAGGCAGAGAAAAAATGGAGCAAGCTTATTTACTTAAATGGCAAGCATAATCTACCTCAACATTAGTACCTATGATATCAATGAAATAGTCCTACTAATAAAGCAGCCAGCAGTTTCTTATTTCAAAAAAAACGAGATGAACACAATTGTTTTTGGCCTTCGAGTAGGTCAATATGAGAGCCACAGATAAGTTAATTTGATTCTTAAGCAACAGGTTACTTTAAAGTGAGAATCTAGGACTGCATCTTCATGTAAAGATTGAAGATACAGTTTGCAATCAGAAAATATCAAAACTTCAATAATAAAGATTGACTTATCAATAAACAAAGGGCACACAAATTTTAACAACCATTTCAGAACACTGAATGACGCTTATCTGAACAATGATTTCACAAACACTGGCTTATCATGATCTTACTTTCTTTGTATAAAAGTGCAGAAGCATACCGGTATACTTAAAACTTCAAATCCTATTAAGATTGTATGATAACCTGCTGAAATAAATTTCCTTCCCTCTTTGCCACACATACTAACCCAGACACACATAGATTCCCCTTGCTAATAGCTGTTCACACTTTCTCAGTAAACTTCAGTGGTACCACTAAGCCAGACGGAAATAATATGTTGTTTGCATAGCTCGCAACAATTCTGAATGGCACGCAAAAGTCACCATAAATAGCCACATTAATATGCATTAAAACCACATCAAAACCATCATTTTTCAAACAATTTCCAACATAATAGCTATCTTCTAATCAGCCTATGACAACAAAAAGCTTTTTCGGAAACTCATGAGTTAATTAAATGCATTTTCATTAAAGAAGATTGAAATTTGAATGAAGAGCCAAAACAAGAGAACTTAATAATGCCTGTACCCCACCACCAAAAGTGAGAAAGGAAAGTGAAAATGCGATGAGTTTGATTAACAAGCTATGGCTAGAGGCAATATATGTTCAAACAACAATCATGTCAGCTACTTAATTATGTAACAGAGTAGGGTAAAATTGAAACCTTCTTTCATGATCAGTAACCATAATAATTTTATGTTACATTACTCCTGGAATCATAATTTCAGCTAAGTTCCTTAAGAATCGGATTAGATTATTATTACTGGATAGCCAACAGACTCAAATCCTTAACTTTGTGCGTGCATATAAGTTCAGCTTATGTTAACTTTTCTACATTTCCACAGATTTAAGCCCAACATTATGAAATAATAAGAATAATAGTAAATTTAAATAGTAACAGGATAATCTTCGTACGTGATTTTTTTACCGAAACTCAAATTTGCTTGTTTGCGCAAAACCTAAATTCAAATTTCAATGTACCAATATGAACTCGAAATCTGAGACAAAAAGAGAAAATAAACATCATGTCAGTTCAAACGAGCATGGAACAACAAAAATTCCAAATTCGAGCGCATAATCTCTCAAATTGAGAAAGAAAATGCAGAAATAGGTAACAACAGTTTGAATTTTCCAGATTGTTTCACCTCAAGAACATTGTGGAACCGACAGGTTAGGGTAATTGAAGATTAGAGAAGAAATTACCTATAACATATATTGGAACACAGATCGAGAACCCTAGGAACGAGAGAAATGTGGAATTTGAGAGAGAAATCGAATATGAAATTTGGCGCGAAACGTTCTTTCAGAAAGAGATAGCGCGCTTGGAAGAAGAAACGATATTTTGAAAAAGACCCAAAATGAAAACTTGAACCGACAAAACGAACATATTTGTGGTATATGGGCTATATAAGGCCTCCACGTAAGCATGTTTCAATTTTATTTTTTATTTTTTTTTATAATAAAAAAGGAATATATAATGATAATCATTGTCCTGGTGATTCGTTTGAGTTAAATCACGTTGCCGACTGATAGTGTTATTCTTCATAACAAGTCGATTGACAATATTATACTTTATAAAATAAAAGTTAAGGGTTACAAGTAAATTAGCCATATAAGTGAACTAATACTAATTCAGTTGATAAATAATTGATTTGTAGCATACATTCATGGAAAGTATATCAATAAAAAATCAATCTCTAAGATCGTGATGGATATTCCTGGCGACATATGTAGAATCTCAAGGACTAATGTCAAAAATATAATTATTCCACCACCTCAAGTCCAAGAGAAACCTACCAAAAAGTATACAATTGCAAGATCTTATATTATTATCTATAAGCAGATACATGTAGGACTAAGTATCCTTCAAGGATATTGATCATCTGTCTCATTTTTTCTGTACCAGACTAATAAAAAAGTAACACTTCATTAAAAATAAAAAATTTAAAAACATAAAATAACATATTTGCATTATTTGAAGAAATCTCATTGGTTAGAGAAATGGAGACATACTCATTTTGGGACAGTTATCCCCATTCATGATTGAAACCCAAACAACAACACAAGATCATAGAATTGCATCAATCCCTGAAGGTATTGAGAAGATTATCACAAACATTATTACACAGATAAATGATGAGTTAAACATATATCTTTTGAAATGGAGAGTAACGGGAAAGGAATAATGAGCACTTAGCCAACAACAAAATTTGACCTTTTCTAAAACATATAGTAATTTCAAGGAAATAATCAGATTGATTTAAATAACTCTATAATGATATTATTTTTTATTTCCAATGAAATAAATTACTATATACCATTAGTTTTAGGAATATCTTGAGCTTATTTCCTCGTATTTTATAGATGGTAATAATGAGAAAAAATATATATGTTTACAGTGTAATTTTTTTGGATTATCAATCATTTATCTTGTTTAATCATTATTAACTCTTAAATATAACAAATATAAATAAGTGTTGCATGATGTAATAAATGTATACAAAACTTTATACTCACAACCAATAACTATAATACTCATAATAACCAACAAAGTGTTGATCTAGTGGTATAAGGCACCATTGGATTCCCAAGACTGATGGTTTAATTCATGTGAGTGACACTTGTTGAGAGGACAGTTACAAACCCCAAAAAAAATTAGTTCTTTATCAAAAAATGTGAAAGAATACTATTGATAGTTACAAAAAAAACACTCATAATAAAAAGATCATACATTTTAATATCAAATTAGTGAAAAATATACTTTTAATGTGGGAAAAGAGGTTGATTATTTAGTAATCAATGTTGGAAAAACGTATTTAAAATTATTGTTGAAGTAAAGACATTGATTTATTAAACAACAATAACAATCAAGCCTATATATATATAGTAATTTATTTCCTTGCATATTCTAATTTATGTCTGCAATCATATTTATTGAAGATGTTTAAATTCATTTTAAGAAGTTGGCACATTTTAAGTTAAGTTGTGTTTGATATTTTCTCTCTCTAAGCACGCTGACATGCTTTCTCTCAAGGATATCCTTCATTACAACAATAAATAGGATGCCCCATGAGTGCATTATTATTTATATAACTTATTTGTAGTTTAATATGATCATTGTAGTTTGTGTAACAACAATATGTCAAATGTCCTTCTGTAATTTGTTATTAATTTGAATAAAAAGTACTCGATTTGGATGTAATAAGAAGCATGTGAAAGTGTTGCATTTGATTTGATATTTCAAATCAGTAAGCCTACATTTTTGAAAAAATAAACTAAAGATTATCTTAATTGAGGTAGAAAGTTAAGAAAAGATCTTAGTTCAAGAACGAAAGTCAAGTTAAAAGTAGAGAAAAAATTCCAGTTAGATTTAAAGAATCGAGAATGTTTGTCAACTTTAACCTTTTTCTTGTCAAAAAATTATATATTTTCTCCTTTCAAGCCTAGTTTACCAACGGAAGTTGAATCATCAAATACATTATCCATATACACTGATTCATGAATCGAGGTTGAAAATCAATTTCAATGTTAAAAAAATTTCGCACTAGGTTGAATTATGTAATGACATAAATGCTATTCTCTAAAATCTTTACAAAAATACTTTTGAAAAAGTCACAAGGTTGCAATACATATTTCATATATTCGAATGGGTTAATGTTTTAAAAATATAAAAAGCCTACCAATCTTGCCGATACATATTTTATATACTCGAATGAGTTAATGTATAAAATTCATAAACGTATATTCTTTTCTTTATTAAGATGTTGGAAAAATATTTCATGACTTATCATATCACATTTGTTAGCTTTTGTCCTTTTCCACCTTATTGTTTTTAAACCTACATTTCATTAAATATTTTTTTATTTTTAAAACATTGATCGTATGTATTTTCTATATGGGTTTTAATAATATTTCATAATACTTATTTGTGAAAGAATCAAATGGGAAAGCAAACGCATGTTTTTATCATTTGGAAAACTTAAAAATCTATTTAAATATTTCCTTTTTTAAGTAAGCAGAAAATTATTTTGAATGAAAGGAGAGATCAACAATAACTGAGGAATAATCATATTGATATTATTACCCCATAATGATTGCGATTTCAGCTATAGTAAGTAAATAAATAAAAAATATTATCCATGAGACTGAAAGCTAAGATGGAGAAAATGGAAACTGAAATCTTGAAGTGATTACCATCAATTAAAGATATTTATCGTTAATCAACAATAATAATACAGAAATATGTATATATAAAGCACATTCTGAATTTTACCCCAACCACAAAAGCACTATAACATCAACAACATAGGTTGATATCACTAGTGAATCAAGCATTTCTTCCACAACATAAAGCTAGAGCTTCTACTTTTTTTCTTCAAATTATCAAACATGAAGGTGACATCATTTTAATTGATTAATTTGTTTTGATATTTTAAATGATTAATAATTACATGCTTGCTAGCCATATGCAATTTCATTTTCAATAGTAAATTCTATATTATATATATATATATACTCCAATGCAGAAAATAGTTATAGAGGTACACATGAAGAGTGATAAATGCAGAAGAAAGGCCATGAAAATTGCTGCAGACACTGAAGGTACAAATTATGTCCAATATTCCTATCATGACTTTGAATTACATATTACCTTTAACACCAAGCAGGGTGACTTAGTGCACGAGACTCCGAGTATAATTTGAGAAGGGTAGACCTACAAGTGGAGAGGCTGTTTCCAATCTGTTAATAAGTATTGTCACAATGGCGGTGGTGAAAATTCCAACAACAATAGTATTACGATCACAAATTTAAAGGCCTGATGACATTGTTGTTGTCACTCTGTACTGTTTTACAACAAATTTATGTGGATAATTTTGTAAATGTAGGTGTGATATCAGTGTCATTAGAAGGGGAAAACAAAGATCAAGTGGTAGTAATTGGGAATGGAATAGATTCAGTTGAGTTGAGTATAGAGTTGAGAAAGAAGTTCAAGCATGTTTTGCTTGCAAGTATTGAGGAAGCAGAACCGGAAAATGATATGATGCCAATGGAAATTATGTCAGCTCCTTATAATTACTATTGGAAATATTATAATAAGCATTCACCTTCATCATTTCCACCTCCACCACCACCTTATCCACCGTCGTATCACGTAGTGCATGACCCATATCCCAACAATGATTGCACCATCATCTGAGTTGCTTCTTCATGTACTCGGAACCAAACATTCCAATTACTTTCTACCTTATTTATGTTCTGGGCTTACCATATGTCTAAGTTATTTGGTTTTTTTTCTTATTCATGTGTCGGTTTAGGACAAGGATTTCTCCCGTAAATGAAATGAGAGTTCTTGTTTCTCCTTTTGTTTTCGGTAACAAAATGTTATCTTATTGTAATTAATATGATAAATATGTTATAGTTCACTTCTATAGACATCCATTTTCATAAGATGAAATCATTAGATTTAAGAGTAGATAATTAAGATATGATTTGGCACATGATGCAACTAGATAATAAACACTAATAAAAAAATTATAGTTAAAAATATATAATGTTTGAATTTTCATAGTATTGAATACACTACCTTAATATTACTCTTCTACTTTTGAACTCTTAACTAGTATTATGGGTTAGTGTTTGTTTTCCTATCTTTCAATTGTGAGCAAGCAAGAAAAATTGATGATTTTTGCCATTTCCTACTTTTCAGTACAGTGAAGTTTTAGCATATCTAACATTCATTAGGACCTTAAAGTGGGTCTTATCTTCTTTTCTTCCTCACATTCATTGGAGTCAGGATTTTTTTATTTTTTCAATTAAATTTTGAATTTATTTTTACTATAAAATCATGACCATTGATATTTTTTCTTGCCACATGTCACTATCCTAAAAGGTACTGGCCCTCTCCGTTACTGGAGAGGATCCTGACTCAATTCATTGACACTTAGAATTCTTTTAGTCCCAACTACAATGTTGACAAAAATATAACTTGTAGATAAATTGCAGAATTTTTTTAACAAAATCTGGTACCAAATACTGCCTCTAACTACTTATTTAGACTAGCTGAAACTTCCAAAGTTAAATAACAAAATTTCTCTAACATCTCTACTAACCAAAATTATTAGCCCTGTTTCCTCAAGGAAAAAATAGAATTCTAACAGAACATAACTATTGATTAAGAAAAAGATAATATTATCTTCCTATGAGAGCAGCATACAAGAATTCATTCCAAGTATCAGGAACACCAGCAAGACACCAGTGGCTGCAATCCACATACGAAGCGCCACGGCCGCTGTATAAAGAAGGGTGACCATCTATTCTCAGCTGTGTCAGCAAAGTAATGTCGAGCAAATGAATCGGATTTTTCATGCTATGCAAAATGTTCTTTACAATGTCAGCACCCGGATATGGTGGTTGTGATCCTTGCATTGGGTTTGTTTGTCCAGCACATCCATTTCCACTTGAATATATTTAAGAAGAGAATTTGAGTCAGTTAACCGAATTGTTCTAGCCAACATTATTAGCCATAGTAAAGTATGTGTGATTTATTTTTATACTCAGTCAAATGTTGCAGCAATTGCCATTCTCTGCTCAGAAATATGATAAATTCAAGCATGGTTTAGAATTTAGATGGGTAGATATATGATATACATAAGCATTTAGCTGGGACTTAACTTTTTAATTATGCAGATTTATAACCATACTAAGCATTTTTTGAAGTGCTTTAAACAATTGAAAATAACAGGGGAGGTAAGTATGTTATGCATGGTGGATTGAAAGATCACACTAATATATTGACATATAACTTCATCAGTGTATTTTTTATAACCTTGTTCTCATGTTCCTTTTATAAATTAACATTACCAAGATATATTACTAAAGTATTATGACTTTTCATGTGAATTTTATTTGAAGTGGAATGAACAATTGAACTTACTCATAATGGGTTGCAGCAATTCCTTGGAACAAAACACTTGTCCTTGAAGGATCAATATTAGAGTCAATCCATTTAGCCCAAGTGGTTAACCCAATCCTGAAAGCTTCCAAGTGATCCATGTCCACTATCTCACTGCCTAATTGAAAGTGTCTATGAAACATTAACATAATAAAGACATTAGTCACATTACATGTCCCATTTTTCTCTATTATCATGCATTCAAAATCTGAAAGAAAAAAGTAGTACAAAAACTTTATTACGTTTGAGTCTCTCCTATGTGAGTCCACCAATGGTAGGTATTGAAAATCAATGCATCTACTCCTTTCCATTGGTCCCCAGATCTAACAGAGTCCAATTTTACAATTCTACCTTTCTCTTTATCATGAACTACATCTACTAAGAACCCATCTTTCAACCACATTATTGAAGCTTGATATTCCTATAACACAATAATTGGACAATGTTATTAAGCTAACTAATGAAATTACTACCAAGGCACAGAATTTCCGAAAAGCTAAGATGGAAAGTGATGAAGAGTACCGGAAAGAAGAATACAGAAAGTTGCTTTGTTTGTGTAGTTAAGGTGTAATCTGAATTTGGTACTGCAGTGTGAAGCAAACAAGTGAGTGACTGCCACATATTATTGCTTAGTGAGTCCCCTACAAACATTATCTTCTTTCCTCTGTATCTCTCCAACATTTTCTTGCCATCAAACCTGTTATCCAACATCATTTGTGAAGGATAATAGTTACAAGAAAAGAAATCATCTTTTAACTTCAAAAAGAGAATTTTCATGTCACAAAATCATTATAGATTTATAAACATAGGCAACCATATACCCAACAGTGATTAGTCACAATTGAAATGTATCTTAGGTGAAATTTATCTATGATGTTAAAGAATCAAACCATAAAGAAATGGAGTATAAAAGAGCGGATCAGTGCATGAGGCTCTCATTTAGTGTTGAGGAGATTAATTATATGTAGTCTTATCCTGCAAGCGAGAGACAGTTTCTAGGATTTGAAACCGTGACAACCCTACTGTTGTGTCAAGTTCGCCCTCTTTTAAAAGAGTGTCTAGTACACGAGGCTTCTACTTAGTGAGTCTAGGATGATAGATGTACGCAACCTCTTACCCCACAAATAGAGAGTCTATTTATAGGATTTGACCTCGTAAACTCATGATCACTAATGAATAACTTTACCGTTGCATCAAACTTACGCTCTTATATATAACAATATAAAACAAGAAGGAAATGGAAACCAGAAAATGGAATAATTACCTTGGAAGGTGACAACCAAAGGGTTTCCATTTATACTTAACATATTCCTGATCAGGTCTACCATTTCCAAGACAATTAAATCCTTGTACTATAAATGGACAACCTCTTGAGGCATCATAGAAAGGTTGGTGGGAATCAATAACCCAACTTCCAACAGAAAAATCACACCCTCTTTCAGGATGGTTAGACTGAATAATCACACCATGCACTTGGTTCAGTGAAAGTGTCAATGCCCATAGAACAACGAAGGCATTTGCAATAGAACATAACCAAGAATAGAATGCCATCTGAATTAACATGTACTAAACCTTTTACATATGAAAAATGGTAACACTCATGTTGTTTATATATGACAATGTTGGAAGACCAAGACACATTTTTCTACGCTTGCATGTTTATCTATTATTGTTTTTTTTTACCTATTCTTACGTATTTTAATGTTATAAAAGGTAAGTATGAATACGAAATCGAGGGATACGGTGTCTTCATTTGACTATTACAATAGTGAAGTGAAAATCTTCAAGTTTATGGCAGATGTCAATTAAGATTTGTAAATTTTCTTTTGCTTAAAATCATAGTAACTAATGTTCGTGTGCCATTCATTTCGGTAAATTGTTTTTCAAAGAAGTCCACATCGGATGATTGAGTTGAGCTTTTTTTAATCGAGGTTATAAATATTCATCATTGAAATAATTGTAGAACAAATTTTGAAGTGTTCTAATTCTAGCAAAACTCTCGTAAAGTCACTTAGAAAAAGTCTTTTACCATAATGCTATAAATAACTTTCAGATCTAACTCACTAACAAATTCGAATAGAAGAAGCTTTTCATTTTAAAAACGTTGTTATTTTTATTCAAATGATAGTTAAACTAATGGCTGTGAATGAAAAAGGGGGAAAATGTTTGATGAAAGTGAAAGTGATCCATGCTTTTAACTAAAAAATGTTTATTAAATTAGACTGTGATGTTATATTTATAATTTAAATTCTATATTCTCTTACAACAAATGAAGTCATTTCTATTTTCACTCACTTTTTGTCATTAATTCTATATTTACTTTTTAAAAATAAAATAAAAACTAAAAATTGTTAGACGCTAATTTTTTTCTCTAAAACATGCCTAATCATTTGACCAACAAATACAAAAATATTCTTCAACATATTTTTTGGAGTTGAAAAAACTCAACTTATATAAAATTTGTGTGGAATTGAGTTGACTCATAGGCAAAGTTGTTAAACTCACGAGTTTAAGTAAACTCTAGCTATCACTTTAGGACATTGCAAGTTTGGATCTTAATTAACAAACTCAATGTTGGTTGGTATACTATAACCGAATAGTTTGATGTCTTAATGTGTTAAGCTTGTTGCTTAAATAAGTTTTTGTCCCCGTAAATAAATGTTGTTCTATATTAAGTCCTTGTAATTTTTTGTAGTAACAACTAACAACCCTTGTACTTTAAAAAACATTGTCATTACTCTAGCAAATAATGCACTACTTTTATTTGATTGTTTTTAAAAAAATTATTTATTTTATTTTTGGTACATATTTTATTTTATTAATTTTATTAGTAATTACTAAAATAAATAATAAATATACTATTTTTTATACATATGAAATGATATGAATAAAGTTAAGAAGAAATATTCATCTATATAATTGTTGTGCACCAATAGGAGCAAGCTCCCAATAATGTAGATGTGAATCTGATTGTGTACTAATCTTTAATATAAAATTAGTTTCCTTTGGTATGGAATGATGTCGATCACCAACTTTTGAGCAAACAATTCACAAATGTGTTTATAGAGTAAAAAAATTTAAACTAGTGGACTAATGCCACTAAATAATATATATATATATACCAAAAAAATAATAAACACATACGTTATTTTTAGTAAAGTATAATTAAATTAATTGTTTTTAATATTAAATAATAGTTATTTTAATAACTTCTAAATATTTTGCTATTCCAATTTGAAAATGAAGAAAAATTCTACTCATAAAACTAAGGATACATACTTTATTATTAATTAAAAACTAATAAATTATTAATTCAGACAAAATGAATCTTGCTATCTTTTAAAGCATATACATGAAAATCCTATCATATCAATCAATTCAATTGAAAATTTGATGAACGGGTCCTCATATTAGTATGATATAACAAATATATCAGTTATGCAATCATATTTAGGATATTGACTGGTTTTTATTTTAAGAGTTTCAAATTTATGCATCGATAGTGTAAAGTTATTTACACTGTCAGCACATTATTCATCATTGATTTGTATTACTTTTATTTGAGAGTCAATAATGGTTAATAAATCAATGGTGGATGATATTTAAACTGTGCCAATTATATTAATAGAATTTCATTTAAAATTACAAAATTTTCATGAAACCAACTCTTTTTTTACTAAAATGTTATTGCAAATGATAAAAAAAAATCATTATCTTTATTTATATTTTAAAACATGGTCTATCATCAAGTCATACATTCTATTTTATTAAATTGTATAAATTAAAATATTTATCATATAATTTGTTACTTTTTAATTCATTATCGGAGAGGATAATGCATATGTATGATTATAACACATAGCAATAACAAAAATTTAATGGTCATATTTTTAATTTTTTATAAATTACTAATTTTAAAAAACTATTTTCTTTCACATTCCCATGAAGAGAAATCTATTTCCTTTTTAATGTAATATATACATATATCTAATTTAATGGTTTACAATTTAATTACTTTTAATAAGTTTTAAAGTTTGGCTATTGGTGGAAAGTGAAAACACTAATGTAGTTGCTTTGCCAGATTGGCAGCAAACCATCGACAAGAAAACTTTGTCCAACTACTGCCAACTGGACTCTTATATCTTTGGATTGTCATGTCACCATAATTTGAAACAAAAGAATTCCAATGGGGACAACTATAAGTTATTTCAAAATTAATATATTAATCTTAATAAATTATTTAAAACAATTCTTTTTTATTTATATCATTTATCCTAAGTTACTATTTTTTATGAATGATTCATGACTGAAACATATCATAGGCACATTAAGCAATATATATCATGGTATAACATTTTACATTAGTGTAGATAAATGACACATTATCAATGTAATTTTTTCTTACATACTATATTATTTATCATTCTTTATTTTTATTTAATAGTCAATTGATAAAAATAAATGATGAAATATATAATGATAATATAACAAAAAGTCATATATCAAGATTAAAAAAAAATTATATAACATACAATTTTTTAAAGTTATTTTATTTAACAATTTTTTGTACTAGTAAGAGTATTTTTTATTTTTTAAGTAATGAATTAATCTCTTCTAGGCAATCATAAAAAATGAATTAATCTCTTGACATTTTGATAATTATGAGATGTAACAATAATATTTTATCTATACTACATATAAATGCAAAACATAGTGTAATTTCAATTTCTTATTTTACCCTTCACATTATTTAATTTTTACAAAAAAACCATATAATCATAAATAAACATCACCGACACATTAATTAATTATATTTTTCACATTAAAATGAACATTATCATAAATACATAAAAATTATAACAAATACATTCTAATTCTAAAAATAAAATATATAAAAATTGAATATGTAGTATGATATACCATGTATTAATTAACCGGTCAGACACGAAGTGTCTCTACACACTAGTCAACATCTTTTCCTGTTTTATTTAACAAAATTGTACGATGTTTCCTGAATTATTGATTGTCATATCTTTCTTCCCGACAAAATATTTATTCAAAAACTTCTCCTTTTTTATTACCCATGAAAAAGACTTCTTTTACAAATTATAGTACCAAGTTTTGTTGTTTTGTTCACTTCACTTGCTCTTCATATTCGTTCTCACTTCTCTGTCCTTTTACTAGACTCAGTTAATAAGAACGGATCTATCTCAAAACCAATGATAGTGAAAATTTGAGACTATGCAAAATGTGGTTTTTGATGTCAAGCTTCAAACTTGTCTATGTTGTAAACTTGGGTTTTCTGGCTTTGAGTTGCTTTGAAGGATTTGAATCCAACGCTCAACTCATACCAAAAGAAGAAGGTATGCTTCCATTATTCATTCTTGTTAAATTTTTTGCTGTATTAATCACTTTTTTGAGTGCTCCAAAGTGCTGTTATTGGAAGAAAAAATTAAAACTTTTGAAACTTACAAAACAATATTGCTGTTGTTTTCTTTTCCAATTCAGGACCTAGCAAGAGAGAGAGAGAAAAAAAAGGAAACTGCCTTTAACCCCCGTTTATGCTCTAACTGTTTTTACTACTTAATTATTTATTTTTATAAATAAATCTTAAATTTGTCATGTTGAGAAGAAATGAACTCTAGTTATAATGATATAATATAAAGTAAAAATCATTATTTTCTAAGAATACTTCAGAATTTTTTTATCATTAAAAGATGACATACAGTATATAGAATTTACAAAACTAACAAGATCTATGCTTACAATTTGATTTAGCAACCTATGAAAAGATAGATTAAGAACTAAGTTTTGAATTGCCTTGAGTGTAAAGTATCTTTTTATTATCATTCATTCTTAGTTTGTTTTTATTTGATGACGAAAATAATTCTATAAGAAGTTATGTTTTCTAATGATATGATAACTCATAATTATTATTTTTATAAACAACACGGGATACTATCAATACATTTTTTCAACACTCTCTTCACAAATTTATATGAAACCCACTAAAGCATAGATACTGTTAGCATTGGTCCATTGGTCTAAACAATTAATAGATTTGAGAAAACCAGGTAAGATTGATTGTGGATGTGTAAGAAAGTGAATCATGGTTTGTAATTATGTTAAGTTTAACAAAGATGAAAACTAAAGTTAATTGATTTGTGTTTTTGTTGCAGTGGAAGTTCTACAAGCAATATCAGATAAACTAGAGAACTTGAATTGGAAAGTTACAGAACGTTCCTGCATGGAGATTGGAGGATTTGATGGCAAAGTTAATAAAGATGATGACATTGTAAGGAATGTCACATGTGATTGTACTTTCCATTCTAGCACCGTTTGCCATGTTACCAACATGTACGTATTTTCCAATATCGCTTTTGCAAAAGTTATAATTACAGCTCAGTATTTATCAACACTCACATTTTCCATTTTATATTTAACTGAGTTCATCTTATAATTACCTCTGTCATTTTCTTTTATGGGATATTAATACCATAGTTTTTGCTATGATAGCTTCCTCAAGGGTCTAAATTTATCTGGAGTTGTGCCTAGTGAATTTGGAAGTCTCACTCAACTGCAAGTACTGTAAGTTCTTGTAAATTTTGTTCCGTTCGTCTTTTCATTTGTGTTCATAAATCTTGTCATTGTGATAGAAAATGTTGATTATAGCCTAATTGTTTTAGTCACAACTTAAACTTTCTTTTATACCTAGGTATATAATTGTTATAATTTTTATGTGAAAGTGAAACATTACTAACTTTATCAAATGCAACAGAATCTGTTAAAAACTGACAGAAACATGTGTACTATGCAGTGATCTCACTCACAATTATCTCAATGGCTCAATTCCTAAGAGTTTTGTGCATACATCGCTCACCATTTTGTAAGTCATCATTATCTTTGTATATTTGTGTTCTTTTCTCACTCTATGGACAAGGCATGCTGCTAGTTAGTTGCTGTGGTTAGATAAAGTTTCCCTCCGAATTAGTTTGCTTGTTGGCAGTGTAGTTGTATATAAGGAGCATTCCTTCCATGATTCCATCAGTTAGTTGAGTTAAAAGCATTTTTGTTTCTGCAGAATTTGTTTATGTACTTTATTGGTTTTTTATCTTAATCTCTGATGACCATTCTTGGTGACTGAGTTTCCAAAATATTCTCGATTAATCCATCGTCCATATACCAAACATCAAACTCTTCTAAAAGTTAAATCCATTGTCACTAATGATGTATATATCTAACGTGCCTCTTAATTCAAGAACCCTTTGGTTTTAGCATGTACAATGCACATACCATTTTTACTTTATGCTAAAATTTGAGTTTATTTGAAAGAATGAGATGCCAAGGGTTGAACTTCACAGTCATACTACTTAATTATATAAGCTCTGGTGTCATATTACTAACTCTCCTAAACAAGGGTTTCATGTCAATGAGGGTTAATTCAGAATTTTGAAATCCTTTGACTTCTCCTATTTTTTAACAGAATAAAATCTTCAACGAATTTGTCTAGTTCTGCCACAACTACTAAAATCTTTAGCAATTAGGGGAAGACTATAACTTTAATATCAAACGATTTCCATACTTGTAAGTTGTAACATTTATTTCTGAACAAAATTCAAATTTGCCTAAGTGGCTTCAATTATTTGCCTCGAGCACATGTTTAACGATCAAGGCGCTTCTGTTGCTATGGTTCAGGTCCCTTTTGGGAAATCGAATAAGCGGTTCAATTCCCGCAGAAATTGGTGAGATTGCTAATCTGGAGAGCCTGTAAGTGTTGGAGAAATTTTGTTGTTATCTAGAAAATGGTTGATATTTGAGGTTAAATACTTAAATAATAATATCCATATACATGTTTACAGGAATTTAGAAAATAATCTACTTGGAGGACCACTTCCTCCCAGTCTTGGAAATTTGAGCAAGTTGAAGAGATTGTAAGACTTGTTTCTTTCTAATCATTTTCATTTGAAATACATCACTCAACTCTTATCATTTATTTTTCGGCATATACGGAGACAAAGGGCCTGCTGAATTTGCAAAAACGTTTCCTGTTTTTGTTAACAACTACAAGTATGTCACGCTGTTTTTGTTCTGTTTCCTGTTTTCAAACATGTGCTGTTTTCATGTTTACTGTATAAATATGTGAAAACAGGAAAGAAATTAAAAACAAGCAGGGGAAAAAGAATTCGCAAATCAAAAGGGCCCTAGTTATCTATGATTTCATTTTCGCCCGGCTAATTTTTTTTTAATGATTCTGCAGACTTCTTTCTGCAAATAATTTCACAGGGACAATACCAGAAACATTTAGCAAACTGAAGAATCTCACCGATTTGTGAGTGATGTGAAGTGATAAAAATGGTCCGGCCCTTTTTTTCGTATACCTCTGTTAAGACTTAATGCTAAAACCACTCTTTAAATTTGCTGCAGTAG
The DNA here is from genome assembly GCF_001865875.1 of Lupinus angustifolius. Taxonomy (NCBI): domain Eukaryota; kingdom Viridiplantae; phylum Streptophyta; class Magnoliopsida; order Fabales; family Fabaceae; genus Lupinus; species Lupinus angustifolius. Next base: position 20,233,825 of record NC_032016.1, read on the forward strand.
GATAGATGGGAACAGTTTATCTGGAAAGATCCCCATTTTCATAGGGAACTGGACCAACCTCCAAAGATTGTGAGTGTACATTTTGATTTTCATCCATGACTCTTTCCTTGTTGGCGAAGAAAACAAATTTATGTCATATTCTTAACTTCATTTCCATTATGTGATGATTCTTTTTTTCATAGGGATCTGCAAGGAACATCTATGGAAGGCCCGATTCCCTCCACCATATCCGAGTTGAAAAATTTGACTGAATTGTGAGTACATGCTCCTTTTTAGAATGTTCCTGAATTGCTGCATTTTATCTGCAGTTATTGTTTATGTTGTGGAATGCAATCTTCAATAGAGGAAAATTTTCTTTAATTAATGAAACGTTTTTGTATCAGGAGAATAACTGATTTGAATGGACCAACTATGACATTTCCTAATCTGAAGGATTTGACGAACTTGAAGCGACTGTGAGTTGAAAGATATTCTGCTATTTTGTGCAGAAATATATAATTCTTTAGGGTTTTTAGTGAAGTGCTTATTTATGTGACTCAGGGAATTGAGAAATTGCTTGATCACTGGTCCCATTCCAGATTACATTGGTGAACTAACAAGATTAAAATCTTTGTAAGTTCTATCAAATGGGGATATAGCTCAAATTTCCTCTCTCTCACTTATCATATCATATTTGGTTTAACTTAATTATACTCATTACACGTTTTTATTTGAAAGATACACTCATATATCCTTCAGGGCTTCAGGGATAGTCAATGTGTAATGTATGATGAATAACTAATTAATTTTCTTTTGCATATTATTTCGACTTTGAGTGGTTGGCTGGTTGTAAGTTGCGCAGCATAACAATATTTCTGTTTATTGCTTGTATAAAAGTATTAGTACCAAGTTATTATTCTATATATGATCACTATATTAATAAATAAGCTAAGAAACAAATCTCCCGCACTAACGGAGAGACAAAATTGTCCCTGTTGGTATGATTTTAGACTTTTACTTCAATAGTGTTAGAATTAACCTTTAAAACCATTGATTTTTAAATGACATTCAAATAAGTATAGTTTCCAAATAGACGCTTGAAAAGACATCCCATAAGTTCTGTTCATAGGACTTAGTTTATTGGTATGTGTCATGAGAATCATTAGTTATTCATCATCGTAATCATCTTTTTCTTGCAGAGACCTAAGCTTCAATATGTTGACTGGTTCAATCCCAAATTCAATTCATGGCTTGAAAGAGCTAGATTACCTGTAAGTGAACATTTTGAACTGACGACAAGAAGATTAGCCAAAAGTATTATATCTTTTGATTATAATTTGACATCTGAAAGGTTATTAATGGTTTAACCTTCTATGATCATAAAATAAGACATATTAATCGTGGATGCAGGTTTCTGACTAACAATTCTCTGACGGGACCGATTCAAGACTGGATACTAGACTGGAAACATAATATGTTAGCATATTTCCTTGATTTTGTTTTGTCTAATCGCATGGAATTTAGTCATTGCAGAACACCATATAATGATACTCCTGATAGTTTGCCTTGTGTGATTAATCTCGAGCACTCATTGAATTACAAAGAAACTAAAGTTCAATCTTACCTTTTGTTCTTTTTAAGGGATTTATCGTACAACAATTTTACGAAGTCTTCTGCAACTAGCTGCCAGATCTCGGATTTGTAAGCTTCTTTTTGTATAACGATTACATAACAGTTTCAGCTATGTGACTGTGTCAATACTCACCTCTTATTATTACTGAACAGGAACTTAGCTTCAAGCCATTCTTCTTCAGCAATCACTTCGTAAGTTCCTTGCTTAAGTTCCACTTGTTTATAACCATTGACTCATCTATTGAATTTAACTGTATTCATCTTGTAGAAATTTTTGTTTGAGGAAGAACCTACCTTGTCCAGGAAAACCCCAGTGTGAGTCAGATTTAGTAGATCAATCATGTTTCTATACACTAGAATAATTTTTTAAATGAAGCTATAATAGTTTCTTGTAGGAGTAACTTGTGATGAGATTTTCACTGTCTCTGTAGATTATTCATTGTTCATAAATTGTGGCGGACCTAAAGGGGAGTTTGAGGGAATTCACTACGTAGACGATCTCCAGCGAGATGGTATTTCAAACTTTGTTCTTAGAAATGAAGACCAATGGGCTTATAGCAGCACGGGAGTATATCTAGGAAATGATGCTGCTAATCATGTAGCAGCAAACAAATTTTCTTTGAACATTAGCGGCCCAGAATACTACCAAACTGCCCGCACTTCCCCTCTATCACTGAAGTACTATGGCCTTTGTATGCGGAAGGGAAATTATAAAGTGAAGCTCCATTTTGCTGAGATAATGTTTTCTGATGACCAGACGTCTAGCAGTCTTGGAAGGCGCATATTTGATGTTTCAATTCAAGTGAGTAATGAAGAAAAAAATATTTTGTTACCTTGTTTTGTTGTTTCTTATGTATCTATAATTTTCATAACTGGTATTGAAGAAAATGGAAGTTCTAAAGGTAGAACTTTGAAATGCTGCTTCTTGGCAGGGTTTTAAATATTTGAAAGATTTTAACATCATGGAAGCAATAGGTGGGGTTGGTAAGGGAATCACTAAGGAATTTGATGTGGATGTTAATGATAGTACCTTGGAAATCCACTTATACTGGGGAGGGAAAGGAACTACTGCTGTTCCTGACAGAGGTGTATATGGGCCTCTCATATCTGCTATCACGGTGACACCAAGTATTTTTATTATTATTGTTTGTTTGATGTTTCCGATTTCTCTTTCAACCACATTGTTGTGTCATTCTCCATAAGCATTTCTACTTTGTTGTAGACTTTAAAATTAAATCAGGAGGGTTGTCTGCTGGAGCTATTGGTGGAATTGTAGCGGCATCATGTGTGTTTGTCATACTGATACTGGTTGCCCTCCGGAAGATGGGTTTCCTTGGTGGGAAAGATAAAACAGACAAAGGTAAGATTCAAGTCCATAAGCAGTTACATGTTGCTCTTGCAATTTATGTTTTGTTAAAAGTGGGTTCAGGGTTAGCTGTCAAGCTTGATGAATATGGTAATATAAAAAATTTATATGTAGATATACATCACCTTAATGCATCAAGTGATAATAAATTTAGAAGAACATGAAACTTTAAGTTAACTATTGTGGCAAATCCCTATATGCTTTTTTCAGGAATATTGTTGAATTTTCTATTTTTCTTTTTCTGTACCTTTCTTTTCTCTTATTGCTCTTTATTTTTTGATTTGGATATTTTTTTAAAAATAAAAATCTTCCTTCTTGCAGAACTCCTAGATCTGAAAACGGGTTATTTCAGCTTAAGACAAATTAAAGCAGCTACTAATAACTTTGACCAAGCAAATAAAATAGGTGAAGGAGGCTTTGGACCAGTATACAAGGTAAAATTTGATAGATTGTAATTATCTGACTTACTAAAGCAGTATATGATTTCAAAAGATGGGGGCATGTCAATTATCTCTCGACATTTTTACACATAAAAACATCATACTGAAGCCATGGCTTAATCACAGGGTGTACTGCCAGATGGAGATGTGATTGCTGTTAAGCAGCTCTCATCCAAATCAAAGCAAGGGAACCGTGAATTTGTTAATGAAATCGGAATGATATCTGCTTTGCAGCATCCAAACCTTGTGAATCTTTACGGCTGCTGCATTGAAGGAAACCAGTTGCTGCTAATATATGAATACATGGAGAACAATAGTCTTGCGCGTGCACTCTTTGGTAATGCTTAATGAACACCTTGTGGTTGTGTATGTATGAACCTGCTGCAAAAATAAGATGCAACTGAAAATACCACTTTCCCTTGACCTTGTCCCTGCACTTCTGCTAGGTAAACAAGAACAGAAGCTGAACTTAGACTGGCACACAAGAATGAAGATTTGTGTGGGGATAGCGAGGGGATTAGCTTATCTCCATGAAGAATCAAGGTTGAAAATAGTACACAGGGACATTAAGGCGACCAATGTCTTACTTGATAAGGATCTGAATGCCAAGATCTCTGACTTTGGTTTAGCGAAGCTTGATGATGAAGAGAATACCCATATCAGCACACGAATAGCGGGAACAATGTTAGTACTAGGCCAAATCAATTTTATTAGCATAAACAGTTGATTTGCACTGCTATCTACAATATCTCTACTTCATTAGTTTATAATGACTTCAATAATCCCTACATATGTTTCGTTATTTTGACTCTTGGGTATACATGTATTATCAGTGGTTACATGGCTCCTGAATATGCTATGAGGGGTTACTTGACTGACAAGGCAGATGTTTATAGCTTCGGAATTGTAGCTTTAGAGATTGTTAGTGGAAAGAGCAACACAAATTACAGGCCAAAAGAAGAGTTTGTGTATCTTCTGGATTGGGTAAGTTGAGTCAATATGCCCAAAGTATTTGTGTTATTTTTCATCTCAGTCTGCATATCATTACTATCAGACTAAGCTTATGCCAAATACCTCAGACAATTTTCAAAATCAACTTCACCTCTTTTACTTTTTACTATTGTGCTTTTCTTTTCTCGTTATAGTTACAGTTTGGTTAAATTTCTAATCAATAGGCCTATGTTCTCCATGAGCAAGGAAACCTTCTGGATTTGGTGGATTCAGGTCTTGGTTCAAGTTACTCTTCAGAGGAGGCAATGAGAATGCTGAGCTTGGCTCTCTTATGCACCAATCCATCTCCAACTCTTAGACCATCAATGTCATCTGTAGTGAGCATGCTTGAAGGAAAAACTCCGATTCAAGCATCGATAGTCATGTGCGGTGAGAGTAGCGAGAGTAACCAAGATGCAAGGTTTAAAGCCTTGCAGTTGCTATCACAAGACAGCCAAACTCTTGTTTCTTCTCAATTCTCACAAGAAAGTATGCATGAAAGAGACAAATCAGTTGATGGGCCATGGATTGACTCCTCCTTATCACTTCCAAGTGTAGATCATAATTCTTCAACCAGCAAACTTCTTTGATGTTCACATGATGAGTGATTTGTTGGAAAGCTATGGGTAAATAATTGACATGGAATTCCAGCTCTTTTTTTAAGAAGCTAAAATGTAACGGTACACCGAACATTTTCAGGTGTTGCTGAATTCTGGTTTATAGGTTTTTTCTGTGTTTCAATTATCATGGTAGTGAATTTCAGTTTATGAGTTCCAACAGCATGACTTTTAGGCATCAAAAGACAACCTTCAATAAACAAAATGCAGTCTACATGACTAGAATATTAGTGGGTGGAAAATATTGTGCTGCATTTTGTAATGATACCTCTACTTTAAGCCACATTATCCCATTCTTAATGGGTAGTTTTTATATAGAAAATACCAAATTCATGGGATGAAAAACCACATGCTTTCAAATTTTCTGCACTGGAAGGATGCTAGTAAGGAAGCAACCACTCACTCATGAGTTTATCATATCAGCCATGCACATTGTGGCCTTGAAGTGGTAAGAAATATAACATGCAGAAGATAACCAATGCTGAAAGTGAATATCATGCTAAAATGATTCATTGCTCAATCTGGCTCATCTTGGAGATGATATGCTGCCTATAAAAGATGAAACATTTACAGTTGAACTGGATAATGCTTTTCTTAATAATAAGAACAATGGAGTTGGCCTCAACTGTGAAATACTGGGCGAAATATCCTTTACAAAACTAGTTACTTCCCTGTCAATGCTTTAAATTTGCATGCACTACCTAGTATTGAGGTTCTTGGCTTTGTATTGAATCTGCTGCTTAACCTTCTCAAATTTCCCACATGAATTTCATTTTTATTTCATGTTTTTGTTGTTTCCATTCCAATGTTTAGGCACCATGGAGGGCATCTCACTTCAAAAAAATCTATCAAGGTTATGACTGTGATGTTACTTAAAATATCTATTCAGATTAAAATGCTCTTGAATGGAGATGATTACAACAAATTTGCATTATGATGCAGCTTTCAAACAATCTGTGCCAAAACAGAGACAATGAAAATTTTGACATGACATCTACAAGAACTTCTATTCACATACATCCTATGCTTTGGTGTTGTAAGGAGTGCCAGTAATAATCTTTAGACCAAACCTATAGACACTAGAAAATATGAAAAATATGGTACATAACAGTGGGATGCTATCAAAACTCAATCCCACTATTTATCTGAACAGAGAAAGAAGGACACCCCACATTGCTGAGAGGGGTATCCAATCTCAAAACAAGACCAGAGTTCCCAACATTTCCATTCCACTTTGATCGTCCAATCTGAAAATACAAGAGATAAGTGTGAGCCAAGAGACCAAAATCATTTTTTGCATAAATAGTACTGCATATCGACTTACTTAGAAAGTTAAGTATTTTCATTTATTTTTTTGTTAAGTTATTACTATGTTAAAAGCACTTGGAATTGATTATATTTCTAATTTGTACCAACCAAGGAAACAAAAAATACATAGGGGTGAAGAAGAAATTATGCTGGATTAGAAACAACTCACAGATATTGATGCAAACACGGAAGGATATGTCGTCAATGCACCACCACAAGTTAGACCAAGTTTCTCTTTAACTGAATGAATGATTTCAGCCCGCAACCCCGGATTGGTTCCACCGAAAGTAGGACACACACTGGCCATATATAGAACAGAAAAGATAAGGCACATGAGAAAAAATAAAAATACAAGTTGACAATAAAGATTACAATATATTTGTTTTAGAAACAATACATGTTGGACTTGTAGTCTTGTACTGAAGCATAAAAAGTATTTGTACAATTGGTAATTAGACTATTCAAAACAGACTTTTACAAATGGCAAAATTAGAACCTTAGTAGAAATTCAGCAAAATGCAAAAAGTTAGATATCAAACTAACAGAACTAATTATGTAAATTAATATTGCTATAACAAGTGAGCATAACATATTACCTAAATTGAACGGTTGGCCTCTCAATGAGACCAGATCTCTCCCAGGCCAAGGCTTGATCAAGGGTCAAAGAGAATGACTTGTCAGGCCATTGTATCGTTGGCGTGACTCTTGTCCCCCACTTATTCTAAGAAAAATAATAGTAGCATATATTAGTTTCCATTCAGGAGAAATCAGTTTGAGATCATAAAACTCTGCAGTTAATTGACACAAAGTGAGTATGTCAGACTATTTAGTTGATGTCTTCACTAATTTGGATTCTAACCTTGCATGAAAAGCTGTATCTCATCTCCCCTGGATATTGACCCTGAGCTTGTAGAAGACCTCCGCAAACAGGAAGGAAGGCACTAGTAGTTAGTCCCTCGCCGGATACATAGGTTAGCTGTCCATTAGGAAATTGTAGATCCACAAATGACTGATTGCAGAGACAGAGGCAAATTATTATTGTTATTGGTTTATACAAAGGAATTGCTTATATACTGCGGTAAATTAGATTCTCCGTAAATATCAAATCTTGTATCTGGAATCCAACTTTTTAAAGCATTTCTTTTATCTGGATTTGACTTTAAAATGATAATAAAAACTGCATTTTCAAATTTAAACTAACTTCATGGTCAGATTGTAAAACCATTACCATTAAACACAACATATTAGCTTGGCTTTTCAGGAATTCTCCCTAAAAATTCGAGATAACGTTTTAAGAATCATCATAAGCAATCAACTTACACAGGCTACGGGATTGAGACAAAGCATGGACATCAACAGCCACCTTCTGTGTTTAGACCATACTGCTGGGCAAAGAGAATGCATCCCATTCTAACAATCAAAATATGTTAATATAACATGAAAGAATGCTTATTTATCTCCTTGCATATATTAACAATTTTATAGAAAAATCAGCGAAGGCAGCTGAACAAGATCTTTACCTTTCTGTCATAGCCATACCAAATTAAGTGTTGCTTTGACAAATGAACAGGCAAAAGAAGAGTTGAACCACGGACTACAAGGAGAGGTCCAAGCTGGACAAGGAAAAGAGATGAATTTTCATTTCCAGATGTAGAGCTACCACGTGATGCTTCTACTCTCCACAAATCTCCCCTCGCAGCTAAAGAACCTTCCACCTCTTGAGTTCTACTATCGTAAGTTGTTGTTATGTTTACGGTTCCCTGCAGTTGACAAAAAAATTAGTCAGTAAATGAAATAGACAAAAGAGAATGGCAATGAGTGAGAGAAAATAGAAACGTGGATACAAAATATATATTACAGAACTTGCATATTTTATTATACACTTTCCAGAATAAATATTCAATAGAATAAATCTCTCCTGATTAACAAAAGAAATTTGATAGCTAGTAGGTGATATTGAACATGACAGAAAAATACCATGAAGGATACAGGATGATAATTTTCGTGGAATAAGAATAAGTCATTAATTCATAAACATGAAAATATTCAAAAGAATATAGACCAGTAATTGCAGGATGGACTTAGTCACTCAACTTTTGCATTTAGAGTTTACAGCGATTAATAGGCAATTTTATCAAGCACGGAAAAATTGCTTGACTAAAATCAGTGTCTATCAAGACACAATTAATTAAAGAATAAAAGGTTGGGCAATAGAAGACAAATCACAGACAAGAGAGACTGGAGTTATAGGCTAAGAGAAAGGATCATCTCTCTAGATAACTGAACATGTGATTTGTTTATAGAAACCTAACAAATAACAAATTCTTATCTTCAAATTAAGTATGCTCTTGAGTCACCTTACAAGATATTCAATAAGAATAAAATAATACTGATATGCAGCAGATTCATAGACCTAATAAGTCTTTCTCACCTAATATGAGTGTGATAGTGGTGTGACTTGTTCTCTAATACAAAAATTACTGTGCCTCAAGTCTACATCATTACCAATAAGATGTATGTAGAGTTTGGCTTTCTCACCAATAAAGGCAGAATCAGTATCAGTCAGACAAATAATGAGGCTCTAGGCCAGATTGTTGGACAGCCAAGATGACATTAGAATAACCTCCTGATCTTAAAAACTGTTTTTGTAAACGAACACAATAATTTCACAATAAAGCAAAAATGCAATTATTTCAACAGCTCCATCACCTAAGTTGTTAAAAAAATCCCCATCGCTTCATACAAGAATGCCCCTATATCATTTGAGAAAATCTTTGGTACTCTCAATGTAATTAACCAATTCAATTAACATATAACACAGCACAAAAATTGAACTGTGTTCAGATTAATTCTACAATATTTCATATAGAGATCAACTTCATTAACATTGAGTATGTGACGCTAAGATAGCATAAGAATTTCTCTTATTTAATAGTCAAACAGATGCATCTAACCAACTATGATATTCAACATTCAACTAGCAAACAAAATCATCATCTTGAGCAACAATCACACATCAAAAAGCATAATCACTGCATATACAAACAACATCAAAACCAAGATGATTCTTTACCTGCCGCCTACCAAGAAGACCAATAGAACCAAGGTTAAATCCACCACCTTCTTCATCAACAGTTCCACCACCAGCACCATTATCATCCTCAGCAAACCCATGATTCTTCAACCTCTCACTCAAATACCCCAAATCCTCTCTCATAACATTAATCCCAACACCACTCCTCTCATTACCCATATACCCTCCCATCGAAATCGAACCCATCACAACATCATCTTCATGCTGCTTAAAAGGCACAGGCAGTGACCTGTAAAACTGTTGAACCAACCCATTCAAACTAGCACCAAAGTCAGCCCCAACCTGCCCGATCCGGCTACCAATATCGAAAATGGCCGAAACTCCATTGATTGCATAGTCCTCAGCTACCAATCCAAAATCCCTTGTGCCAAAGCTCTGGTCAAAAAGCTTTGATTTTGAGTTGGGCCATGAAAAAGGCGATTGGATCAAACCATTGAAGCCTTGAGCTAAACGGTCTGCGAGGTCTTGGCCATGGCGCTGAACCTCTTCCCAAGCCTCAAAGGGCCTCTCCAAAGACATATTTCGAAACCCTTCAAAAAAGTCACAACCTTTTCATAAGAACTCAATACGTTTGAGAAAACCCATAAACGTTTTTGAGTTTTTCGAATCAGATATAATCAAAACCAACTCTTCTACAAGCTCAAAGTGCATAAAATACTGGAGTTTGTGATAGATTTTGGGAACAGTAACAGAAGAGAACAAACAAAAAAGTCACGAACTTTCAATAAGAACTGGATGCGGTTGAGAGAACCCAGAAAGGGTTTTGAATTTTTTTGACTGATTCAAAACAAATCAAAGAGTCAATATAAGCTCAAAGAGATAGGTTTAGTTTCTTCTTTGAAAAGTGAAGCTTTTGTTGAAGTTGGGAAGAGTAAGAGCAGAAGAAAATAAGGAAGATAAGTGAAGGCGTCGATCGAGCTGAGAAGAAGGTGAATGGAGAGATAATATGGTAAGAGAAAAGCAGCGACTTTGAGGAGTAAGAGAAACAAAGAAATGTTCATCTCTGAATACGGCATACATAAATAATACCATTTAAAATTTGTAATATCTTTTCACTCAACTTAGATATTTACATCAGAATCAAAAAATAAGTTATCTACTGTCATTCCTAAGTTATAAGTTATAATATAATATGTGTCATATTTAATTATTTTTTATAATTAAATTAAACAATATATATGTTATATTTTTATTGATTAAAGAAAATAAATTATCTCATGTTGTGAGGAAATATTTTATTTTCTATTTATATACATACCACAAGTCATGTATCATCATTTATATTAAATTTGTAAAAAACTCTTTATTTTTAAAAATACACTTAAAATATAAAAAACTCTTATATTTTTAGCTATATAAATTCTTTCCTCTTCATTTAATGTCATGCTATGATTACATACCAATGTTTTAAAAGAATAAAGTATATTTTTATATAAGATGAGATTTTTTTTTCAATCATTAAAATTATAACTTATATTTCCAATTATTAGAATGATGACGTGTGTTAACAGTGTTATAAAACTCGGTTCGAACCGGACGGTCCGACTGTTTCATTCGTGAACCGGATATCTAATCAGTTTGAGTCTCTCATCTAACCAGTTTTGCATCAAAATTGGTTGACTCTGTTAGTTTAAGTCTAAAACAGATGATTCGAGTGGTCGAATTGGTTGGACTGGTCGAGTCAATCAAAAAAACATTTTTTTAAAATACAATCAAATCAATGTTGTTTTTGGTGAAAAATCAAGTACTTTTAACTTAATTGTAGTTATGTTTGTCATCTATTAATTTATCTTATAACAAAATCTTCCTTATTTAATTAAAATTTAGATTTATTGTACACTTTTGTTATAGTTAAAACATATTTTATATGGTATGTAATGATATTTTCAACTTATTTTGTGTCATTTTATATAAGTAAAATATTCTTTGTTGGTTGTTTAATGAGGTATGCTAATTTTTTAAATTTTTAGTATACAAGTATTAAATGATGTTATGTAGTATTATGAATTTTTAGAATTTTTAATGTAAACTGAGTTAATTGGTCCAATCATTGACCTACTAGTTGGACTAATGATTCATTGACACAGTACTCTGGCCGAATCATTAACTGGTTCGAATTTAATAACATGTGTACTATTTTTTAGTTTTTAGAGAAATATTTTTGTAAAAAGAAATTAAATATGACATATAACATTATTTTAGTGGTTATAAAAGATAAAATACTTTACTCTTTATACCTATATCATTGAAAGGATACTTCTAGTATCCTTCTCTCCTTGCACTTTTTTATTATATTTTACTCATTAAGTTTAATTTTTATAGAATCTTAATCATGGTCAAACAAAAATTAAATTGCGTTATTTTTTTACCTAAATCTTCATTGATTAAAAATAATTCAATTGTAATTTAGATCAGTTGGATTGTGTGGCCTCTTTGTATAGATAGCCTCTCAAATCGTTGAAAGATACTAAGTACTTTTCTTCCTGATCATATGCTTTCCTTAAAGAATTTGTTGTGTGGTTTTTATCTTCCTCATTTGTAGCTTTGTGATATTTTTTTTCATATTTTTTATTTTATATATTTAGTAAAAAAATTAATAGTGACAAAGAGAGAAAATATATTACTAAATATAATATAATAAGTATTATGTAAAATAATACAATTATTACATTTCTTGATAATCATATCTTTTTTGCAACTAGGAAGACAAATAGAAAGATAATACATATTTGATTGATGATTTGGTCAGCAAAGTAACCTTATATGGCAAAGCAAGCATTTTTTTGTATCTAGAAAAACAAATTATGGAATAGGGGAAGAAGCCCACAAAATATTATGGGAGTAAATTATTTTCTTTTTAGGATCATTTGTGATAAGTAAATTTTTTTGCAATAGTTTTTTTGTAATGTATATATTATTATTGCATTTGATTGTTAGATAAATGCATAAAATATTTCATATTATATATTTTATCAATATATAGTTTCTATGGTGGAAGAATACTATAAACTTATTAATTTAATTGCATTTTTGAAATAATAAGTGAAGAAAAAAATGGGAAGATAAATTATGAAAAATATCTACTAAGAGATATTAGTACTTTGAAGATTGGAAATACTAATTTCATTCTAATTTTACACGTGTATTAAAAATTATTATGAAAGTGATACATTAAAAGTAAATACAAATTTAGAAGAGAAATTAAAAAATGGTTATTAAATTAAGTGAAAAATATCAATAAGGTGTTGGTCTAGTGGTGTAAGACATCACTTGATTATTTGATTATAAGGAACGACACTTGTTAGAAGAGGCAAACACGAACCCAAAAGAGATTAGTTCCTTACTAAAATAGGGGGAGGATCCTACTGATAGTACCAAAAAAATTAAGTGGAAAATTGCTTAAACAAATAACAATAAATTTTAAAATTAGATATAATTTATATTGATTTTATAAAGTATGAAGGAATATATAGAACGAAAACATGAAAAATATTTTGGAACATATGGGAGTTATATGTTAATAAGGTAGTATGTATTTAAATTATAAAAAGGAAATTACATTGATATCTTATGAGTTTTTAGTAAGATTATACAAATTTTTCTTCATTTTTTAAATATACATAAATCACTCTAATTATATACGTGCATTACATTTATTAGCCACGTAGAAGAGGTAAATGTAATTTTTTAAACAAAAAATGTTGATGAGTGTAAATAAATTAATTAAAATATGGTATATTATGAAGACAAATCAAAATAATATAAAAATCGAAATCTATCCATTATTTTAGTTAGTTGCAATATATTATAAGAGTGGTTTAAACATCTCATTTATTGATACAGTTTGCACCGAATGGTAAATAATTAATAAAAATTAATTTTTATACTATTTAAATTTATATTCACAATATACTATAATTCGTTTGACTTAATTATATGTGTTACCATCTTTTATTTAAAAAATTACTTTACATCTTAAATAGAGCAGAAGTAATCGGTATAATATATATGTATATAATAGAGAATGGTTTGTATAGGTTTAAGAAAAGGAATGAATAATTTGAGTAATTTTAGTAACATGAAGTGAATGTAATTTACTCAATTATAATGGAAAGTTGTCCATTCATCCTTAACTATTGTTTTTGAACACGTGAATCATATAAACTCATGAACTCTTAAAACAAATTTATAGTATTCGAATGTGTCGGGTGGTGAGGATGAAAGAAATGGTGACTGCCATGTGCCAATGAGAATACACGAAATTTCTACACAGCAGACACACCCAATATAAGAATCAATGTTTTTTCTTTCTCTCTTTCTACATTTTCAGCACACACGTATGGATCATATTTTTTTGGTCCTTCACAATTTCCATAGTCTTCTCAACTCTAACTTCACATTATTACAGCACAAAGTGTCAAAAAGAAAGATTCTGCCCATGAAATTTAGTGAATTGCAAGGTGGCCAAAACAAACTTATGTAACTTAAGGCCTCATGGTCGAATATTCAATTAATGAAAACGATATTTGTTGGGAGGGACAACATGAACCTTAAAAGAGATTAATTACTTACCAAAAAAGGAAATAAAATATCATTGATAGTACAAAAATATACAAAATGTTTAGGGACTATACAAATATTTTCTTAATGAGATTTGAACAATAATGATCTTATTCAACTCAAAATAAACAACCTTCGTGACAGATAAGTGTAGTTCAAACCCCACAAAGAAACTAAATATATTAAATAGCATAATAGAGCTATATAAGAGTAACATAAAATATGAGTAGGAATGTAGGATAAGCTTATATCATATTCTATTTAATGTTTGAGATGCAAGATAATGATAAAATATCACATACATGTACACTTCTTTCTTCACGGTTGTATGTACACTTATTAAGGACCACTTCATGTTCTTATTTAATAACTAAAATGAAAATAAGTAAATGACAAAAATGAGTATTCATACCAATGCCAACGTGATAACAACTATAGAAATATCTTATATTATACTTGTATTTTATCCTACTCTACATTATACATCATCATTGCCAGCAAACTAGCATGTAAGATTCTTATACATTTTTTGCCCATCAATCAACCATATAATAGGCAAAAAAAACCATGCAGTTATAACTTTCACGCAACTTTCCTTGAAGTTTTGATAGTTTTAACTTTTCCTTCTTCTTTAATTGTAAGCCCGATTTTTTATTTTATTTTATTTTATGATAGGCAAAAAAATTTTTTGTGAAAGAATGCATTTATCGAAATTTGATCTAGGTGATTATACCTTATGTCTAGTAGTTGGACAAAATAAGTTAATGCCAACATACCAATATTACTTATGACATTGATTCTCTAATTTTTTCATAATACATACACATCTTCAAACATTTCACAAAATATTTGCATGGATGTCATCATTTGATATATTAAACCATGCATGCCTGAAAATAACAATCTCAATAAGACTTTATCTAACAATTAGAGAAAATACATCACATCTATTTGAGTATAGAATTCAGTTAGCTCAAGCGTCATAAGTATTCAGATCTAAATACAATTTTAAAAATTAGCTCAATCAAGGTTCGGGTTAGAAATAATTTAGCCATGCTGACCCAAAAATGGCTGGGTAACACGAACTTATGTAAACTATAATATTGTGGATGTTGTTAATCAATAATTCACCATGGTGTTAAATGTACTTTACAAAAACATAGTGTTAATCAATAATCAGACTGTACTGGACAGTTCGACTGATTTGACTGTTGACCGAATTTGAAAATGACTTTGGTTTACCGTTTTAACTGAATAAGGGTTGGACCGCTTTCAATCGCGAAAATTCTGGTTGGACCGTGTTAAACCCGGTTAAACTGGATTAATCCGGGAAGTAAACCAGACGTTCATTAAAAATTAAAAAATGAAACGTTACTCTAATATTTTGTTTTACCCCGGTCCAAAAAGGATGAAGAGACATTACTTTAATGTAATTATACATGATTATTAATTATATAAAAGTTTACATTTGTGTATAATTATATATTTATAGATAAAAAATATTAATTATGTATAAAATCATCCGGTTAAACCAAACAATTTAACCGTTTAAACCTAATACGATACCTCTTCCGATTTCACATCTCCTTCCTGTTTCACAACAATTAAAACTCCATGAAGTTAATTTAGATTGAAGAATTAAGTTCAATAATTAATGAAATTTAAGTAAAAGAAATAAAAACAAAATATTTTGACTTGTTGTGAAAGGAGCGTTTAAATTTGGATTATTCAAATATACTACTATTCTTAAACTATTGCTCTTCTTTTTACCTTTTATGTGAAAAAACATAAAAAGTGCTAGAGAATTTAAATAAATTTGTTTTTTATTCATCGGAAGAATTTTCTATTTCACATTACAAACTAATCTCATAAAGAATAAGAGATCATCAAAGTCATATTTGCTTAAACTATATACATATGGGAGAAGTGACTCTCTCTTTTCAACAAATGTATGACTATCAAAAATTGAATATTTGAATATGATATTATCTAAAGATCTGATAGTCTTACACAATTAAACAAACTTCCTTTAAAAATCTTTTTCAACATTAAGTTCCTATTCACATATCAAAACTTTAAAAATCATAAGTAGTCTGGATTTCTTAGCCACATAGTTTTTTGCTCAAGATTTTTTTTATAAATAATTTGATTCAAGAATATCTGGTCTCATCCTCCAAAATTTCCAAAACATATTTGGGCTGAACATTTTTGACCCAGAAAACAATAAGAAAGGGGTCCAAAATGGGTGCTCCCTCCAAGTCATCACACCACACACGTGTCATACTATGATTGGGCAACACACGTACAACTCTCATACACACGAGTAACACAAAGCTACAAACCCTTTCGTCTATTACAAAACAAAATATCCATTTTTCAGATCCAATACCTCTCCCCCTTTTCTCTCACGCTTCATCAACAAAACTGGTAAAATTTTCTCTTACTTCGATTTCATTCTTTTCTTTTTGTTTCGGATAATGTATAATGGATAGATTTATAGATCTGAATTGCGGATTTGAATTTCTGGTTTTGTTCAACCTCGTTTTCTGACTTTGTGTATTTTTATTTATGTGCGAATTGTTGATCGGTGGTGTATGATTAGGGTTTCGAATTTGTGTGCGTGTTCGGATCAGTGTTTTTTTGTGTGCTTGATTTGAAAGGTTTGAATCAGAACTAGCTGGATCGTGTGTGGTGGTATTGCTTAGCATGATTTGCTTCATGCTTTTTCTTTTGGATGAATGATCATGATGTGATTGTTTATCATTGACTGATTGGTTTGCATGTTATATTATTAGTATTTTATCCAGATAATTCAATGCATGTACCAAAAGGTTGAGTTAGTGAAAGTTTGATCACTGATTCTTCATTCTGCTTTTATTTAAGAAAGTAAGTTTAATTAATATGTGGAGCATTGAATATTTTTTTATATTGATGAATGGGTTGCATGACTTGCTTGTAGACATTCTAAATTTTTATTTATGAAATTTCTCCAGAGTTTGAAGTGCTCCTTTGACCTGTTCTCCATTTTTTATGTTCGGTAACTTTGGTTGTTTTATTACTTATTAGACAATTCATTGTCTTTGTTTCCTTTGTGACTCCAACTTTATCTATTTTGCCTTACTTAATATCAAGTATCTTCATTGCCATATGGATGTGGAGTTGTACTTTTAAAGTATCAGCTTTTGTTTTGTTGCCACTCTTTCAAAATCCACTTACGCTTGCCATTATAAATGTTTGGTGCAGGTTAAATTGTAGTCTGGTAAAATGGGAGGTGGATTTAGAGTGCTTCATTTAGTTAGACCGTTTCTCTCATTTCTCCCTGAAGTACAGACTGCTGACAGGAAAGTTCCATTCAGGGAGAAGGTCATATATACTGTGATCTCCCTGTTCATTTTCCTGGTCTGTAGCCAGCTCCCTCTGTATGGAATACACTCAACAACAGGTGCAGATCCATTCTATTGGATGCGTGTTATCCTTGCTTCAAACCGAGGAACTGTTATGGAACTTGGAATCACCCCCATTGTGACTTCTGGGCTAGTGATGCAACTTTTGGCTGGGTCAAAGATCATTGAAGTGGACAACAACGTCCGTGAGGATCGCGCTCTTTTGTGAGTATCTTCTATTGTATATCCTATAACCTATATTATTACTTTCAAAATGTAATGTTTTCCCTTGTCATGTGCCAGTAATTTCGGACGATGGCATTTTGTTAGTTTGTCATATACTTCTTTCAATGGTGTCTAAGATTTATTTATCATGTGTGCTGCCTTTATGTCTTATGTCTGTTAATTCTTCACCATTTCTACGTATTTCCTATTGAGTTTTTGTCCATCTATATGGTGGCAAGTTTTATTTCCCTTCACCTGATAGTAGGTCATTATATGCTGCGTGTTAAAATAAGTTTCTTTTCTGTACCAGAAATGGTGCACAGAAGCTACTTGGCATCTTGATAGCTGTTGGAGAAGCGGTTGCCTATGTTCTTTCTGGGATGTATGGTAGCGTGGGCCAACTTGGAGTAGGAAATGCCATCTTAATCATTATCCAGCTCTGTTTTGCGGGTATCATTGTGATATGTTTAGATGAGCTCCTTCAAAAAGGATACGGTCTGGGTTCTGGAATTTCTCTATTCATTGCAACTAATATCTGGTAAGTCTTTTAGTCTCTGTTTTGTTTGTTTTTGTTATTACTTATTAGTAAGTTATTTCCAGCATTGAGCTTTGAAACTTCGCTGACTTATAGCAAATATTAAACAAACTATATGGCCTTCTATATAAAGAGCTTAGAAGAAATTTCTGATTTTGTTACAGTGAAACTATCATATGGAAGGCATTTAGCCCCACCACCATTAATAGTGGACGTGGAGCTGAATTTGAGGGTGCTGTTATTGCTCTATTCCATTTGTTGATAACTAGAACAGACAAAGTTCGAGCCCTTCGCGAGGCATTTTATCGGCAGAATCTTCCCAATGTTACAAATCTGCTTGCTACTGTCTTGATCTTCCTAATCGTGATATACTTCCAAGGTTTCCGTGTGGTTCTGCCTGTAAGGTCAAAGAATGCCCGTGGACAGCAGGGTTCATATCCGATCAAACTGTTTTATACCTCCAACATGCCTATTATTCTTCAATCTGCCCTTGTTTCCAATCTCTACTTCATTTCCCAGGTAGTGGAGTTTTATGATGATAAATTGCTACTTGGAGTAAAAAATATGTTTTAACAGTATGATTCCATTGGCTTTGTACAGCTGCTACACAGGAAGTATGCTGGAAACTTCCTTGTGAATTTGTTGGGAAAGTGGAAGGATTCTGAATATGGAGGTGGTCACTCTATTCCTGTTGGTGGTATTGCATACTACATCACTGCGCCATCCAGGTAAGACAAGTGCTTCCATTAATTCGGTTCATAGTCATAAAATTATGTGCCTTGTTTGTTATTATATTATAATCCATAACTTCAATCAATTACGATATTTCTGCTCTTAACTCTAATTCGAGTTTTTTGTGCTTTTGTTTTGGCAGCTTAGCTGATATGGCAGCCAATCCTTTCCATGCATTGTTCTATCTTGTGTTTATGTTGTCAGCTTGTGCCTTGTTCTCTAAAACTTGGATTGAAGTCTCTGGTTCATCTGCAAGAGATGTTGCCAAACAGTTGAAGGTACTAACTGACATGCACTTTTGCAAATTCATTTCCCCCCATGTAACTTGACTATGCAATTGTAATGACTTTTCAAAATCCCTAAACCTTTGAAAAAAGTATCATTATGATGTGAATTATGATATGTTGAAAATCTTAACTTAAAACACACAAAGCAGATTATTATCTAGGATTGGGTCCGAAAGCTATCTTTATAAGCAGCTCTTTTGCTATAATCTATATTATTTCTAGCTTCATGTCAACTTTATAGGCATTGCTACTGGTAATTTGATCACAGCGGTATCTCAATGCACTCTTATTAACCTTGGACAATGATCTTTGTAGTAAAATGAGTGAGCTGAATCCATAATTTTGGTTTTTAAAGTTTCGTGTCATAACATTATTTAATTTACAGGAACAACAAATGGTGATGCCTGGACACCGTGAGTCAAACTTACAGAAGGAGCTGAACCGATACATTCCCACTGCTGCAGCATTCGGAGGCATATGTATTGGTGCCCTTACAGTATTGGCAGATTTCATGGGTGCAATTGGTTCAGGGACAGGAATATTACTTGCAGTGACGATCATCTATCAGTACTTTGAGACATTCGAGAAGGAGAGAGCCAGCGAGCTTGGCTTCTTTGGTTTCTAAGCTTAGCAGGTACTGTTGGTGATTCAACCCACAGTAGGTCCTTTAACAACACTAAGGAAGGACATAGATTAGCCTTATATCATTGTAAACGGTTGTTTATTTCATCTGAATATACCCGTCGTAATTTAATATGTCCAAGTCTGACAGATCGGGTTAAAACTGAAATGTGGATCTTAATTGATCATAGTTTTGGAAAATTCTTATATTTGCTATTAATTTTGAATGCGCCTTGCAGTAGTTTTTACTTCATATGGTCGTTTTTAGTGGACCATTTGGGCTGTTTCACGAGAATTAAGGGGGAGAATTAACATGATTTTTTTTACTTAATGTGTTCAAAATTAATGATAAGATGTATTTTGGTAATAAATTTATTTAATATGTTGGAGGAGTTTTATAAAAAATAATCAAAATTAATCTCTTAAAAGGTTTTTGTAAGTACAGAGGTAAATGATTGTTTCTTTTTGTAGAGTATGTTATTTTGTGCAAGGGCGAAACAAATAGAAAGAATAGGCTGTCTTAGCTGATAACCTTGGAAAGTGTCTGTTTTTGTTGTGAAAAAGGTTGGTTACACAATTGTACACACATAACATACTCCACTCTCCTACCTGAAAACAACTCCACAGAGGAAGAAAGGCTTCCCTTGTGAAGAGGCTGTCTTTTTATGTAAAGTTCAGGAAGAAAAAAAATAAACGTAATAGAATGGTAAAAAAATCATTTGTTAGATGTAACAGTAAAAATTTAGTTAGTTCTATCCCATACCTCCTCCTAAACTGGAAATGGGGTCACCTTCTATTTCATCTAAATTAAGTAATCCAAACACTATAAGAGCCATTCCATTCTATTTCACTTCACTTCATCTCATTCCATTCTATTTCACTTCACTTCACTTCATCTCATTCCATTCTATTTCACTTCACTTCACTTCATCTCATTCCATTCTATTTCACTTCACTTCATCTCATTCCATTACTTCTTTCCTCATTCCATTCTATTTCACTTCATCTCATTCCATTCTATTTCACTTCATCTCATTCCATTCTATTTCACTTCACTTCATCTCATTCCATTACTTCTTTCCATCAGTATGAGCACTCATATTTGAATTCTCAACATTTTGTTTTACTTAGATGAGTAAGATTATGCTTTCAATGTTATTATTAGAGAAAATTATTTTCACATTCCCTGTCTCTTTAAAAATGTAGTTATTATGTTTACCTCCTTGAATGAAGGAAAGGTAATTGTAATTACATTATCATTCCTTCACGGTTGAAACAAGAAGAGGATCAAAATGTGTAGTTGATATAGTGATGTAGTCTATGTTAGATCATTAATTTTCATACAAGGTCAAAGAATAAATTTCAATTTTTAGAAGCAATAATTGATGAGAGACGTATACCAAAAGCTATCGAATTAAATTAATTTGACATTTGTTTGAAATTTAAGATTGATAAACATGATTTATGAACTACACAAGTTTAACTAGAACTAGAAATTAAGTTTGTTGAATAAACAAGTCGAATTTGAACCAGTTACAATTTGACTCATTAAGTTAATGAAAAAAAAGTCCAGGACAAACAAGAAAAGAAAAATATATGTTGCATATAAAGAAAAAAAAAGAGACTTTTAGAATGTGATTTTTAAATAAGCCTAGTGGGAGTAACTTTCTTGGTATTAAAAAGAACTACAAACTTATAGTTTTACCGTCAATCAATATTGTATTATTTTTTAGTTGATAGTGTTGGGACAACAATTTTTTAATTGATTTTCACTATTTGTAGACTATTGATCACATGGAAAACACAATAAAGAGACTTAGAACTTAGAACCTTTAATAAATGGAAATAATAATAATAATAAATAACTTATAAAAAGTCATTCATAAAAATAAAAACCTTTAGATAATACCATCAAATATGAATAAGATCATGAAGTGAAAATTATTTGTTTTTTTTCTCTTCATAAAATTAAGATAATAAGTATTAACTTTTTCTAAAAAGGATGTCATTGGATCGCAAGGGATTGATAAAAGATAAATTAAAAAACATCACATAAATTGAAAATAATAAATATATTAACTATATTTTATTTCAGGC
This sequence comes from Lupinus angustifolius, assembly GCF_001865875.1. Lineage (NCBI taxonomy): Eukaryota > Viridiplantae > Streptophyta > Magnoliopsida > Fabales > Fabaceae > Lupinus > Lupinus angustifolius. The sequence goes on from NC_032016.1 coordinate 20,255,691, forward strand.
ATAACCTTAATAAAAGATATTTATATAGGAATGAAGGTAGTGGATGACATGTTTGTGTCATGTCGTGTTACATGTCAACACGACAGTGCGGTGCTTCATGAAATCTGAGGATTTATGCAGACCGCACGATTATTTTCCGATGATTCGAACAGGTACGTATCTTTTGTCTCATAAATTATGTCACTACATGTATTATCGTCTATGAATAATCAGAAAATAGTTAATTATTAATTTTTTCACTTAAATATATTTTTTCATTCAATCATAAATAAATAATATATGCAATAACAACTTGTGAGATAGATTAATAAGTCCCCTTTTATGGCTATAAGTCTCGAATAGAGCAGGTAATATCTAGAAAGTGGAAGGGCATAGAATTAGTCCTGAAATTACCTAAAGCGACATGACACTGCAAAGTTTTAAGTTCCCATTGTGGAGTATGTGTCAGGTTAAGAATGTCCTTAACCCTGTCCTATTCTCATCTCATTTAACTTTCTCTCTCCTTATATTTTTTTGTTAGATTTTATCCTAAATAAAGTTACCAGAACACCCTACCTCCAAAAAAAAGAAAATGCCTAGAGTAGATGGAAAAGTTCTGTGTTCATCACTAAATTTGTGGTATGCTTATTAAAATAAATTATTTTTATAAACCCAAAATTATGTTAGTGTGCGTGACAAAAACAAATAAGTATTAGACTCTTGAATTTGTGTAAGAGAAAATAAGGATTAAAGTTTAGTATATATCATAAGTGACATATTATTTTTATGAAGCCAGAATATTCTCCTTTTGGAATAATATGCTTGAGTCACTGACCTGCATATTATATTAGACTTTAAATAGGAACTGATAGTTAGACTACCTACTCACTCTATTCTTTTATATCATTATTAACCATAGTTTTTATGTAAATAAAAGAAAATTAAAATATCATTACATTTATCAATATATTATAGTATTTATAAAAAATGTCAGTCATTAAAGAAACTAAACTAATTTTATTTTCTCTAAAGTTGTAATTAAAATATTTCGATAAAAAATATTTATTATAAATAAATATCATATTATAATATTCATTCATTAATCAGTATATAAAGGCAATATATTCGTATACAATTAATATATCATTCATAACTTATTTGTTTTATATTAAAAAATTAAAAATAATTAAATATAAATAATAAAATAATATTGTAAAAATATCTTATATTATATAGATGCATACTCCTTTCTGGACAACAAATTAATTTTTTTGGTTTTCTACATGTCCTCGCCCTAGAGTTAATCATATCTGATCCGGGAATATTTAAGTGAGGTTAACTCTTCCAATGAATATTTTTATTATCCATAAAACTTTATTCGAGAAACCTTATTTAAGGGGAATTAAACATGTATCAGTTGAACATAGACGATATTGGTGGAGAATAACATAATATCATTAGAAGAAGAAAAATCCATGTTTAATAAGTGGTCCACATAAAATCTTAATCTCACTCGCTTTCTTCCAGCTGCTGTATCTCTGTCTACCCCTGCAGTGTTAAAAGAAAAAGACAACACAAATACAAAACCCTCACCTCACCATTTCCATTTTTCTCTTCACTTCTTCAGAGTCCAACATCAAAATTTTCCACACACAGTCTCAGAACTCTATGCAAGCATTAATGTGATTATAGAAACTTAACAAACTCCATTGACTCCTTTTTTCCCCCACTGGTTGGTGCATTTATTCTCCTACTCTTGCCTTTTTCATCTCTATATATCACTCAACCCATTATATATTTATGTATTTATTTATATAAGTGGTGACAGAAAAAGGAACTTTTGGGGTTTTTGTTTTAAGGTCAAAATTGTTGTCTTTTTGTTATAATCATTTTCTTATAATTATGGGAAAGTTTTTGTTTTTTGCACGTGTGTTTATCTCTTTTGCAGGAGTGTTCAACAAACACGTTTCGATTATCTTTTTAGTTATTGTTCTCATCAACTTTCCTTCTGTGTGTTGGAAAATAAGTACTCATTGTTCAACTTTCTTTGTGTGTTTTTGGTTGCAGGGTTTTTTAGCTTCGTACTTGGAGAACAATATAGAGTAACATGTATATTTGAGGATTATGTTCTGTCTCTGCTTCCTTGAGATTTAGTTTCACAATGACGGCAATTTGATATCTTTGTGCAACTCCATATTCTCCTTATATTTCTTAAGGTACAGTAAATACCCTTTGTTTTTCATATCAATGTTCTTTAGTTTGATGTGTGATTTTGTGATTTCCCCTCCAATTTTATTACTTTATTGTCTAAAATAATTCTGGTCTTAAATTGTTTAGAATCTATCCAATTTAGAAAAAAAATTGTCTGTTACAAGTTGGAGCCATTAGTGGTTAAAAAATAATTGTGATTTGTGATTATAAAATACAAAAAAATGCTTTACTTTTTTTTGCAGTGTGTTTCATGTTTATGTTGTTTGATGATAATGACTTTTGATTGTTGTAAACTGTGGAAGGAGGTTGCTATTTTAGGATGAAATAAGGAATTAGGTTGATGTTTTTGAAGTCCTAATGTGTAGTGTTGTGCTTTCTTAATGTAAACATGTGTGTGTGACACTTTTTTCATAGTAGTCATGTGAGTGTCTGTCATAATGGATGTTGTAACAACAGTAATGGTGGAGTGGTGGAAAACAATCAATAAATTTGTAAAAAAACGTTGTTTGTTCTTATAGTATTTACCATTCTAATATAGTAGTAACACCAGCATAAGTGCATCTCCGGAGCTGTGATTTTAGTCACGGTAATCATCAAAATGCTTGAGAAAAAATTTCTCTGTTAAGTACACTCATTATTTTATAAATAATGTTATTGGCTGTGTAATGAGTCACCTAAGTTTAAAATGCTAATATCTATTGTTTCTTTATGTTAAAATATGTTATATGTTATATTTAATTATTGATCATGTATTTTTACTATTCATAATTTTGATTTGATTGACAATTCGAAAAATATGTCTTCTGAATCCTGACTTAATTACCATGATCGTATAATTTTGCCACTCCATGGTGTGAACATATGTGATATACAAGAAACTTTATCCTTACTTTATTGCTATTGTTTGCTCCATAGAATATGATATTTTTATGAACTACAAGTCTACAACAAGTGGGTAAGGCCTTTCTGAGGATTGTTAGTGAGGGATAGTCATAAGTTCTCTTCTACCATGTAGTGATAAATAATGAGTGTGCCGTTTCTGATTGTTATGATAGTGAAGTTAAAAGTTCCATGTCAGATATTCACTTTGATATGGGTCCTGCTGCAGAAATAAATGGCCAATTACTGATCTATTGTTTGGCCATGTCTTCAACATGTGAATTATGCAGAACTCAGAGAATCCGAAGGGTTTATAAATCTGACAAATATTTTTTTAATAGGAAAGGAACATAACATTGTCAGTTGTTTTAACTGTTACTATACCAATTTTGAAAATTTATTTACCAACATCTAAAGATTTCCCAATGAGGGTAGTTTACCTGAATTATTTTTGGATTTTACCGTTCCTTTGAGTATAGGGTCTAGAGGTGGCTGAATTTTTGTTGGAAAACATGGGAAGTGAATTGGACTAGTGTTGATCATGACGGTTATCATTATTATTTTCACAATAAATGAATGCCAAATAAACACAAACAGATTTATCTGACTACTTTACGAACAAGATCTTAGTTTGACTGGTGGGCCAAATCTCTTGTGCACTTTGAACCGAAACTTTAGGAAATTAAATGTTGAAATAAGGTGTTTTTTTAGTTAGGAGTTGGTGTTAACTTTGGGATTGAAGCTTTGCTTTCTAATTACATAACACCTTTCCTTTTTAGTAGAACATCATATAGATTTTTTTTTAATTTGATTCAATTACTGAATCTTCTTTTGTACTTCGGCTTGATTATGAGACATCTGTTTCATTTAAGATTCACATTACGAACTGCCACCTTGGACAAGATGGCTAGTATTAAATGGATATACTATAAGAAAAAAATTAAGTGCATCTATATCACCATCATGCTTATTACTTTATTGCCCCTGTGAATCTTTTTAAACACTTGAATACATTCCTCCTGCTTTCATCTTCATTTGCAACATTTGTATTACTTCTGCAGATGGAAACAGTTAAGCCATCAGCAGTGACTCCGAGCAAGAGTAAATGGGCTCGAGCATTTGCGAAGGTTCTCCATATTAGATCATTGAGTAAAATTGCACAAGTTGATAGGCTGAAGAATGCTAAGGTTGATGCAAATCTCAACTATGAAGGAAATACACTGTCTAAGTCTTTCAACAAAAACGATGAAGAGCTTCAGGAAAAAATGGCAACAGAAACGTTACTTGCAAAGGTTTTTGCTAGCCTTTCATCTGTAAAAGCTTCGTATGTGCAGCTACAGTATGCTCAGTCGCCTTATGATCCTGATGAAATTCAAGCTGCCGATCGATTGCTTGTCTCAGAGTTGAAGACTTTGTCTGAGCTAAAACAATGTTACTTGAACAAACAGTTTGGTCCTTCACCAGAGAGAGAATTTCTAGAAGCCGAATCAAAGGAGCTGCTAAGTGTTATAAGAGCCTATGAGTTTATGGGGAAGAAGTTAGAATTGCAGTTGCGGCTCAAAGAATCTGAGATTATATTTCTTAGAGAGAAGTTGGAGGAAACTAATAGGGAGAACATGTCAATTGAGAAGATGTTAAATCAAAGTGGATCATTGTCTGTACTTGATAATCTCCATATTTCAGGATTAAGTCCTAGCCATTTTACCACTGTTCTTCGCCACACCGTTAGGTCCATCCGTAGCTTTGTGAAGTTGATAGTGAATGAAATGAGATCTGCTGGTTGGGAGATCGATGCTTCGGTCAATGTTATTACTGAACAGAACATGGTTTTTTGGAATGAAGATCACAAGTGTTTTGCAATCGAGTCCTTTGTTTGCAGGGAGATGTTTGATTCTTTCAACTCCCCGAATTTCTCTCTTCCTAATGAGTCTCTTCCAGATAAAAGTAAGCTACAAAAATTGTTCTTTGGGAGGTTTAGTGAGTTAAAATCTTTAAAAGCAAAGGAGTTTCTTGCTTTCAAGCCAAGGTCACCATTTGCAAAATTTTGCAGGGTCAAGTACTTGAAACTTATTCATCCCAAGATGGAGTCATCTTTTTTCGGAAACTTGAATCAGAGAAACTTTCTGAACACTGGAGAATTTCCTGACACTAACTTCTTCACATCATTTGCTGAAATGGCTAAGAGGGTGTGGCTCTTACATTGCTTAGCCTTCTCTTTTGAGCCTCAAGCTTTCATCTTTCAAGTTGAGAAGGGATGCAGATTTTCTGATGTGTACATGGAGTGTGTGAATGATGAAATATTAGTGGAAGAGTCTGAGCCACAAGTTGCTTTCACTGTAGTTCCAGGTTTTAGAATTGGTAAAACTATTATACAGAGCCAAGTTTATCTCTCAGCACCAAACCAAGGTAAAAAGTTAACTGCAACAAAGCAAAGGTAGCAACTAGAAGACATTATTTTTAGTTAAACTTTTGGAGGGAGGGGAAGGACATGGCACTGTGGGGACTGAGCTCTGGCTAGGACTTTGAAAAGAAAAGCATGTGAACTATTGCATTGGGAACAACCTTTTTTCTTTAGAATAGTTTTTTATTGATGCAGTTTAATGAAGGGCATGCCCCAAAATTTGTTGATATTAGGCCATTGACAATGATTGTTTAGCTGTTATGCATTTTGAAGACATTGCATGATACTCCTATGCCATGTACATAATAATACAAGTGGTAATTTTAGTACCCTTTTGTATTATTACTTTCTTGTTCTAATCTATCTGGCCTAATGTCCTCCTTATTATATTTTAGGCTTAAACAAGTTTTTAGTCGGCGGAATTTTAGTGAGTTTTAGTCCTAACCTCTATCGTTCTATCAAATATGAAATTTCACATTTGAATAAACCTAATAGGTTATATAAACTCTTCTTTAGTCTCACGTGTTTCTGACTTGGGACATTAAACTGAGATACATATCAAACTAGAACAAATTTCTCTCTTTATTCTTTCTTTGTTGCAATACTTCAATCCTATGAAATGAGAAGATATGATAGACATTATTTCCAGCATAGTGCCAATGCCGTGTGGAGCAAGTAACATTATACAACATCATCATTTCCCCTTATCCCTAATACCAACAACATCATCAACCCTGTTCTGAAACTCCTTAGTATATTCTTCAGTAGCATATTCCAATTTCCAACAAATGCCAAGGGAAGAAGAAATCAATAGATAAGAATAATTTATATGGACCATGCAACATAGTTAATAACAAGGAGCCACCAATAAGAAACGGGCACACACATACTAAGACAACTACATCACTGCCTTTTATAGGCTAGGGACTAAATTCAAATGACACTACAATATTACAAATTGCAGAGGATGAAATCACAATAGGTTGCAATAATTGGCAACAACAAATTAACTTACAAGTGCAAATTAACATGAAAGGCTTTATATATCTCAATTGTGATTCATTATTATTGTGCTTTTGGGCTTATATGCTTTTTGGATTTATTTTTCTTGGTTTTCTAAGTAATTCGTATCCATAAACTGAAGATTAGAACCAAAATTCGCTCAACTTTTAATGTAAAAGGCTATATTTTATGGTAGATTTACCTACTCTAGGAGTAAGTTAAAAAAATATAATCCTCTAGGAATAAGTTACATGATTTGAATTATAGAATAGATATGAACAATTAGATTTTTATGAATAAATGACTATTTTATTATATACTTAAGCCTTGGATGCCTCTAAATCTATGAAGTGTCATAGGAGGCATTGCAATTTAATTATTGTTTAAAGAATCTTACAAAATTATAGGGAATGTAATGCACATTATGAATGTATTCAAAACTATTAAGGCCACACGTAATACTAACTTTATTCATTTGGGTCGGTGATATGGTGGGCATGTAAAGACAATATTTGCAAATCTTTCACATTACCTAAAGGAGATTGTGATTCTTGTTTTGTTTGCATCTCTTTTTACCAATAGAGGCAGGTTGGTGCGTGTTTCATACTATTTTAGATTTATTCACATTAATATTGCATAACAAAAACCTGGAAATAAGAAAGTCCTGATGAAAGTGAACTTTGGAAATTTAAAACTTGCAAGTATTTTAGTACAATATATATGTCACACACTTATCAGGGTCCTAATTAAGGTCACAATCCATCCAATTGGACCCACCACCTAGTTAGAAAAATAGTATTACTCACATGCATCCCAAAATGACTGATATGATGATATCATTAGAGTATCTGTGGTTGGCATATGCACTTCTGTTTTTTTATATTGCATTAGGATGATTTTTTTTGTATTACCAAAAATATATATTCGACTAATTTTTTTTGGCTGAATGATTGTCTATCTATACAAATATTTAGAAGTGCTCAACATAATATATATAAAGTACATTCGATACAAAAAATGAAATATATACATTTAATATAAAGAAATATTCTAATTCTCTAAAACAAAATATATAAAAATTGAATACTTGATAACCTAAAATAAGAATGTGGATGAATGGACTATTGGCACCCTAGTAACCATAAAATAAAAACATTATGCATATATTTGATATAAATTATTTAATAATACCAAAAAAATTACAAAATATAAAATTGGGCCAAAATGTAAGTTATATAAATAAAGAAAGAGAGAATAATTTAAATTTAAAAAAAAAATAGAGATCCCACAAGAAAGAAAGCAACACGAAAAGAAGAAGGAAACAATCCCTTTGTTTCACACACACTACACACTACACAGTTTCACTTTCCATTTTTTTAAACACTTTGACGCTTCACACTTGTGACTCAACTCACTTCACTTGCACCCATTCCTAAACCAAATCTCCATTCTTCATCTTCTCTCTCTCTTCAATGGCGGGTTATAGAGCAGAAGACGACTACGACTATCTCTTCAAGTTAGTCCTAATCGGTGACTCCGGCGTCGGTAAATCCAACCTCCTTTCTAGGTTCACCAAAAACGAGTTCAACCTTGAATCCAAGTCCACCATTGGTGTTGAATTCGCTACCCGCACCGTTAACGTTCATGATAATAAAGTCGTCAAGGCTCAGATCTGGGACACTGCGGGCCAAGAAAGGTTTTCTCAGATTTAGTTTCACTTTAATTACTCACTATAGAACTTACTAATGCTGCAATTTTCTAATATGATATGAGTAAGAGTAATGGAATCACTGTTTTTTATTGTGTGTGTGTTTCTCTCTTAGGTTTGATTTGTTGAGTTGAATTAGTTACTATCTGAATTTCAATTGATGGTTTAATTTGTTCAGATGTAAATATGTAATGTAAACTTTCTATCTATATTTAACGTTATTTGGTCTGAATGGCAAGGATCTCTCCATTTGTTTTAGGTGAGGTCTTCACTTGAAAATGACATCCTTCTCTGGATAAACAGAACCTTGAGGGAATAGAAATAAGAATGATTTACAACAGTGAATAACGATATGTTATCCCAAATCATATCTTCTATCAATAAAAACATGTCATATCAATAAAAAAAGATAAACAGTCATTATTTTTACTGTTTTGCTTCATTGTGATTGGTTGGACATAGGATTTGAGACATGATGTGAGACAATAAATGTCTGTTCTACAATAGTTGTCTCTACCTCAACAACTCATTAACCAATTATCTTACACTATTTGCTATTTCTATTTCTATTTATAGTAGGCTAACCAATTATGCAACCGACTACTTTACTAAATAGGAGTATAGGACTAACTAACAAAGCCCATTCTTATTTCTTATTGGGATATACAGTATACTTTCCTAATTTTGGTGTGTTACTAATGGGTTTCTTTTATAACCTTCTATAGATATTTGGTGAAGTCTTGTATTTTGCCAACAAATGCTTTTTGCTGAATGGGGGTACCTCTTCCCCCTTCAGGAAAGGTACCAAGGCAGACAATAAAACAATTTCAGAAAACCATCATTTTTTAAAAACTTAAGCATATTATTACCATTAGGAGAAATAATGCTTCCATTGGGTTTGAGTCAGGTGATTTTACACACACCATTGGAAAACCTAAACTGAAAACTCAGATACTTGATGTAATTAGTGATTGTGCAATTTATCTGTAGTAAAAATCAAGGGTAGGCCTTCCCTCCCCCTAAGTGTATATTAACCAAAAGAAGAAAAAGACTTGTAAGGTGTATATGCACTTTTTCAGTCTTTTTCTGTAATTATTCAACATATAAATATTTGTTACGGAATTATAGTCTCATTCATGGTGTGTCATTGAGACCCAGCCTACTCTGTATGATCTTGTTTCTGTCTTTTTTTACCTTTTGACCATCTTATTGAACATGATTTGCAGTGTTGCTTAGCAATCCTTGATTTTAGTTTTTATGGATTATTACTTCTCATATGTAGCCAAACCTGTCAATAGATATACAATACAGATATTTAGTATGGAATTCAGTCTTATTCATGGTGTTATTGGTCTGTCACTGAGAAAACGCTTAGTCTTTTGGAAACAACCTTAATCTTGATTTCTGTCCTTTTACGTTTTCTTTTGGAAACACTCTTTGCTTGTGAGGGTAAAACTACACATATCTATCTTTGTCAGATGCCACTAGGTGGGAGCCTCGTGTATCGGGTCTCCTTTTTTTGTCCTTTTAACTTGTCTCATGACCACCTTATTAGTGAACATGATTTTGCATTGTTGCATGGCAATCCATTATGTTAATTGTTATGTATGATTATTTGTCATCCTCGGTGTCCAAAGCTGTAAATTGATATATAGTTCCAACCTATATTTTATAACACCCCAAAATAATGTTATTAACTTATTATTGCTTTCCTTATAGGTATCGTGCAATCACCAGTGCTTATTATCGCGGGGCTGTAGGTGCACTTCTTGTGTACGATGTCACTCGCCATGCAACATTTGAGAATGTTGACAGATGGCTGAAAGAATTGCGGAATCACACAGATGCAAACATTGTTGTGATGCTTGTTGGAAACAAGTCAGATCTTCGTCACCTTTTAGCTGTATCAACTGAAGACGGAAAGTCTTACGCTGAGAAAGAATCACTTTACTTCATCGAAACCTCGGCTCTGGAGGCAACTAATGTAGAAAATGCATTTGCTGAAGTTCTGACTCAAATCTACCAAATTGTTTGCAAGAAATCAGTTGAGGCCACCGAAAATGGAACTGCATCTGTGCCAGCTAAGGGAGAGAAAATAGATCTTAAGAATGATGTATCTGTTTTGAAAAGAGTTGGTTGCTGCTCAAGCTAAGCTTGTTAAACAGAATTCTATTGGTTACTATAGGCTATGTTGTATGTGTAATATTCTTTGAGAGATACAAACTAGAATAAAAATGAAATTTATTTTTTCATAGTATACATTAGACTCTCTGTAACTATAGTAGCTGATGCCAGCATGTACCTGGCCTCACGGCCTATTCTGTATCTTAACTACTGTATTATTATATCATTATCAGTTTTTCTTTAAATGTCATGACTTGAAAATCAGATCTGAAAACTCATTGAATCTGTTGTTTCATAATTTTTTTTCTTACCACTATTCTGTAGTGGAGGCGGTCCAAGATTGCCTGATAAACTTTTGATAGAAATTTGAAAATTAAAACTTAGAACATATATAAATCTTATGTTCTTTTATATATGTTTGAATGGAATAATAAAAAAGTAATATAACAAAAATGTCTAATGAAAACAGCAAAATTTAAAAGGAATAGAGATTATAAACTATTGTTATTAGAAACAAAGAAAGAAATGGTTTTAATTTTATTGCAATGGTACAACACATGTGGAATACAGTAAAAATGTTATTCCAAAATAAAAAAAATTCCGTTGCCGGGACTTGAACCCGGGTCTTTCGGGTGAGAGCCGAATATCCTGACCAACTAGACTACAACGGATTGACATTCTTGCATGCTGTAATTTGTATATATGTATTCTCATAGAGTATGCTACTGTGGTGAGTTTTGCGTCAAATATTGCCAAGAAGTGTCAGTGGCATATTTTTTGAGACATGAAATGAGTAATGAAGGTGCAATTAATTGTGTCAAATTATTTGTTAACAATAAAACAGCTTGAAGGCCTATTAAATTTAGTTGCACTACATTTTTCAATGTTTGAAATGCACTATTCTAATTTCTAACATAGGATTCCTTGTTGTTAGATTTACCCTCATTTAATGTATTTGATGATGTGGTCCAACATGAGTTGTTAAATGGATTTACCCAATGTTTCACAATTCTTAGTCACTGCATTGCTTCCCTATTCCTGTTCTAACAGACTTCCCGATTAGGATTATAAGAAAACAAGGATTACATGTCCAAAAACTTTTATGTTTCAATGTTCCAAGTTTACATTCCATTAAATAATATAAAAAAAATTATTTTTGAATTTTTTTTTTAATTAAGTATTACCTTTTAATTGGATTGAAACATAAAAAAGGGATATATAATCTCCATACATAAGCTCCCCTAAAAATTGGCTCTAGTTTTAACCAAATTTTTTTTTTGACTCTAGTAAGTATTTAAAGTAGTATTTGGTTTGGTTCCTATATTTTTTATTTGGGTTACTATACTTTTTGTTATTATTTATAAAAAAAAGTTGGCTTATTTTCTATTCTGTTAAAAACTTTGCAAATGATTTATACATAGAGTTGTTTTTGGCGATTCAATAATCCACTCAATTAAAAGCATCATTTTTATCCAAAGTGATTGGACCCTGTTGTCAGTTGTGACTTCAAACTTCAAAGCATACACATTCAAATTTTCGTTGTAGTCATCATCATAAAAAAAGAGTTTCCCTTAAACGCAGTTTAACATGGGAGATTAGGCTTCCTAATCTAACTTTCAAATAACATATTTAGTAAAACTATCATATATAAATATATAATGCCACGTAACAATTTAATAATTCTCATAGTTTAATGTTTCTACAGCCCACCTTCACATCTAGGCTAGGAAGTGGTAAAGGAAATCTACATGAATTGTATGCAAAGCATCGAAGTTGGAATTGAAAAAAAAAGTATATAACTCACCAAACACAATTCTCTCATGGTTCTTTGGTTAATTAGTTCTCTATAACCAAATTTTCACCAACCTTTTAAGTTAAAGAAAAAAGAGTAATTGTTGATCTGCATTTACTTATGTGAATGAGTTACAAGAAACAAAAAATAATTTGATATTAGGGTATTTCTCCTAAACTATGTTTGAGAGTTATGAGGGAAAGTGAAGGAGAGGGATAAAAGGGCTAGAAAATGGGAGGAAGGGAAGGGAAAAAGAAGTGAATCTCCTTCCTTGTTTGGGAGTACGAAATTTAGACAGGGAGAACAAACTAACGATAATATAAGAATATTTTTTTATTTTTTCTTTAAAAATGTAATTAACAATGAGAAATGAACAATAATATATAATCATATAATTTTACAAAAAATATTAGGTATTTTAACACTTTGTCTCTAGGAAAACCCCGAAAATAGACACATATAGGGTTTTAGAGAGTTTGAGAAACCAAGCAAAACCTTCCTCTCTCCTTCATTCAACTCCCAAACAAGGGGAGACTTTCCAAAGTCATCCATTTCATTCCCTCACCCTCCAAAACCATACTCCTAAACAAAGCCCTAGGATGAAACCAAAGTTGAATCAAACCTAGAAGAAGTGACACTAGAAATGATTGTGCAAACTAATGTATACCCTAATGTATCAGTATTTGATATGAGTAGTGTACTGCACACTATGTACCAGTGCCAAAGAAAACTGAGTATCAAGTGACTATAGTAAAATAATTTAAATCCATGATGCTATCAGGTTAACCCAAATCCTTGCTGATATGACTCAGATCAGATGGGATGCCAGAAAACACCTACAATGGGGATAGAGGCCACAATGCTCGTTTTAATTCAACAATGTACAGAACTACTCAAGTAGAAAACTCATATTACATGCAAAAGAAGTACTGAAAATTCATCATGTTTGATTACACAATGGAAGAAAAGATTACATGATTTCATTATTTGATATTCGTCGAAAAAAGTGTAAAATAGATTAACAAACCTCAGTTGCGAAATGATAACAGTTTGATGCAGCCAGCACAGAACTAATCCCCTGAATTGGATTATGAAAGTAAACCTTTATAGAAAGAAAAGACTTGCAGAACCAAAGCAAGGGGTGTAAGCTTCTATGTTCTTATGAAGAAAGGACCCTAAAGCATTGCAGGCCATTTTTTGACAAAATTAAGACCAAGAGGAGAGTGGCTTCTATTGTTTCTTCTTTTGTTGCATGATTTTCTGACTTTATCATAGAGAATAGTGTAATTTGAGGCGCCAACTTTCCTAAAATAGCAAAATCCTTCGCTTTTATATCTGTAATCTTGTTGTGTTGCACCCACTCCACTAATAACCAAATTATTTTTAACAACCATAGTACCTTGGCCATCCTGCACATTTTTTAGAGAGCTCTTTGAAAATCCTGAAGCTGCATTCTTAGACTTGTTCTCATCAAATTCTAATGTAATGTTTGAAACAGCTAAATAGGTACCGTTAGCTTGATCCAGAGTGTCTGTGTCCAAGTTAAGGGAAAATGCTCCATGTGTTTCACTGATAAAATCATGAACATGTGATGGGAGTTTAGCATGAACAATGTCATTGAATGAAATTATTTGATTCACATTTTGCTTATTCCCATCCTTCCCTATTACCACGGAACTGTCGTAAGTTAAGTTTTGAACGGAACTGGTTGAGATGTTACCGAAGGAGGATCTCACCCATCCATTAGACAAAATGGACCTTTTTGCATTAATCCAAAATTTTCCATTCAAACCATTAAAGTCTGATACTACTGATTCAACCAATGGTTTAGCAATGTGGTTCAGAAGTTTTCCTTCTGTTCTGCTACTCTTTCTATCCAACCAAAGATGTAAATTTGCATCAATATACCAAACATTCAATGCATTTGTCACTTTGAACCCTAATGAGTGGACCTTTCCATCCAATATAGTACCCAAAAACGGTGTAACATCGATATCGTAAGATGGAAGATCGAATGATCCAATGCCAGTAATAGGTCTCCACAAGAGGGGATTGACCCCTCCTGTGTAAATCACAGTGAAAGGCCATATGGAACCAACAACATTCTTCCTATCAAGAGTAACCACAACCTCCCTAAATGCACCATGTCCAGGCGTATCAGTAAGGTTGTTTGCATAAAGATAAGCATCCGGAGGATTAGTATACCAAAACTCATCATTCTCATGAAATGAAACATAAACCTCCAACACAGCCCTATAAGCATTTTGAGGAATCTTGAATTCCTTCAAACCAATATCAGTGGAATTCTGAATTTCAAACCAGAACCCATTATCCGAAGGAATATTTCGCGAAATGGGCAGTATCAAATCCGCAGGAAAATCACTCCCAGATGTTAAAGTTTCAACCTTTGACTCATGAGGGTAAAAATGAATATTGATATCAACATGGTAAATCCCAGTATAGGTTCCATCAACAACATTTCTCAAAGAAACAGCAAGAGTTTGGTGACTAAGTAAAAGAGAATGGTACCTTGTAATGTCCTTCTTAACAGTCCAAACAATACCAGTGGCTCTAGGTTCAGCAGTGCAGCTTCTAAGAATCTCAACACCACCAAGCCAAACACCAAAGATCCTATCAAATTGTCTTCCTTTACTAGTTGCCTTCCACTCAAGCACAATTTTGGAGAAACTTTGATATGGGCAACTAGAAGGAGGTGTGTAATTTGCAAGAACTGGTGGTTTTCCATATGTGAAACCAAAATCATGGGTGAGAACATTGTATGAACAAGGTTTTGTTTTGGGTAGTTTAATGGGTTTTGTTACTTCAAAGTATTTAGTTGGTGGAATTCCATGAGAGGAAGATAATGATGTTTCTTCTTGAGAATGAAAATCTGATCTGAGTTGTTTGAGTTTGTGGAGATTTGATGCAGAAATAGGGTTTTGGAGAAGGAAGAGAGGGAAGAGGATGAGGAGTAAGAAGATTGAATTATCCATGTAATAATGAATTGTTATGAGATGAATCTGGGTACTGAAAATACTGATATATATACTATATGAAGGGGAATCATATGATTCTAGATCTATGATTCTATTATAGGATTAATCATTTTGATACACCTTAAAAAACTGATACGATAGATTCTATTGCATATAATTATTATATGTTTAACCAAAAAACGTTAATTATGAAATAAAATGAGCTGGACTAAGAATAACGAGGTAATACGTTAAACAGCCTAAGACATCCTCAAGGAACAATAACTAGTAACAAAAATATTGTCAAGAAGAGTTGGAAAAATAGATTTGGTATGTTTTTTAACGCATATTTTTTATGGTGATATAATAAGAAAAGAAGAGAAATGGAAAAATATAAAGTGTTAGGTAAGAAAAAAGGTAATAGGAACACAATACAACTTTTGCACCAACAAAAAGGAATGTATAATATTTTGGGCATGCATTTTTTTTTATATATTTTATTAAGTTACATCTTAAACCCTCTTTTATTTTAAAACCACCCTTTAAACTGGTTAATGAACCGAATCAATTTGGTATTCGTTCGAAACTCGATTCTTATTTAGCTCATCAAACTTGATCTATGAACTAAATAATGGGATAAACTTAAGCTGAAAATTGAGTTTGTTACATAAACGAGTCAAACTTGAACTAAATATAGTTTGACTCATTAGATTAATGAACTGACTCAATATATTATTATATTATATTTATTGTTATTATACCATGACTCTGCATTATTTTTATCTTTATTGTTGTTATACTTATATATATAACTTTGTATAACATTTTTAAAAAATGAATTGATTATTTAAGGTTCCAAATGAATCAATTTGAGTTGAGTCGAATAGTTCATGTACTTTAACTGAGCCACACTCAAGCTCAAAAAATAATTCATATTGAACTTAAGTTGAGTTTCAAACTGAGCAAATCCATCTCGAGCCGAGTTCTAATTCAACTTGGTCCTTTCCGGGGCAAGCCAATGAAAAAGTGTATTAAAAAAAAGGCAAAAAAGTATCCTACCATTAAGGTAATTGTGTAACCTTACTTCTCACAAAGCCATCCTAACAATGTCCCTGAGTCATATTTTTGTTACTGTATTTTGCAGAAAAAAAGTTGATAGTGTTCCTTTAGAAAACCAATAAAGCCTTATGTCTTTAAAGAAAATAAAGAGATCCCCAAAAAATTACATCATTACCAAAAATAAATAAAGAGATGCTTTAATTAACTGGATTTAAAAAAAAGTATGATTATTTAACTTTGTAAAGTCATACAAATGTCTTTACAATTGGTTTTATGCTTGATTTTATTAATTAGATTATGTACAAATATGACATATAAAATTTTGTATTTAGACATACTTATGTCTAGATTATGAAGTTATAAATAGCAATGACATTAACCGAAATTTGAAATAGATGGGAAATTGTTATTTTTTGTGTTATTTATGATTTATTTCCATAAATGAATTAATACTATTTATTTGGGAAATGATCCATTAACTTCAAGAGTAATTTTTTAAACTTACTTCTCATTCTAACCATCAATTCAAGGAAAATCCAATGATTTAAATTAATGATTAAATCTAAATCATTAGATATCCATAGAATTGATAGCTAAGACGTTGAAATAAGTGAATACCAACTCTATTTTATAATATTGAAATTTCCATTTAGATTTTGTTTTTAATATTAATACTTTTCACAAAGTTTAGCATAGAAAGTTTGAGATTCTAAAATTAGAAAGAAATAAAAGAACATGAATTAATTACCAAAAAAACAACTTTTAGCTTAAAAGAGATTTTCAAATAGTCAAAATAAGAAATTTATGCGAGAAAAAAGCTGTCAAAGTTATCCTTGAGTAGGAGGAAATGACGAGTAGGATTATTTCCTAATCCTTGCATTCATCTGTAAGGAAATTTACTAGGTGAGGCCGTGAGGGTCTCACATTCTACTTTTAGCTTCATTTTTCTCTCTTCATTTTTAAGCTTTATCCCAGCTCCAGGACTGAAAATAGTGAATTTTTTCGTCGTGATCTTTTATAAAAGAGATATTTATAGTATATTTACCAAAAGTAAAAGAGAGGTATTTTAGAATACCTCATTTTAGATATATACCCTTGGTTTCTTCTGTGCTGGTTTCGAACCCAATGTTTGGATGGTTGGAAGACATGTTCCAAACCAACAAGACACTTGTGAAACCAGCAATGTTGAATGAAAAGGTTTACTTTCTTATAGTTAATGAATACTGATACCCTTTGTTTGGAAGTCCCAACAATAGAGAAAAGAATATCCTACTTTGCAATGTATTAAGATTGGAAATCCATACAGTGAGGGGATACTCTTCATTATACCCAAAAAAGAAGCAAAGACAAGAAGTGGCCAACACAACCATGGTTCTGCTTCTCTTGTAATCACTCAACTGCGACATATTAGAATTGTAGCAACAACATAGGAATTATGGATTTCAAACAAATTAGTCTTATACATTAAAATGATTAATCCATCTAATCATATACATTCATACAACTGATAGAGAAAAGGTAATTAAACATGGAAATCACTTACACGAGCCAAAAAAACAAAAGTGTCACCTCCAAAAAACGGACCTTACCTCAAATGTGAAGCAATGACCAAATCAGAAATAATCTTCAGGGACATAAAACTTTAAACCAATGGCCTGCATCATTGAAAATGAACAAATACTAAATCAACTAAAACGAGAATGCAAATATTTAAGATCAAGCAGTTTCTAAATCAAACAGCAAAATTTAAATCAAGAACAAATTACTGACAAAATAATTAGTGTGTGGATATGCAGCTTAGAAAAATAATTAGTGTGTGGAATGCGTCACAAGTCATTGTTCATTTAAGCAAAATAAAAACTGACCATTTTCTAAGTGGTTCTTGAACCAGTCTAAAAGAGGAGTGGTTAAGAATCAGGCATAAAAATAATGACAAAGTTCCTAATATTGTTTAGCTACCTCTGCAAATTTAATATCAGCATCACTGTGGTCTGATCCTCTCCCCGCTGCATCACCGACATAAAAGGATCTGCAACATACAAACTTAGTATTTAATTTTCTCATCTCTTCATGGGCAAAATGTCATACTTCTCAAAATAAAATTCAAGACAGGATAATAGAAAACATAGCATCATTTGAGCATAGAATGGAAGGGAAAAATAACTGATCCATATCAATGGAAATGCCAGAGTTGAAGTGTTGTTTCATAAAATGCCACATCCCTGGTTTGGGCTTGCGGAAAGGATCATCTTCCTTTACGGCAGCTTGACCTCTACTTGATTTACTTACCCCACAAGCTATAAAAACCTGCATATAAATAAAATATTGTTCCTCTCATCAGCTCATAGTGTACTTCACAAATACCATTGTCTGTGGGGAAATGGGCCATACAAATCATTCTCTTTGATCATTTGTTGCATAATGAATGAAAATCGCAATTCCCAATGGAGAATTTTGTTACCTAAATTCCAAAGGTGGAGAAATCATTGTGCAACTATGTTTTTTTATAAGAACTGTGCAGCAATGTTATTATTGTGCAGAAGGTTCAAGTTCCAATTTTAATACCAGCGACTATAAATAGAATATAATGCAATTTATTCTGAAGATGTCTACTCTTGCAAGTGAAAGTTACAGAAATACAATTTATTAATAGGAAAATTGCATTCATCATGATGATGGCTGTCACTGAAGATGATTGATAACAATACTCTGACAAAAACAAACAATCAAAAAGTAGCAAATATGCTTTTACTAATGGGCCACTATTTGAATATAGACTATAATCACAATATTACCTCAGAATATGAGGTAAAAAAGTCATGTGCTAAGTTATTGTAGGAAGAATAAAAATAAAAAAACAGTTACTAGAAAGACTGGGTGGTCTGAAAAGAGTATATCAGACCAAAAATCACAGCTTAATGATCACTCACAATAAGATCTCCCTGACGTGATCTGATTCTTTTGTAGGGGAGATCTTAAGAGAGTACCCTCCAGGCGAGTAAATCATGACCTTTGTACACTACCGGCCTCACTTTCCAAAGCTAGAGAGCACTAAATTCTCTGATAGTGACAGGACCTCTTTTCGTATAGAATATGCGGTCAGCCTTGCCCAGCATCACAGCATTACAGTACCTTTCAGAGCTGGCAAGTGCATGACGTCCTCAGCCCAGAGCGACCTATGTTCAAAACTCAAAGAGGAAAAGAGACAGGTGGGCCTTTTTAAACCTGTTAGTTTGACCAGGTATCGCACACCTAGGAGCCTTTGCTCTTACCACGATAATCAAGTTACCTCCCTTTGACAAGTTGTTAAAGCATGGGGACAAAGTTCACTCCAAATTCACCAAGCCAAGCACCACATCAGGTACCCCCCAGAGTGCATATCTCGATTTCTCAAACTGTCATCCCAGGCCATATTTCCTCAGGGTGCCTGCTTGAACTGACTCATGCCTCGCTTTCTCGCCTTAAATTTGCACCTTTAGTTTATCTGAACTGCTTTGTCATTAATTGGCTTCCTCAATTATGCTTAAGAGGAACTATAGTGGTTTATAATAAGTATGAATTACCTAGTAATATGCTTGACCTCATATATTACTGAAGAAAACAATCTAGAGGAGAGGCAACTAAAAAGTTTAAAATACTGGAATAAGTTGACGTGTAAAACCTAGTTACTCGGTAAAGTGATAGCTGACAAGAGAATCAAACAAAGAAGTTGAAAATTAATTTTCAGAATTGGGACTAACCAATCCGATTTAGGAAAAGGTTCTTTAGTGGCAAGGAATTTGGGTTGATTAAAGATGATTCAAAAGCATAACAAAAAAGAGCTTAAGACAAACTGTATACTTTGAAATCTGCAAGAACTGACAACTTTAGATAGTCATCAGCTGTACCTTACCATATTGCTTAATCCCACCGGGTGAAAAAAAGGAGAACAACAAGAACATTTAATTTATTACACCAAAAGAAAGCATTGAAATTGAACATAATCTTCCTTTCGTTTCACTAGTAAAAACATTCTCAACCAAGCAATTCTATGTTGAGAAATGGAGATGACAGAAGATACGTCTGTAGTACCCCAAAATAATCCCAAAATAATCACCTGAATTGGGACCTTCACATTCTCAATAAATTTATTTAGACGGCCGATTTTTGAGTCCACAGCTACCTGTCTCTTATTCTTCCAACGTTCAATATTGGATTCATTGGTGAAAATTACCTGCAGTAAACAAAACAACAATAATGAGCATTCAAAATCATAAGTTTCATACAGGCTGCCCTACTAAACAGGGAAATAATGTAAAATAATAATAATGAATAGCCAAAAATCCCACATCCTCTTTCTGTAACAGATAAAAGGGACACACCAGTTTGAACCCATCGTTGTATAGGCTTTGTAGTTTATCAGGAATTGAAGGGTACATGAGGGACCAAGCATCTGCACCCACTCTGACAGAAAAAATTAACTTAATAAACAGAAACTTCTGATGTTTAGCACATAAAAATAGTAACATCAATTTAAAAGGTTAATTTTAATCAGATCTATCTAATCAAGGAACAAATTTTCAGTGATAACACCACAGACATACATTTTCACATCAGTTTTTGCAAGACATCCATCAAAATCAAATGCAGCAATTTTACTTGAATCATGCAGACCATCATCCTGGAAATTATAGGAGCATAAAAAAGGTGGATAAACTATGGAAAAGCAGTATGGATTTGTGTGTTCGTGTTCCTTGTATTTTTAATATGTTCCATCATATTTTGATGGAATATCTTTCACTAGCTTGTACCTTTTCAGGATCCAACCAAACTACACACACACAAAAGTACTTTTAATCTCACCAGTTCAAGAAATATGACTGTTTGGAATGCCTTCCATTTTGGTAAAAGGGTAGCATCCTGGATCAGATAATAATTTCATTCACCATAAGAATTAGGAAGAGTGACAAATGTAAAGATAGATAAAAAGATTACAAGCATAAACAATATGATAAACTCTTACTACCATACATTAAGGGCATAATCTCACCTTGTACTTGCTCATGGCATCAGAAACTGAAAAGTTGATGTCCACCGCAGCTTCAGATGTGCATAACTGCAAGCAATAAACATGAACAAAGAGAATTAAGCAAAAACTTAAGCAGAGAAAAAGCATCTGTAGAAGAAAATAAACATCGGCAACGTAAACAAACGCAATTTCCTCTGAAATTTAAAAAGAAACACGGTAAAAAACAGATGAATGCAACACAGCACAAAGATACACAATTACAATAAGGAAGACAAAAAAAGTTATTAACAAGAAGCAAAGATCCTGCATTTCCCCAAAAAAGATACAAAATATCATTATACAACATTAGGTATTTGATATTCACAAACTCTTTGGCAGTGCATAATTCAATATGCTTACCTTTATTTTCTTAGAATCACTTGCTTCAATTTGCTGTAGCTCATTTTCTATGCCTCGCGTTTCTTTATCAACCTATCAAAGAAGTGTAACATACAACAGGAGAAGAGTAGATTAGATATTGAAAAATAATAAAAATTAAAAGGAAGCACAGTTAAGAAAACTCACACATCAACACACAAAATCAAATGAATAAACTCATAATGCAAATTGCCTTTACCACAAGTAAACACTGAATCTCCCATCCCATGTGATCGTGCTACTTATATTTGATTTAGTCAAAGTAGAGAGGGTTCTTACCTTCTCTAGAAACTTGTCATGTCTGGCCAATAACTTCTTCACAGCTTCCTGGTCACTTACCTGAAGAAAAAAAAAAGTCATGAAATTCTCATTAATCTTGAAATTACAATGAAAAGGTTCTTAGGGCAGCATTTGGTTAAACAACTTAACTAAACATGTCTAAATAAGCTTTCCACAAGCTCTAATAACGCAGTTTCAGAAATGAATTTAAGAATTTTGTAGATATTTTTATTCTGAAATCAACTCAATACACAATAATGATAAGAATGTCAAATATTTAAAAGTCAAATATTAATGGTGGGTGATAATGACACTGTGAAAATCTTAGATCGTTAGTTCATACATCCATTTTCTGTAATTGTAAATGTAAGTTGTAGTTGAGATTCAAGTGAGTTGTAATAAAAAATTACACCACTGTGATCAAAATTAACAAAAAAGTTAGGAAGACCAAATTAAATAATCTAATAGTTTCTTTAACCTTATTATTGAGTTTCAATTTTTTCTTTAAAAAAACCCTAAATAGCAAATTGAAAAGTAAGCATAAGAAATGAGAAAAACCTGCAAGGAGGAAAAGCCTTGAATAGCGCGTTGAGGTGAAGAAGAATGGTGAGAAGAGACGGGGAAGCAAGAAGGGTGGTGCCACTTCACAGCTTCGTATCCTCGAGGGTCCTTAGTAACAAGGCCTAACCTCAGTGTCTTGGATTCAATGGTTTTGGAACAAACCTTGCAGGAAGATCGATTCGACTTAGCGTACTCCACCTTCACCGAAGAAGAAGAAGAAGAAGAAGAAGACGACGACGACGCCATTGGTGGTTTTGAGTATTGGAAGAGGTGGATACGTTTCGAAACGGGAGGGGGTAAGAAAGTGTGGAAATTAGGGTGAAGAGTGGTGAGAGTGAGAAATCTGGGGATGATGGAAAGCATGGAAATGGAAACACTGCATTAGGCATTACATCAGTGATAGAGATTATGGTTGGAACAAAATAGTAATATTAAAGTAATATCAGCATATTTATACAAAGTGAGTTACTCTTTTAAAACAATAATATTAATTATATATAACTTATATATAAAAAATTAATCATCTTGGTTTCTAGGAATCAAATCTTCTATTTTTTTTAGTTTTCAAATCATTAATGCATATCATATTTTACATAAATGAACCAAAGTGTATGCATCATTCATGGTATAGAATATTTTGTGTATCTTATGTTTGATTTTGTTATAAAGTATAATTTAATTTGAGATAAATGTTTATTAGGTTAATGGTAGTCACATATAATTATAAGATTTTTTTTTTTGTAGAATTAACAATGCTAAAGAGAAAATAGGAAATCGGAAATTAATTAATGATGATAGTTATATCGTACTTTGCTTTTTTATATATAGTAAGCATACATATATATGCATTTAATTTTCCTAGTATACATAAAATAATATATACACTAATAATATATGAGTTTTATATATTATTATATACATTGTAATTATAATTGTAAAAATTATATATCATTCACTGTTTATTGTATTTTGTATTATTATTTAGTGATTAATGGTGATGGAAAATAAACGATACAATCATACTATGAAAAGTTCTTACATTTCCTGTGCATAATATTTTTATCTCATTATTAATAGTGTATCGTAAAGTAGGTTTCACAAGCGAAAAGTGATATGTGGATCGTAGAGAATATTAATAACAGTAGTATAACACTAATTGTATTATAATCCTAGTTCCATGGGAATGATAACATTGTTGAGATTTGAGAGGATTGTGGTGCGGTAACAAGACAAGCCCTGAAACAACACAAACAAGAGATTCATAGATAGATAGATTGATACAGAGAAAGAGAGAGATAGGAGCAAAATATGAGTAATCGGTACAGTTACGATGAACAGAAATTGACTGAGGAAGTCATCTATCTTCACTCTCTCTGGCACCAAGGTCCTCCCACTCTTTCTAACCATATTCCTATCCCTATCCCTATTCCTATTCCTATTCCTATCCCTATTCCTCCACCTCATCATCAACACCCATTTGCACCCGCCCACACCAGATCATTCCCACATCACACTTCCACCTCCTATACCAATATAAACAAAAAGAGAACAAGAGACGCCGACCCGGGTATAGAATGGCCCTGTCCTCCTTCATCCGGCCCATCTCTGAAGAAATGGGCCCCACTCAACCCACATTCCACCTCATCTCTTCCTCCTGCGCTAACAGTGTTGTCAGCGCAGGAGAAAGAGAAAGTGTCGGTGCTGCGAGCGCAAAACAATGCCTCCCAAGCCATCAGGAACATTCTCATCAATGATTCGGATGATTCTGATAATGACGTTGACAATGAGGAAGATGATTATGATTTGGAAGAGATTGAGGATATGATTGTGGGGATTTTCATGGAGGATGATGAGATGAGGGGTTACTATGAAAAGTGTTATGAGAGTGGTGAGTTTTGCTGCTTGGTTTGTGGTGCTATTGGGAAGAAGAAATCTGGTAGGAGGTATAAGGATTGTAATAGGCTTGTTCAACATTCTATGTCCATTTCCGTCAAGAAAACTGCTCATAGAGCTTTTGGGCAGGCTGTTTGTAAGATTTTAGGATGGGATATTCTTCGCTTTCCAACCATTGTGATGAAGGAACCTGATTCAGAGGTAATGTCACCAATAAAATCTCGAGTTCAGCTGAATTTAAGTGTGTTTGATGATATATTTTTGTTGTTTTCAATCTAGGGTCATGATAGAGCATTGATTAAGCAATCCATAATTCGAACATTTACATTTATCTTGAGTTCCGATGCAAGGGTTTTATCTTTGATTCCCTAGTGCCCTTAGGGCGGGAGGAGTGCAGGACACTGATTACCATTTGCGCTAATTAAGCTAGATGAGCTTGAATTGAAACATTGTAGGGTAAGCATAAGGAGAATAGTGATGGTGATGTAAGAGATGGGAAACTTGTGAAGCATGTATAATTGGTACATCAGGAAAATGGGGAGGCTAGTTGTTTATACAAGTGTTTTTACATTTTGAAGGAAAACTGAAAAGCTAGAAAGTGAAACTGTGATACAAATCGTTGCAAACATGTTGACTTGTTTTTTAACTGTTTTTTTTACCTTTCCTTTCTAGTGTTCTTCCAAGAGAGGTGGTGACCACTGACCATGTTGGATTGGAAAATGTTGGAGGCAGAGCAATAGATGAGGCTAGACATTTTTGCATTCCTCAAATTATAAAGAGGGAAAAGACAAAAACATGTGTATTGCATAGAGAAGAAAGAAGAAATGCCTCTCCATACTGATGATCAAGGATTAAACGACAACGATATCATTCCTATTTGTGGGCAATGAGCAATGTTTTTTATGACTATGATTTTCAGTTTGTATTTAGTGATCTCTTTGAAGTATGTTCTTTATTTGGAATTTCATAACAACAATTATATTTTATGAAGTTTATGTGCATATTTTATATGCATATCCTAAACATATCATATCCTGATATTTTCAAGAATATGCGTATCAACGTATAGGATACATACATATCGTATCCGTATTGGTACTTCATTGGTGACCATATTGGATTGGAAAGTGTTTGAGACATAGCAATAGATGAGGCCAGATATTTTTGCCTTCCTCAAATTATAAAGGCTAAACATACTTACATGTTCACTTCTTACAATTTTAAATTCTTTCAACATTGGTTAGTCATTAATTTTTGCTATTTAATGATGAAGTTGCTGCATTGATGCTGCCAGCTGATTAATGTATTTAAAGACTTAATTATCTCCTTTGGCTTCTTCTGGCTAAGCCTGTAGCCCATTCATAAACTAGTATAGGAACTATTAGAGCTTTGAACTGTTATGACATGCAGGGTCCTAAGGAGAAAATCGATAATGGCCAAGTTGAGAAGCATCCACGAGGAGTTGATCCCAATGTTAGTGATGTTAAACCCAGGGACCAAAAATCTGGAAAAAGCTAGAGGAGGAAATTGTTGGTAATTAGTGATACGAATTGGTTCAAATATTTTGACATGGCTCTGAACTCTAGTGATTGTTGTGCACATGGTTCCTCATAGAAAGGTGATGCCAATAATAGCGTGGAGAATCTTGATGAAAAACTGTTGGAAAATGGAGAAGGTGGAACAATATATGAGGTGAGACTTTATTGTTATTCTCAAATTATAAATGCTGGACACACATTTACTGCTTATCATTTTGAATTCCTCTCATGTGTATCTTTCATTCTTGCATAGTTGTTATATAGGGGGAAAATTGCTGCTCTACTAGATTGCATGCCTACAGCTTAGCTTTCCTTGAATCTCTTGTATTTTACTGATTGGTCTTGTAAAAAATTAAAATATGGCTGTTATACTCCTATCATGGTTTCTACGGAGTACCTGCTGTGGGATCAACTTGCTTCAAATGTGGGTGTTATCAAATCCCATAGATGTTTACATGTTGATAAAAAAATAAATGCAGGCTAATTATGAATCTCTAGGTTCTGGTGCTGAATGGGTTTGTGATAATCCCCACCATGAGTCCTCTTCAGCAGAAGTGCAAGCAAGTGTGGCAGGGCTGCAAATGCAGCAGGACAAGGCATTAGAAGCTTGCAAAGAATACTTGGTTGGTAATGCTGGTTGTGACTGGGATGGTGCAACATTGATGAGAATGAATATGAGTCAGTAGATTGTTCTGATCCTGTAGAATGTGAGGAGTTGAAGTCTTTTCTAAGATTGTTTGCAGAAGATAATCACTTGAGGAGATATTATGAAAACAACTATAGAGAAGGAGACTTTTGTTGTTTGGTGGGGATGTAGGGAAGATGGAGAAGAGGTTTAAGGGTTGTATTTCTTTAGTTCAGCATTCCAGTTCTGTAAAAAAGATAAAAAGGAATCGAGGTCACAGGGCTTATTCGCAAGTCATCTGTAAAATTTTCGGCTGGGACTTCGATCGATTGCCAGTTACAGAGTTAAAGAGTGAACCCTTGGTTTTTCATTGGGAAGTTAAACGAGAATTTCCATGAGCAAGCCTACTAGATATATATTTCTATTCTCTATTCAGTTTACCGAGAAGAGACCTTAATAATGCGAACTTTATAGGCTGCTGAATTGGTTTTAACAGGCTAAACCTGAGAAGCCTGCAGATAAGTGGTATTGCTATTTCTAATGTAAGTATCACACAAGAGATATATGTATGCCCTGTATAATCTGGTTTGAGATCGTAGTTCTTTTGTTATACACTGACAGGGTTGAGTTGTTTTGACAGGGTGAACCTGAGAAACCTGTTGATGGTTATGTTGATGATTTGCATGTTCTTCAGGAAAATTAGGCAGAGTGAGTAGTGATTGTGATATAGTTTTCTAGGGAGTTCCATTTGGTTCACAACAATGGACAGCCTTGTGATTCTGACTTGAGATAAGTGAATATCTTTGTTGGTTTTCCCTTGCTAACTTTAGAGATGCTGCCATGCCTAGGTTGTAGGTAGTTATTTGGTAGTTAAGTTACAATTGAACATCTAGAATACTATATTTTAGCCTACATGTCTCTGACTCTGCATATGATACTTTGATACTTACCTACTTCATAATTTTTTACATTACTTTGAATGTTGATTAGTTTACAGAAAATTTATACAACTTAGACATGATGGGGGCAAAGAAACTGTATGATAATGTTGATAGAATTTTCAAAAATAAGAATTAAGTATGACGACTAAAGCCAGTAGAAGAAGATAATTTTTATGGACAAGTTTTATTTGTAAAATTCTGTTGAAAACTTCAAATTTCCCACACTCCTATTTTTGTACCCATGCCAAATATCGTCTATATAGTTGATCTTTAGCTAATATAAGGATAGTTTAATGCAATGCTATAACATGTATGCATATATATATATATATATATATATTTAGTGTTTATAAGTCAATTTTGATTTTAATCCTTATAAAATAAAGTTTTAATAATGTAACCCTTGGAAAGATGAAAATTAATAAATTATAGTCATTTACTCCCTACAAGTCATTTTAGTCTAACCAATAATATTCAAACTTTTAGGGAATATAAAATCATGGTTTGATTAAAAACATATTTAAGCCGGGACCAATGTATATTTGATTATGGAAGATGCAGTGTCCTAGTAACAATACATTAACATTTACAAGAAGCTTTCCAGCAATCAAATTGTTGACTCAACTGAGTGATAGAATTAACAAAAATAACTATTCATTTAAAAGTCCATAAAATAAATAAGCATGATGATACCAAAATTACATTACTCACATGCCAGCTTAGTGCCAAAGCTACTCAAGCAAATGGCAAATGCCTGGAAGGCAGATAAGGGATTCCTATAATCCATGGTAAAGGTATCATCCCCTACCTTCCCAAACTGAAGGAGCACGGTTTCTTCATCGCCTTTTCCGTCTGGTTTACTCCGGTCCACAGTGGCGACCAGCTGAAAGTTCTTCACTGATGCTACAGTTACACGACCATGGAAATTCAAACACCAGCACTGCAAATGCTCGTGCCACCTTGGAGCTTTGTTCTTCAAGATTAAGGAGCCAGGAGCAAAATGATCTTTATGGTTCATCTCCAGATTTTTGCTATCTGAACTGTCTTCTGATGATGTGACGGGACAAGTCAGTGAGCAAAGCATCCTCCTTGGCCCTCTTGATTTCAAAAGATTGAACTTGTAGGACACCTTCCCCACCTCAAAGTTGCCTGCAGGAACTTGAGGGCTTATCTGCTTGCTGGCAAAACGACGGCGGACCCTGCTGTTTGATGGTTTTGCACTGCTATGAGGCGGCTGGCTGTCATATACTGTGAAGTTGGTGCCAAGAAAATCTGAGCTGTAACAAGATTCCAGCAACAAGTGGTGAACATAAGCAACAAAAGACTGTCACGGCATGCAGTTCAGATAGGGCAGTGAGATGTTCAGTCAATCAAAATTAAAGGGAAATATATAATCGTTCATGTGAGGAGCAACTTCATGAAGGGAAAAGCATAAATAATATAAATTACGACTCAAAATTCCGTGATTGAAATGTAATGAAGTCCTAATTAACACCACGGAACATAGAGATCAAAGGTTAAGTTTAACAGTATAATTAACTAATCTGAGTTAAAGCATTTTGAAGAAACCAATAACCTGTAATATCATAGGTCAGGAGTGGTAAAATTTTAATCGTGGTAACACAACTGGATCTGACCGCTCAACAAAAGATTTAAAAACAGAAATAAGAAATAAAGACAGACAAATATTTTTACCATACTTATGGAAGGAATGGAGTGGAATGGAATGACAGTATTTTTACCATAAGATAATGCAGAATGGATCTTGATGAGTCCAATGCCTCTATTTTTCTTCCCTCCCAATTTGGCCGTATGAGATAAAGTGAGATGGAAGTATGAAACCTATTCTATAATTCTGTCCCACTATACTATGTTGCCATGCGAAATGTCCAAACAGTGATATGGTAACCTAGTTCCATTTCATTCCATTCTACTATTCAAACATAAGTAGTAAGAAGGATTTACCTTAACTTTCCAACATAAGCATTGCTTCCTTGGGACAAGTCATCTGCATCAAGTGATATTATATACTCCGTATGGACACCATGCCTAATTCTTCTAGCTGCTAAGAGAAACTTCCCTTTGTCTGTAAATGCTGGAATCAGGGGGAAGAAAAAAAATGTGAGGCATAAATACCCAGCACATCAAAGAAAATGCAAAACTGCAAGCATAAGAAAGTGAACACTACCATGAAGAGAAAATTTTGGGGACCACGGAGATTAAAGGCAAATAAGCCTAGGTAGATCACCATTTAAAAAATTAATCACTAACCTAAATTTATTTATAGAAATGATTTACAATGTGTTACTATACTCTGATATCACTAATGTTCTAAAAAGTTCACTTTTCAACAGTTCATCAATCAATATCAACTGATTGAATATTCAAAAACTTCATCTCCCCACAAAATTTCTACAGTAAATTATTTTGCAGCCAATAATTGTTTAAGAGTTACAACATTGCAATCTACTTCTGTAAGGGAGATCTATTATTACACCACAACTGCATATAAAGCGAAAGGCCAAATGCACAACAAAAAGCTAACCAATTGCTAACCTGTATCACTATCTAGTATCAAGCATATCCTAGAGACATTCAGTTCACTCGATTGATCTACTTGAGAATGTCACTCACAAGTCAAACAGGCAATTAAATTCAAGACATTGAAATTACTACAGATTGAGTTATTTACCAGATTATGCATAATGAGAACCATTTAAGTTCTTTCTCAGTAGCAAAACCAACAAACACCACACAACATCTAAGATATTGAAGATTCAAGATGCTGTGAGACCAAGGGTTTAAGAATTAAGCAATTAATAAAACCAGAATTTAACGCCACAATCTAAATCCTGAGTCATGACATATACTGTAATAAACTGTATAAAAGCTTCTTTGAACAGTTCTAATTTTGTATTACTGCCTGTCCTTAAAATGAATCTTCAACAAGAGCTGGTCTTCTATGCTGATAAAATATTTCTATTGATTCCTTAGAAGGATATAAATAAATGCGTAGTTCCCACATTTTACACTCACAGGCCACAAGCACACTACAAGTTATATGTCCTTCCACTTCTATCAGTGAAAAAATAGCTACTGTGTTGTTCAAGAACTTACTGAACTTACTATCCGACCGTTCAAACTCCTTTTGGTTTGTCTTATTATATGAAATCAAAGCACTGAAGATTACATTCAACACGGGTGTTTCTATGTTAACAAAAGCAGGCCAACTTGGACTAGGTCTGGTCAACCAAGTAGGTAGATTCAAATTTCCTTACATCTATATGCGCATATAAAAGTCAATATGCATGTTTGTCAAGGATAATGAATGCCCTTCAAATTTTGGGTTTCAAATGCACAAAAGGGAAAGTGCATCCAATCAATATAGGAAGTCCTTAGTCTTGGGTCTAGACTTGACAAACAAAGCGCAGCCCAGTTCAAGTTTTTACGCATACATCAGACGACACATATAGACTGTATACTACTACCCTAGAAAGGAAGATCAAGGGGAAAAATTCAAGTTCAGTTAAACGTTATTTTCATCCATCTCTAGATCAGGCAAAAAAGCTTTTTACCAACAATTACTTACATGGTGTAAGGGCAAGATATAGGTAAAAAGTTGAGGTCTTCTTGTTACGCTTTATAACACATTGCTGGGGAAGGTTGCTTGGTCCTGGCTGCAAGTCACAAAAACATAAGAATATTGTCAAATCCAAGCCTTCAAAAATGCAATATCTTATTTCAATACCAGACAAGCAAGCAATATGCATCATAGAACAAAATGTTCATAAAATGAAGATGAAATGCAATATCATTAAAAGAAAAGAGAACGTTTATCACAATAATTACCATCACTTAGACCCTTACTGAATAATGCATCAGTACCAACTGCATAGACATATTACATACTTTAGCAAGACTTAGGCAATGGTATCAAATCAAATTAAAACAAATATATATATATCTATCTGCTAAAAATGAAATGAAACCCCGTTCATTGTGTGTAAACAACTAAACATGACTATTTAGCGAATGAAAAAAAACCTTGCAGATTACTGTGATAATACCCAGAAACCTCAAACTCCGGATTTACACTTCAATATACTTCTGCATTAAACCTTAAACTACTGCAGCTTCCCAAGTAGAAAGATACCCCAATCTGAATACAAGGTACAACCAAACATGCAAATATAAAATGTAATTCATCACTAAAGCTAACTTCCCATATCATCTGGAAAAAAATCCAAGTAATATAAAAAAGCAAATTTAAATTTAGAATCGAATAATAATCCAAATGAGTAAAAAAAAACAATCAGAAAAATCCAATTTTTAGAAAAACCCTGAAGCTATCATATTCAAATAGTATTAATTCAAGTTCAACACATCGATCAAAAAGCTAAATCGGAACAATTCAAACATATACATAAAATAAAAAATAAAAAAAGATTTTTTTAGAAGCAGCACCTGTTTGAGGCAAGAAGGGAAAGTGATTTTCCCAGTTTGAGGAATTGCCCTAATGATCTCTCGTGTGATATCTCTCCACCTCTTACACACGCATGCGCAAGCGACGACGTTTTGGCGCTGCGGCCACTGTTTCTCATCAGCCTCCACTCGCCGTATAATCTCCCCGAGAATCTCCGGCAGCATCGTCGACCATGCATTGCCCTGTTCCGGCGATCCATCCTCCTCGCCGGAATCGATTCCGTTTCGGCGGTCGACACCGTCGGAGGTGGTTCCGAATTCCTTGAAGGATGTGGAGAATTTGCGAGAACGGAAGATTCTCCTAAGAGACATAGAGATAGAGATAGAAAGAGAGAGAGGGATGAGTGAGAAGGAGAGGAGAGAGAAAATGAAGAGAAGAGAAGAGAATGAAGGGGGAAAGAGGGTGAGGTGAGGGGTGATATGGTGACGGGCGGGTGAGAATAAAGTAAGAGAGGTTGGCTATGTGCACCGAATGATGACAGGTGGGTGAGGATAGCGACGCTTGTTGAAATGGTTTTGAGTTGTTAAATGAATTGACTTGGTCAACTATGAGAATTAATGAACTGGTTGAGACTTTGACACAATTTACTTGACCTGTATTTTTTCTCTCTCCTTCGGATTTCTTTGTTGTATGTTACAACTTACAAAGTTGTAATTACTAATCACTGATTAACATACTTTCTAAAATAAAATGGAAAAATTATAGATTACATGTATTTAATTAAAATTATTAAGAGTATAAAATTTATAGCATAAAAATTTATGCACATGCACCTGTCATCCACCATTAATTTGAATTACTTTTTCTGAAAAGTCAACAATGATTAAATATCAATGGTAAATGATACAATGATAGTATGTTGAAGTCATATATTGTTAGTGATACATCTTTTCATAATTATTAATACTGGTGTGTCAAACGGCACACCGTATCAATCGATTCACATTCAAATTTTTTCTAATATATAATGTATCAACTTCAAGTTATACTATTTAAGAAAACAATTTAAATATATATAATGTAATATATAATCTCAGTAGATAATGAAAATATAAATAAGAGAATGTATAGAAGATTAATGATATATTAATATAAAAAATGAAAACAATAAAAGTAATATGTGTAAGTTTATATTAGTTATTAATGAGAAATATTAAAAATGATAAATTTGGAATATTAAAATTATGTCATGGTGGTGGTTTTTATTTGTTTTGACTTTAATAGTACTAGGTGTCAACGGTCACTTAGTGTCTTCAGACCCATGTTCTTATGTTATTGGATGTACATAATTTATAGTTTTTGTATTTATTATAATATCCAACGAGATGTATTAATTATAATTATCTAGGATTATATAGTTTTAATTTAGAAATAAAAAATATTAAGGGCAAAATAGGAAAATAGAATCACAATGATAGTTATTTCAAGTTTTAGCTTTATATATAGTATAGATATAGATATAGATATATAGTATAGATAGAAGTATATATATGCATAGATTGATAGATTATAGAAATTTATATAAACATGAAATTAGAAGTTATAAAAGTTAAAATAAGGAAACATAAAATATTCTATGAGTAAATATTTTATGTTTATTAGTATTAGTATAGATAAACATTAAATTAAAAGTTATAAAAGATAAAATAGGGAAACATAAAATATTACATGAATAGTTATTTTATGTTTTCCATTTATATATACTAGTGAATAGAAACATGATGACAGTTATTTCAAGTTTTAGCTTTATATATAGTATAA
>NC_032016.1:20289426-20297062 GCF_001865875.1 Lupinus angustifolius
TTGATAGATTATAGAAATTTATATAAATACGAAATTAGAAGTTATAAAAGTTAAAATAAGGAAATATAAAATGTTCTATGGGTAATTATTTTATATTTATTAGTATTAGTATAGATAAACATTAAATTAGAAGCTATAAAAGATAAAATAGGGAAACATAAAATATTATATGGATAGTTATTTTATGTTTTCCATTTATATATACTAGTACGTCGATCGGCACTCCATGTCGGTCATCCGCGTTCTTATTTTTTATATAGAATGTATCATTTCATATTATATTATTTAAGAAAACTATTATGTGATATATGTTGGAAGTTAAAATTGAAAGTAAATTGTTATGACTAAGTAATTTATCCATATTTCAAATTTAATGTCATAATCAATATAATTCACTTATCCATTGAAAAATCCACATCAATTTAGAAATGTGAGGTTTAAGAATTGATGTGTTAGTTAAAAGGGAATCATTAATTTACATTAAGAGAGATATAATATTTAGAAACATGAAAATAGAATTACTCCATGTAAGTTATTTTATATTTTCTCTTTATCTATTAGTATAGAAGATTAGTATAAATAAACATGAAATTAGGAATTATAAAAGATAAAGTATGGAAACATAAAATATTCCAAGGGTAGTTACTTTATGTTTTTCTAATTTCTATTAGTATTAGTATAGAAATTTAAATAAAATATTTCATGATAGTTATTTAATGTTTATTAATATTAGTATATATAAAGATGAAAGTAGAAGTTATAAAATAAAATTAGAAGTTATAAAATATGAAATTGGGAAACATAAACTACTTCATGTAAGTTATTTTGGATTTTGCCTTTATTAATAGTATAGATATAGATTAATAGTATAGATATATAAGTATAGATAAGTATAGATATATATAAGTATAGATTGTTAAAATAGAAGAAGAAAAATAATTTAACTAACTGTCAGAGTGTTTTTTATTAATAGAAAAAATACATATGCACTGACGATATAAGAATTTTATATCACATCAGTCTATCATTTACTATTTATTTTTAATTATAATTTGTTCTTTAAAAAAATTAATAGAAATCAATGGATGATATATTATATATATTATAATATTTTATTAATTCTATCTGTCAACTCCATTTTTTTAAACTTGTTTGAGTGTATAGTCTTTATATCTTACAAACATCCAATGTGATATTTGTAATTAATTATATAATTGGTATGTTTATAAGATGTTTGATAAAGAATAAATATTTTTTTATTTTTAAATTGGATAATGGATAGGTTCCAAAAAATAGATTGAAAAAGAATAAATATATTATTTTTTTTATAAATAAAATATCAATTTGATTTTTAAATATAACTATTTATATAATATTCTAATTTTTTTAACTCTATTTTGCTAACATCTATTTTATTTACTATTACTATAATATATTAATATTCATTATATTTTTTATTTAAAACTACAATGGAGATGGTAAAAATCGTCTTTGGTTTATTTTACATTTTTATGAATAATTTAAATTTTGGGAATCAAGACTCCAAAAGTAATTCCAATAAATATTAATTAGTGTGATTGGCATTTTTAAAATTCATATGAGTGTATTTTAGGTTCCAAAAGATAGTTTGAGAAATAATAAATAATTTCTTTGTATAAAAATAATAAATTTAATTTTAAAATACTTATATTTATATAATATCCTCAAAAATATCAATTATATTCTATTTTCACCATCTTTATTTAATATTGCTAATAACATATTCTATTATCACCTATTTTATTTATTAGTACTAATAACCTATTATTAATTACAACTTCCATTTAAATTTATAATGATGAAGATACAAATAGTATTTAGTTTATTTTCCATTTTTATTGGAAAATTTTGTTAGGTGTCAATGACCTAGGCACACCTAGAAGGTAGGTTGAATAGGTGTAGCGGTTATCAATTATCGCTTCTCGTACCAAAACCCAGTTTTGGAAACAGAATCAGGATGATCGTAGCACACAACAGAATCAGGATGATCGTAGCAGTTAATTGCACAGTTATTTATTAACAGATAAGCAGAGATACATCAACTATTTTTATGCAATATTAACAAGTATATGACAGAGTACAAGCATGCAAAATATTAGTTTCTATCTCGCATTAAAACAACAAGAAATGTAAAGAAGAATAAGAGAGAACAACGTGCATAGATGAATTTTTATTCTGGTTCGTTTGCGGTCCACTGCAAACTACATCCAGACCTTCCCTTTTGATCTTGTGAGATTTTCTTCTTCACTATGTTGAATACAAATATAATCACATACACCAATTCAATTTACAAAACTCAGGACGCTTCTTTCTTGAAATCCTAGAACATCTAATCATTGGTTTGACTCTACCTATCGCTTGAGAAAACCTTTCTCGACCATCCCCAACCAAGATTCTCGTTCTCAATTCAAGACCTCATAGTCTTGGTAAAGAATCATTCTATCTCTGTGGTGGTAAGAGACCAAGAGACCAATCTAATACACACAAAAATAGATTACAAAAGCAAGATACAATAAGCACAATAATGCTTGAAATATAACAATGAAAACCCTTAAGACTAACTCACTCACAATTCACTCAAGCCATCATACACATGTGAGTTAATAAAAAATATTAATCACAAAATATCTCTCTAAGAATCTTTATCTAAATCAAGAAAAGGATGAGATTAAGCAAATGAAAAACAGTATGCAAATAACAATGAATCAATCTTCAATATGACATCTTAATCTCTCTTCCTCACACATGCATTTCTCTCTGCAAAACAAAATGTAAAACACGAAAATATGTTCTCTAATCAATCCCACACAATAGTATGCAATGCTACACTTCTCTGGAAATTGCCTAAATATATACAAAATAGTTTTGACACTTTAAACCGTTGTAATCAGTTAAACAGTTAAAACAGAAAATAGTTGTAACATAAAAGAGACCTGATAATCGATTAACCAATATAACATGATTAAAACATAAACCAGCTATAACAGAAAAACTGATATAACAGAAAAACAATTGAGTTAATCGATTAAGCCACCACGTTAATCAATTAACCAGCATATTAAAACACATGATTCAAAAGGCAAACTACTTATATGTTATACTTAACTCATATACATGTTTTAACAATTATATTATGCATAATATGCTCATATAACATATATGATTAATGCATGAACATACAATTAACTAGATGATGTGTCTTATGAATGTGATATGACAATTATAAGGGTTTGAGAGACTTGCATTTAGATTCACCTCACATATACTCACTTACTAAGGCACATATCCCATACTACTTAGAATAATGACTCTATTCATATAACCTAGTCTAGATATGACCAATGAACTCTAGACATGTTGATTATTGAATCATCTTCAAGCTTTAATAAAATTTTGTCTTCATCAAAACATTACTGGTGCAATCCTTGACACTTTGCAATTTCAAATTTAATTTTTGAGAATCAATATCATAATAATTTTACATAAAAATTTAGGTTTAAAAGTTCATCGGCTGAAGCTGATTTTAGGTTTAAAAAATTCATAGGTTGAAGCTGCTTTTAAGTTTAAAAAAAAGTTTGAAAAAAATAAATATTTTTTTCATTTTCTTAAATAAAAATATTTATTTAATTTTCAAATACAACTATTTATGTATTGTCCTTAGAAATATCAATTATATTATATTATCGCCTAATTTATTTACTATTATTGATAACCTATTAATATATGTCACAAAATCGATTTTAAATTATGTTGATAGAGATACAAATCATCTTTAATATAATTTTTCATTTTTTTTGGGATTGTTTTAGGAATTAATGTAACAATAGCTTTAATAAAAACTAAAATTGATATCAGTTTTCATCTTTGAAATTACATGGAATGACAAAAAGTATATTTTAAGATTGCAAAAAAATTATTTTCTCAAGTTTATTTAGTGTTTTAGACATCTCATCATTTGAAGTTGATTTTAGGTTCAAAAAGAGTGAGACAAAATTAAATAATTTATCCATGTTATAAAAAAGTTGATTTGATTTTCAAATTAACTATTTATAATATCCTCCAAAATGTCAACTTTATTCTACTATCACCTACTTTATTTACCATTACTTATAAACAATTAATATTGACCAAATTTAAATTTTAGTGATGGACATTCAAAATATATTTGGTTTATATTCCATTTTCACTGGAAATTTTAAGGTCGTATGTTATGGCTATTTTCTATTTCTATTTTCAATTTGGTTTATTTTCCATCTTCATTGGAACATTTAATTTTCTGGAATCAATGTAGTAATATTGAGAAAAAATTGATATCAACATTTCTCATTGAAAAATATATTATACTTAGGGAGTATCAAGTATATTTTGAGATTCCAAAAACAATGTGTTTCAAGTTTATTTAAAAAAACTAGAAAATCATTTATATTTATTTAAAAAATATATTTTTAACTACTATTATATATAAAATATCCTAAAAAATATCAACTCCATGATCACCTAATTGTTTATTAACTATACTATGACTAATAACATATTCTTCTCCTTCACCAATTGAAGATAAAATTCTACAGATGAAAGATGATTCCTTACTTACTCACACAAATCACCTTTTTTGTTTTATTTTTCATTTTGAATGAAATGATACACATTTTTAGAATACAAGATATTCTCCCCAAAACATGGGGTATAGAAGCGGATAAGATTTATTCTTGTAAGAAACCCATTAAAAAGTTCATAAAAATCTATAAAAAATTAGTTTTGTTTTAAAAAATAATTTTCAACTTTTCAGTTGAAATAAAGCTTAGGCCGAGTTTATTTTTTATTAGTAAAAGCATAAGTTAAATATGTATAAAAGTTTTATGCTTCATTGCTTCATGATGTGAAAGAGATGTAATACCATTCTCCTTGCCTTATCAATAACTTATAGGATAGGTCACGGAAACCTTTAAGTTTAACTTTTAATCTCCAAATTTCCTATTGCGTAGCAAACAAGATTCAATGCTAGACAACTTAGAGTGTTATTAAATAGTCATCAGGTATTAACCATAGTCACATCATGTTAAAAAAGTTATAAACCTTACTGCTAATTATGCTAAGTTACCTAATAATGATACCTTTCATGATGGAAGCACGATAATAAAACAATACTATAGGAAAAAGAATACAAAGTAGGGTTAATGCTAATAGTACCATTAAAGAAATAAATAATGTAGGGAAGGAAGAAAAAGAGACTCTAGAACACTTTCATCTGTCTCATATCATGTTCCCTCATATAGCCCTTTGATGTGATCTTCAAATTTTATTTTTATCATTTTCTTTCACTTCAACTCTATATTCTCATCTCATACACCCAAAATAAAACTATCTTTCTTTGTTACTTGTTCCAAAAATGAAACTTTAAATGAATTAATCATTAATAAGGCATGTTCAGCAAAGGAAAAGATATTACAGAAGAATCGTCAAGATCCTCTGTTAGTGGTGATAGTGGTAATGACAATGATAAGAAACAACAACAATTACCGTTGAGCCGATATGAGTCTCAGAAGAAGAGGGATTGGAATACTTTTGGACAATACTTGAAGAATCAAAGGCCTCAGGTGGCACTATCACAATGCAACTACAACCAAGTTCTTGATTTCCTAAGGTACTTGGACCAATTTGGGAAGACAAAAGTGCATGTTCAAGGATGTTTGTATTTTGGTCAACCTGAGCCACAAGGTCCATGCACTTGTCCACTTAGACAAGCTTGGGGAAGCCTTGATGCACTCATTGGAAGGCTAAGAGCTGCATATGAAGAAAATGGAGGCTTGCTTGAGACAAATCCATTTGCTAGTGGTGCCATAAGAGTTTATCTACGCGAGGTGAAAGAGTCTCAAGCTAAGGCAAGAGGTATACCTTATAAGAAGAAAAAGAAGAAGAGGAGGAATACTATCAAGGCCAATGGGGACACCTCAAACTCAACTATGCAGTGAGCTTTTTGGCTTGTGTTCAGGATTTTTAAGGTATATTTTCTTAGTTACTATTATAGACTTTTTGCTACTATTTTCTGAAGTTGACATTGAAAAGAACAAGAGCCCTTTGCACTATATTAACATTTATGGTCAATTTTTATCTTACCTAGTGCATCTTATATTTCATTCCTAGGGAACCCTAGTCCATGGGACTCAAAACCCTTAATTGCATATATAACTGCTATAAATAGATTAACAACAGTATTTACTTCACATTGGTCTTATTTTGTTTTTACATTACATTGAAGGAGCACATAGTAGGTGTTGGACCAGACTACGACTGGGGAGTCTCCCTGGTGAAGAGTCATAAGTGAGACACCACGTCTTGAACCAAAACCTTAAGGCATTAGTTCCATGATTCTTTCATTCTTATAAACTCTTTCACTCCTCCCACATATCCAATGTGGAACTTCACACTTGAATAAACCCAACAATAGTTCCATTGACCTTTTCTTCTTATAAACTTTTTCACTCCTCCCCGCATATCTAATGTGAGACTTAACCCAACAATAGGAACTAGGGGAATGCCCTGTCATCCATTTTGTATTTGTACTTCTCGCATGCAAAGATCAGGTTTCTAAATTTCATCATTAACAATATATATATGCTTCTCCACACAATCTTAATTACTTCTTTTGAATTCGCACTATCTTCTACGATATACTGATTTTGTTGTTAACTGGGTTCTAAAGTTATTTAGGAGGAAAAGGGATTCAAGATCTAAGGTTTGATGGAAAATTAGATATATTGTTATGAGATCCAGTTCTTATCTGAAGTTGCAGGTATAGTGTTTTATGGGACCAAATCTGCTGCTCACATATTGTCATTGGTTGAAGAAAAAAATGTTAATAATTAAATATTTTCACAAAAAAATAGTTCACCCCTTGTTTTATGCATTCCATTTGTGTACCAGAACCCCAATATCTAGTTTTCCTTTTTTGTTTTATGCTATTATAAATTTTGTTTCGTATGCATTATTTTACTATAGCCCTTATTTTTTTAACAAAGCAGAGGCTAATTTATTAGAAGTCAAGTCTGATGAGAAATAATATTATAAATCCATCTACCTCAGTGATGTGCGGCTAAATTGCCTATAAAGAAAAATTAACAAACAGAGAAAGTAGCTAAACTAATAATTGCTCTTAAGCTTCCTAATTTAGATAAATCCACCTTATTAACTTTCAAATTATTTAAACGGAACATTACTATCACTTCATACATTATAGTTTGTGGGGGCTTTACAACCTTATGTAGAGAAAATCTCTAAATTTTTAACTTACCTGGATTTTTATGAAAAACAAAATTTTCAATTATCTAAAACGTAAAAGTAACATCCAATAAGCCTAAGATGCTTAAAGAATAGAGATTTATTGTATCATATTTTATTTGATTATCATTGACACGAGATAATGTATGAAACATGATATGTACTTTGTTCATCGTTAAGAGCAAAGCCTTCATGCAAAACCTGCCACCCTCTACCGCTGCCCTTTATTTAAGCGACAATACTTATTGCACATCATCATTTGTGCAATTGTGGCCTTTGATTATGTTTTGAATATATATATGACAGAATAATATATATA
>NC_032016.1:20297162-20299791 GCF_001865875.1 Lupinus angustifolius
ATATATATATATATATATATATATATATATAAAAGTTTTTAAGTATTTTTCAAAATTTAATTAAGTATTTGAGTTATTCAAATGAACCATTTGAACTGAACCAAATAGTTCGTGACTTTAATCGAATCGAACTCGAGCTAAAAAATAACTCGTATCGAACTCGTGTCGAGTTTCGAACTGAGCCATCCTTATCGAGTTGAATTGAACTGAACTCTAGTTTGACTCGGTTCGACTCATTTTCAGCCCCTAGTTGAGCCTAACTACCCCTCTCGTGATTAATAATAGCCTTGTACACGAATTAAAAAATATGATTAATATGTTTATTTTTATTAAGCATTTGTAATATTTTATTACTTTATCATTTATTTTTTTTGTAATAATTATACTCATTTATCAAGTACTAGTGTGTACATGCACTTTGTATCTGCCCATCAATATTAGATGATATTACATATTCAATTTTTATATATTTTATTTTTTAGAATTAGAATGTATTTGTTATGTTCGATGTACTTTATATTATATTTTTGTGTACTTATAATAATGTTCAATTTAATGTGAAAGATATAGCTAACTAATGTGTTGGCGGTGATTATTTATGATTATATGTTTTCTTGTAAAAATAAAAAAATGTTAAGGGCAAAATATGAAGTGGAAATTACATCATATTTTGCCTTTATATATAGAATAAAAGATATAGATGTAACAATAAAATTGTAAAAACAATCATTATAATTGTCTTTATTTTAGACAAAGAAAAAAGAAAAAACTTGATTAACTAAAAAGTTAAGTAAATTAGGATGCAATATGTATAGACTAACGTGTAACTGTTTTATTTTTTATACTGTCAATACATCATTAATAATACATATATTAAACATTATATTATTGATTCTCGATAAAAGTATATAAATCAAATGTAAATGATGAGTTATGAGTATAAACAACTTTACATTAACCTTAATAAATATGAAATTCTTATAATATAAACCTTTCATAAGTATTATTCCCTAAAAATTGTAAGATAATGCCCCATATGTATAGGATATATGATGCAATTCTATTAGTTTCAAAACCATGGGATACCTCTAACTAGGTGTCTCTCCAATTTTAAATCAGAATCTTTGACCGGATCTCCATTTTCCATAATTAATTCTCCCATCTAAATCCTTCTTTCAATTCTGAAGTTCGATATGGCACTAAAT
Source organism: Lupinus angustifolius (assembly GCF_001865875.1). NCBI lineage: Eukaryota > Viridiplantae > Streptophyta > Magnoliopsida > Fabales > Fabaceae > Lupinus > Lupinus angustifolius. The sequence continues at coordinate 20,298,368 of NC_032016.1, forward strand.
TTATGTTGTCACTACTCAGCTTATTAATATAACGGTATAATGATTCATTAGTTAAATTATATATCAATGATATTATATATTCATATATATATATATATATATATATATATATATATATATACTATATATGTATAAGTGATAAATATTTCAATTGACATCATTTGTTAAAATAAATGTGTAACTTTATGGTAGATTATATTTTAGAAGTACAAATGAATACAATGATTATTGTGTATGACCTTATTGAAGAGTGAGGTTTTATTTTTAGTATACTTTTAAAGCTAAAAATGTGACTTTAGTGTAAATTAAAGGAAATTGTCCTTTGGTTTTTCAATGTTTTTTCTCACAAGTGCCTTCTCTATTATCGGAGAAGAGTCTGATTCTTTGCGCATGTTTGATCCTCAACAATAATATTTTAATAAAAATAAGTAATTACATAAAAAAATAATTTTAAATGAAAATCAGTTCATATTACCAACACAATTTAAATGAAAATTAATTGATATGACTAGTCGTTGATTGATTTTAACCAGTTCTAACTAGTATGATTACTGACTGGAATAACTATTATACAATATCAATATAAGAATCATTCACCGTTTTTCGATTCAGTTGATCGATACAATCGATTTTCACTTTTATGCTCTTTAGGATAGTTTTTCTCTCCATACTAATGAAAGTGAAGATATAATTGATAAATGATTAAGCAATATTATTTTGATTAAGTAACATAATAATTTTTCATCATACAATTCAAGTATGAATCAAACAAATAAATGTATTTATAGAACAAAATTTTATGGTATCCACATATGGATTATGTGTAAGAAAATGATGTAATTCTCTTTTACAAAGTTATAGTTCTATTCATGGCAAAAAAAAATCAGCTCTACAATTCATTTTTTATTAAGTAAATGCTAAATATTGCAAGTATGATAATTTTTTTAAAGTTCTTAGATCATTTGATAAGATTTTAACTTTAATTATGTTTACTAATGCACCATCTAAATAGAAGGTTTTTGTGATTTATATTATGAATATGATATTCATGTACTATCAGTTTAAATATTTATATATTATCATTCAACATTTATTTGTATTAATTTTGTTTAAAAGCAAGTGATAATTAATATAATTGGTGAATAATACTGTAACACTGTAACAACATATTATTGTTCTTTATAAATGAAGTCTTTACATGATGAATTAAATTAAATGTTGGTTATCTGAAGACTGTAAACTAATAAGTAATATAATATTAAATTAAGGATAATATTTTTAAAATATCATAAAGTTAATTCCATTAATAACTTTTATCGGTTTTTGTAATTTAGTAGAAAATATCTTTCTTATTTATCAATAATATAGAAGATGGAACACACCCTTACGGCCTTACTGATCATTCATATATATATATATATATA
>NC_032016.1:20299891-20304679 GCF_001865875.1 Lupinus angustifolius
TATATATATATATATATGGGGTTTTCCATTTTTTATGAAGAAGTATGTTAGTATTGAGTGAAACTTTAATGGAGGGGGAAATTGTATGAAAAATTAAAGAAAAATTAACATATGTTTATATCCTTTTTATTTAAAATGAGATTACATTTTTATCCTTAAAATATAAAGGAAAAAATCATTTATCTCTCTATTACTTGAGTAGAGTCTCACTCGCTTCATTAATGGAGAGGAAAATGATGTGAAAAAATAAAGGAAAAACAAAATACATTGACATTTATATCATTTTTATTTAAAATAAGATTATATTTTTACACTTAAATATCTATCAAAACTATTGGCACAAATACCTTCTTTTTTTTTAATTGAACGGTGTTTAAACATAATTGAATGGTGTTAAAACAATAGGGACAAACTCACTATGATTCCAAAACTATGTCGAATGCTGTGTTATTTATAATAGTAAGCAATAAGTTTAGCATTGCAAGTCCTTTCAACAATAGCCCATTCATTTTATATAGAAATCTTCCAAATTATTTAATGACATGCATGAAACAACCCATTGAAGAACATCTTTCATAAACCTGTTTTCATACAACTTTTTACTTAGCATCGTATTCTACAGCTTTTTTGGCAGCATCTTTCTTTCCATGTTATGCTCCTATATCTTCAACTTATTCCATATCATCATTTCCACCATTATTTTACATAGATTCCATTTCCTAAAAAAGGAACCACTCAACCTTCAAATATATACCAAAGAATATGTGTTTTTTCATGGTGGTTGCAACTTTTGTAAGCTTTCACACACATTTTCAAGTTTTCAACACTCTAATAGGGTTGAAATTTTAAATATAAGCCATATTTTCATATAACTTAAACATCAATTTTGAACTAGATTCTCTACACACAACTTCAGGTACTATTCACCTTCTACAGTACAAGCTCTAAATTCACTTGTAAATAAGTTTGGAATAAAAAAAATATCAACTATTACCATACCTCATATGCAATATTTGATAGGGTATTCAAGACACAAAAAGTTGAGTGGTAACTTTCATTCACAGAATCAGATTCAACCCACATATTTGTCCTTTGTACAATACAACACATTTTCATTCTTATAAATTCATCTTGGTCCTGACCCTTCATCAATTATCTCACTCTACTACTTTGCATCAATTAGTGTGAAGGTCTCTTGGTTCTTTCTTCCTCTCAACAAGACAATGAACGATTGCAGCAACAACAACAATCCTTATGTTCAGATTTCCTTTGTTCCTACTTCTCCTGAAGCCAAGAACCGTGAGTGATTTTCCTATTGATTTTGTTATCCAAATAAATTCCTTTGTTGTTTTACTTATATTCCCTGCTATGATTTTAGACCAAAACCCAATGGATACAGTACGTGGTGCATTCAAACAAGCTGAAACTATGGCTGACAATTTCTGGAATCATGGTGAGTTTTCCTCAACTACTTTATCTCTGTCTTATGGTAGACAGATCATAGAAGCATATACTTTTCTTTGGTAATTACTAATGTTCTTTCCTCTATATTGTATTAAAATTTGGTTTTTATCTATAGACCATAGTTTTTACTTGTGTAGTATCTATATGGTGCAACTAGTTTATCAGTGGTCCAGTGCGTGAAACTCTCACGCAGTTACTAAGTAACAACCTTACCTATGTGCCCGTTCAATACCAGGCTTGACATAATTGTAATGGATGTTTTTTCTTTTCTATTTTCTGTATGTAGTGAGAATTAGTCCTAATGTAGCTGGTACAGCAATGGGTAGAATTGTTCAAGGAACAAAGGTGCTTGCACATGGAGGGACTGAAAAGCTATTTCAACAGATTTTTGGAAATTTTCCAGCTGAGAAGCTCTTAAACTCATACACTTGCTACATATCAACATCATCTGGACCTGTAATTGGAACCTTGTATGTATCAACAATAAGATTAGCCTTTTGCAGCGACCATCCACTGAGTCATAATACACTAGCCATGCAAAACCGTGGCAATCACTATAAGGTACTTTCTTATTTCCAATTTGTATATTGAGACCAAAGTTGAAAACTTTGGAACTTATGATATAATTTATGGTGAACTTTCCAACATGTAGGTGGTAGTGCCACTGGATCAGGTGAGCATGGTTACTCCTTCTACAAACAGATTGAACCCAAAGGAAAAGTACATTCAACTTGTCACAGTGGATGGTTATGAATTCTTTTTTATGGGTCTTTTAGCATATGAAAATGCTCTAAAGACTATAAAAGAGGCTTTACCTCAATATCACAAATATTATAGAGGAAACCTGAGTGTCCAGGTTCTGCTGTAACAATGTTATTATGGTTTATAGAAACATATTTATATATGTGCTTAGGTACGCCCTTCAATAACAATGTACCCTGTACTTTATGTAAAATCACAATTTCATTTAGTATCATCATTTACATCAATGTACATAGCTCCTCCCTTTTGTCATCATATATCTACATAAGACTAACTGGGCATTTGTCATCAAATTATAAGTTTAGGGTCTTTTTAGGATGAGTATATTATGTCCCAAATAGTGTCTCGAACTATATTAAAACTTGAAAGTGTTAAAACGTCCAAAGTCCTTGTTACTTGAAAGAAATGTGCAACAGCTTCTGCAGGTGTGCCTACAAGAACACCATGGGAAGTTGGGCACAAACAAGGATCCTCTTGAGTTAGTTGTTTATACTTTGCCCAGTAAAAATGTCATATTATTATAAATAAATAAATGTTCCTTTTGATATTATTTTTTATACCACTCATCCCTAATAATGGAGGCATGTCCATACATGTTTTTGATTTATGGGTGTCACTTCCACCACTTAAAGAGAGATAATGAAAAATATTTGGTCTTTAGATTGAATTTCTAAGGTTTAAGGTTCGGAATTCAATTATAAATGAGAAAAAGTATTAACATTATATTTTTTTTTTGTAGTAAGACAATACACAATGACAGCATGAATCTATATCTTAGGTTTGTTTAAATATTTATTTATTTCTACCTAATTTAATTATTATTTATTAAATGATTAAAATTATATTTTTATATCTAAAAAAAGTTTATCTTATTTCAATATAATATATATACACTAAGAAATCAACACACTTACTTCTTGACTCAAAAATGGATATGTTTGATTGTAGTGAATTTTATTTGTATAAAGACTAAGACCGAAAAAAATATCAATATAATGCAGCGTTCTATTATCGAAAGAAGGAAGTAGCAACCATGTGTCTGCTATAGCATTTCAAAAAGAAAGTGACATATTGATTGTCTCTAATCTTTCAATCTTTACATATTTTATTAAACTATTATATAAAAGAATAGTTTACTTTCTTGAACAAACCAGAATCCAATAAAATTATGTTTACCAAAAAAATTTATCATATGAGTATAGTGTATAATTTAATGATAAGCATCATGCTAAAGTATTAAGAAGTAAATAATCACTAACCTTTTTTAGCTTTCCTGTTGTGTGCTTTGACTCCTATGTCTCCCCAATATAGGTTCCTACGTCTGCTTGTTTGTTTTTTTTACCTCCGAATGATTCCCCCCTTATGCTCTTTTACTGCCAAATTATATATTCTCTCCACTTTGTTACTTTTTCTTTTTTTTTTTCCGTCCCCCTTTGTCTTATTGATTAACCACTTTTAAAAACATAGCACCAGAAACCCTCTCTCCTAAAAGTTGGATAACAACCTCCCACTCTCATAGTGGTTGAGCAATTTCAGGAAGCACATTTACTTCAAATCAATTTTTTATTTTATTATTTCCTATTTTTGGATTTAAACATTTATATATATATATATAATTATAATAGAAATCAGTTTGTAAGTATCTATAAAATACTAATTCTTATTGCAAAAATAAATAAATAAATAAAACAAACCTATAATGTTAATATATATATACATGAATGGTGTGATGAGTTGATAATTAAATTTAAAGGCCTAAATTCTAACCCGTCAAACTTTTTTAAACAATGTTTACTGTGACAAGCTATACCTAAATTTTAACATCATATCTAGAATATTTTACAAAATAACTCTAATAAATATACACTAAAGTTTATTTTAAATGTTGACACAATGGACCGGACAAAAGTTGGTATTCACAGCTACCCCTCTTTACTTGTTGCTTACCTGATAACAAACAAACTGAGGTTCGTGAGATGTCGTGCTTATCGTCATAACAGCGAAGTTATTAGATACATGATCTAAGTTTGCCCTTGGAAGGTGTGACAAAGTTGGATGTTGACCAAAGACACAAGTCGGTATAATGCTAGAATTTGTAGACATAAGGGTCAAATCCAAGAACGCAGGTTGGTGTACTGCCAGAACCTAGAGTGACAAGTTAAAACCAAAGACGCAAGTTGGTGTACTGCCAGAATTTGGGTTGAAAAGGTGAAACCAAAGACGCAGGTTGGTGTACTGCTAGAATTTGGAGACATAATGGTCAAAGCCAAGAACGCAGGTTGGTGTGCTGCCAAGACTTGGAGTGACAAGTTAAAACCAAAGACGCAGGTTGGTGTACTGCCAGAATTTGGGTTGAAAAGGTGAAACCAAAGACGCAGGTTGGTGTACTGCCAGAATTTGGAGACATAAGGGTCAAAGCCAAGAACGCAGGTTGGTGTGCTGCCAGGACTTGGAGTGACAAGTTATATAAATATGAGATGTCATGTTTTTTTTATTTCATTTTTGTGCAAAATGCATATGACTACCTATAAATGCATGTTATTAGATGCTCATCTATGGTAA
>NC_032016.1:20304779-20309161 GCF_001865875.1 Lupinus angustifolius
ATGCATATGACTGCCTATAAATGCATGTTATTAGATGCTTATGTATGGTAATTCTATAATTTTTTTCAAGTCGAATTGAGTTGTGATTGGTATCAATTGCTATTGCTCTATCGCATCCTCACCAGTTGGTTGTAGATTGTTGTTTGCAGGGAGTGAGGTTGTATGGGCGACAATTAATCCTACCCTTCAATAATAAAATGCTATTTTCTTTCAAATACTAATTAGAACAACATATTTAAAATTTCAATAGATAGTACAAGTTTAATGAGAACGAGTTATGCCACAAAAAGACTTCACTTCATATATGGAAAATGGAAATACAAAAGTGTTCGGCTTTTTGTGTTATAGATGGAGTTACAGGAGTTGGTTATAAATAACAAAACATGTTAGAGCCCCACTATTCAATCATTAACTATCCAAAAATTGTCCCAGTAAATTGTCTTAATTTTTGGTCCACCAAAAATTTGCCCCAGTATTGACTTATTGACTTGTCCTCTTGAGAGACCTTTCTCTTTTTTTTCTTTTTTTTTGTGTCCCTAGTTTTTGCTTAGATCGTCCTCTCGGGTTTTCAACCTAACGAGATTATTCTTTTTTTTAAAGAGAGTTTGTGTATCGATCATGCATATATGCTTACATTTTAGAAAAAAAATGTTTTTTTTGTTTTTGTTTTGGAGTCAGTTATTTGGTACCCTTGGTGTATATCTCAAACATTTCGGGTCTCGACAAGGACTTTTTGGGCTTGTAACGTGGTCTGGTTAGGGGTTTACAAGAAAGAAAAAGATATAAGGCTCAAATGATGTGTTTCCCGCCCCCCACTTTCTCCATATTCTCCATAATCCTATTTCCAACATATCTTATTTATTTCCAACATATCTTAGATTTCAATTATGGATACAATTTCCTTTCCTTTTTGGAAAAGAAAATGTTTTGTAACCATTTTAGTTTGAGATTTTTATTTACTCTAGCTTTTGTCTAAGGTTTTATTAAAACTCTTAGCGGATTCTTTTTATAATCCATTTGATCCACTTTTAGATCCTTTGAAGATTTGTTGGAAGACTACCCTTTCCCCGGTTTATTGGTGTTTTTCGAAGGTGTTGTGTTTTTTTTTGAATAAACTTCTTTCATATTGTCTTGGCTCAAAAAGGGTGACTAGGGATATCTTCATTGGTGTTTGGAATAACAAAGAAGCCTTGTGTCATCAACACGACCTATTTAAGAGTACGCACCATGTGGGATTTGTTTACATCCTCCTCCTAAGAGAGTGCGCGAAAGTATGCAAAAATGCATAATCAACGCACAAACTTCTTTTTTTGTTTTTTTGTTTTTTTTTTTGAAAGGTCTCTCAAGCATAATATTTCTTCACGGCATCTGAATTTACCGAAAGAGGTAGGTCATTTTCGTCCATAGTGGTCAATATCAATGCTCCTCCAGAGAATGCCTTTTTCACCACGAATGGTCCTTCATAATTTGGGGTCCACTTCCCCCTATGGTCCTTCTGTATTGGGAGTATCTTTTTTAGCACCAGATCCCCCTCTTGAAAATGGCGCGGTCGAACTTTCTTAGCATAAGCTCTCATGAGCCTTTTCTGGTATAATTGACCATGACATATAGCAGCTAATCTTTTCTCTTCTATCATGTTCAGAAAGGACATTTAGAGGATTTGGTGGAGCATTGATATTGTCTGCATAAATTTGGCATTTCCTGACATAAGTACAACAGTATGTCTCCATTACTTCAGCTTCTTTCTCTTCTAGGCATTTGAGGAGTACCATGTCCAATCCTGATTCTGCCATGATTCTGAGTGACGGAATTTCTACTTCGATTAGGAGCACTGCCTCCATTCCATACACTAGCGAGTAAGGCGTTGCCCCAGTTGATGTGTGTACGGATGTGCGATACCCATGTAGAGCAAAGGGTAACATTTCATGCCAATCCTTGTATGTTACCACCATCTTCTGAACAATCTTCTTAATATTTTTGTTTGCTGCTTCTACCGCTCCATTCATCTTAGGGCGATAAGGTGAAGATGTATGATGCTTGATCTTGAATTCACTGCACATCTCGGTCATCATCTTGTTGTTGAGGTTTGTGGCATTGTCTGTGATGATCTTGCTGGGTAACCCATATCTACATACTAACTCCTTCTTGATAAATCGTAGTACCACTGTCCTGGTCACATTGGCATATGAACATGCCTCAACCCACTTTGTGAAGTAGTCGATGGCCACGAGGATGAAGCGATGTCCATTGGAAGCCTTCAGTTCTATTGGTCCGATAACATCCATTCCCCACATGCCTCATATTCGGCTATATTGTTGGTGCAATCAAAGCACAACCTGGCAATAATAGGAGTGAAGTCGCCTTCTGGAGATACGAGTACGACCCCTATGTTGTGTCCGAGTGCATTGGATGCCCCATCAAGTACTAATGTCCACACACCATATTTTGTTGGTTCTCCCAAGGATAGACTCATGATACCCTCATCTGGGAACTCTTGGTTCATTGGTTCGGTCTTCTCTATGGGTTGACTAGCAAGATAATCTGCAAGGGCACTATCTTTGATTGTTTTCCGTGTCACATATACTATATCATATTCCGACAATAAGACCTGCCATCGAGTGATTCTTCCTGTTAATATTGGTTTCTCAAAGATATACTTCACAGGATCCATCTTTGAAATCAGCCAAGTGGTGTGACTCAACATATACTACCTCAATCGACGAGATGCCCATGCTAACACACAACATGTACGTTCTAGCAATGAGTATCTCGTCTCGCACTCAGTGAACTTCTTACTTAGATAGTATATGGCTTGCTCTTTTCTGCCTGATTCGTCATGTTGGGCTAAGACACATCCCATGGAGTCCTCTAGCACTGTTAGGTACATTAGAAGAGGTCGACCAGGTACTGGAGGCATTAATATTGGGGGTTTGGTCAAATATTCCTTTATGCTTTCAAAGGCTCTCTGGCAATCGTCATTCCACCGAACTGCCTGACTCTTCCTTAATAGCTTGAAGATTGGTTCACAGGTACCTGTTAGCTGAGAAATGAACCTGGATATATAGTTTAAACGCCCTAAGAAACCTCTGACTTCCTTCTCAGTTCGGGGTGCTGGCATTTCGATGATTGCTTTGACCTTCTCGGGATCTACTTCAATTCCTTTCTGGCTGACAATGAAACCAAGGACTCGCCCTGATTTAACCCCAAAGCTACATTTTGTAGGATTTAGCTTGAGGCTATACTTTCTGAGTCGTTCAAACAACTTCCTTAAATTTCCTATGTGTTCCCCCTCTGATTTGGACTTGCATATGATGTCGTCTACATAGATCTCCACCTCCTTATGCATCATGTCATGGAAAAGAGCTACCATGGCCCTTTGGTATGTGGCTATAGCATTCTTAAGACCAAAATGCATGACTAGATAGCAAAAGGTTCCCCCTAGGGTGATGAAAGTAGTTTTATCCACATCTTCTGAAGCCATTTTGATCTGATGGTAACCCGAGTACCCATCCATGAAGGAGAAAAGAGCGTGGTCTGCAGTGCTGTCAACCAATACGTCTATATGAGGTACCGGGAAATCATCCTTTGGGCTAGCTTTGTTCAAATCTCGGTAGTCAACGCAGATCCTGAGTTTGCCTCCTTTCTTTGGTACTGCCACAACATTGGCCACCCAACCTGGATATGTAGAAACCGTCACGAATCCAGCATCTAGCCATTTCTCCACCTCCTCTTTCACCCTTAAGGAAATATCTGGCTTTATCCTTCGTAGCTTCTGCTTAACCGGACGCGAATCTGGATTCAAAGGCAGCTTGTGTTCCACTATGTTTCTATCCAGACCAGGCATGTCGACATACGACCAAGCAAACACATCTTTGAACTCATGCAGAAGTTGAATCATCTTTTTGCGTTCTTCCTCTTTCATCATTGTACCTAATTTCACTTCTCTTTTGTCGTCCTCTGTCCCCAAATTTACTAGCTCAGTGGGCTCTTCATGAGGTTTAATCTCTCTGGACTCCTGATCAACCATCCTTAATAACTCAGGTGATGCTTCCCATTCTTCATCACTATATTCTTCATTGAGCTGACTAACTAGATGATCATGATTGTATGTGTGGCTCATAACATGATTATTATTTCTGGAGTTAAAGTTGGATCTGCATTAGGTTGATGTTGTGATTAGTTATTTATTTTTTATTTTTTTCATGGTTTTACCTTTTGTGTGTGCTTGTTTTAGTGTGTGCAAGTAAAAAAATGAAGAATAGAATGAAACACATAATATGAGGAAAGAAATGCATTTTATTGAATTTAAAACTTGTACTATTCGATGAAAAATAAATAGATGTCCTTATTCGAAAAGAAAGAAAATAAACCCAATAGCTTTA
>NC_032016.1:20309261-20422434 GCF_001865875.1 Lupinus angustifolius
GTTCTTTCCCTATCTTCCCGAGTGGGTCTATATCCCAAGCCATACCGATCTTTAGCGTGATGTATCATGATGATATTTTCTCTTCCTTGGCCAAACTTCCCGAGCCCTTTTCTAGGTTGGTAGCCATTCTGCAACATTACTATGGCCATCATCAGTGATGCCTCCGAAGGTTGGGGGCATAGTGTAGGTGTCCCCCCTCCTACAAATGAAGCGTTGGCAATCTCCAGTGCTTGGAATGATGTTCCAATAGCTTCCTCTGCTGCTTCAATGTACGGAGTGTCAAGAGATCTTGATACCAACATATCTTCTTCTCCAAGAATATTAAGGAGTTTTCCATCCACAATAAACTTAACTCGCTAGTGCAGTGTAGAAGGTACAGCCCCTAAAGCATGGATCCATGGCCTTCCCAACAAACAGCTATAACTTGGATTAATATCCATGATAAGGAATACTATCTGGAAAGTGCAGGGTCCTATTTTTATAGGCAACTCCATTTCCCCCATGACATCCCTGTTGGATCCATCAAATGCCTTCACCACCATAGAGCTTGGTTTCATATACGATGCATCAACTGGAAGCCTAGACAACGTCCTTTTCGATATGACATTGAGAGATGAGCCATTATCGATAAGAAATTTGCCAATTAGGAAATTCTGATACATTATAGAGATGTGCAGAGGGTTAGTGTGTCCCATTCCCTCAGAAGGTATTTCCTGATCGCTAAAAGATATGTAATTGTCAGCCACAATGTTATTGATGATGCCACCAAGCTTGTCAGTGGTTATGTCGTGACTAATATGTGCACGGTTCAGTATCTCCATTAGCACTTTTCTGTGGGGTTCAAAGCTCATTAGCAGAGACAAAATGGATATCCTGGCAGGAGTGCGGTTTAGTTGATCCACGACCCTATATTCACTTTGCTTTATGAATTTCAGAAATTCACAAGCTTCCTCATTGGATACTTCCCCTTTATCTCCATGCTTATGCAACAAGTCATTCAGATTGGCCTCCAATTCATCTTCCGCAGGGATACATACTTTCCCTTTCCCTTTATCCTTGGCTAAGGCCTTTTCAGCATCTGAGGGAACATAGACACGTCCACTTCTAGTTATCCGATTGTCCCCAACAACATTGGTGACTTCTATCTATAGCTCATTTGTCTCTGAATTCCCTCTACTATAGATCCATGGTACCGCTTTATCTGTTTTGTAAGGGAAAGGTTGTGGTTTATCTTCTGCTGCAGGCCTCAGAACAGGCTCCATCCTACTTATGACTGGCACCCATCGAGTTATTTGTGGGTGTAACTGAGCATTATCCAGAATGTTCAATACAGGTTCATATCGAGTAATTGATGGCCTCATAGTCCTTCTCATGTCTTCCTCACTTCTAGTGGTAGCGTTAACAGCTTGATACGAAGGCCCCCTCTCTATTGTGATCAACCTCATATCCAACATTTTCTGCAACAAGATCTTAAATTCTGGACACTCCTCTAGGGTATGACTCACTTCGCCATGCAACTCACAATCAGTTGAGTTTTCATATTCCACCATCTTTTCCACCATCCCACACTTACACATCTCTTGAAAAATTTCCCTCATGGGTGTTTTTACTTCATCTGCTTCCCAAACGAATGCTCTACCTTGAGCCTCCTCTACAACATTCACACCCTGATTACCATGATTATGTAAAGGATTTCTATCCACGTCCGACACAGTAGGCTTGAAATGTAGTTGTTTGGCATTGATTAGGTTTTGCACGTTATGCTTCAAAGCCTTAATATGTTCGATAGAGTGGCCAATGACTCCAGAGTGGTACTCGCAGGTAACATTGGGATTAAACCAAGCCCCAGGTGATTCGGGCACTGTTCCTACTATAGGGCTTATCATTCTCTCCCTTAACAGATGATTGTATAGTTCTGCATAAGATATAGGTATGGGATCGAATTGTGGGCCTCTTCTTTCGGGATTTGGGTAATTGTGGTTTTGGGTTTGATTTTGGTAGGCCTGGGTTTGGTTGTGGTTTTGACGGGGTTGGTAAGGTTGTGTTTGGTTATAGTTTTGGCGGTTGTTATTGTGGGCGGTATAGTTGGGTTGTGTGGAAGGTGTGGCAATGTATGAGGCCTGGTATTTAGGGTTTTGGGCCTTCTATCCCTTTGGCTCAGTGAACACCGCGAGTGCTTCTCCCTCATTCTTCTTCATAAAGTTGGGCTTCTTGCCTGTGCCTGATTTGGGCTGATCTACTACCAGTTTTCCACTCCTTATGCGTCCTTTTATTTTCTCCCCCACCTTAATGAGTGCATTGAAGCTCGATGCAACACTTCCCACCAAGTAATCATAATAGGGCTCCTTCAAAGTATCCACGAAGATAGACAATTGTTCTTCCTCCTCCAATTTGGCGGGTATGACTTGTGACGCCAAAACTCTCCAGCGTTGCGTATACTCCTTAAAGCTTTCTTCTGGCTTCTTGGCCATGCTCTGAAGTTGGGCCCTGTTAGGAGCAACGTCCTCATTGTACTTATACTGCTTCATGAAGGCATTGGATAAATCAACGAAAGTTTTAATCTGAGTCTTTTCCAAACGGATGTACCAGCCCATGGCTGCCCCTGTCAAACTGTCTTGGAAGCAGTGAATTAAAAGTTTGTCATTTCCGTGATGAGCTGTCATCTTCCTAGCATACATATGTAGATGACTTTTCGGGCAGGAAGTACCGTCGTATTTCTCGAATTCAGGAGTTTTAAACTTTGGTGGAAACACTACATCTGGTACGAGGCACATCTCAAATGCATTTTTTACATCAGGGAAGCTTGTGCCCTCAATGGCCCTCAGTCTCTCTTTTATAAGTTCCAACTCTGCCTTCTCTTGGCTTGAGGATTTGTTTGGGGTACCCCCGTTTATCTTAGCTTCCGCTTGGTGGCTTGTGGTCTTGTTTTTATGAGGAATATCGTGAGTAGGATCTTCGTCTTGCTCCTCGTCGTCTTCCTCATTTGATTGTTGTTCCTCTTGACCATCAGTTGTGTCTTCATACCTTATAATAACACCCTTACGACGGTTGGCCCCAGCAACTATCTTGGGACCCACCTTTTGTGTGGATTATGAAGGTTTGGCGCCTGACGCAGTGGCATCTCCTTCCGAGCTTCGAGCCTTTTGCATATCCAGAATTATTTTCATCATCTGACTTATTTGCGCTTTCATTTCGGCCAGCTCAGACCGGTTGTCAACGCTACTGGATTCTTAGTCTGCCATCAGCTTGGATTGCAGTCTGGTGTGGTAAGGATGCTTAGGAGCAATGTTTATATGATACCTGGGTGAGAAAATTTTCATTTTATTTAAGTGAACAAAAATGATGCATGCAAGAACAAAACATTTAAATTCCTCTTCGTATAGAGGATCGGTATAGTAAGACATTTCGACCCGCAATCTGTCGACCCTGAGGCGTGCCCCTATTGTCTCATTTTTGTGTTGGCGTCAATTTTAGAGTGAAACTTCAAGTTTCTAACCTCGATTGCATCTTTGTTCGTTCTCTTGATAGAGGTTGTTAGCATTAAACGTCTTGCCCTACATTTGGTGATTTGAGGGCGTACCCAACAAAGACGCATGCAGTTGATGACAACCATTAGAGAAAACATAGAGTTTTAGACCAAGGTTGTATCTAAGTAGAAGACGTTTTAAACATTTTTGGAGATAACATTTATTTGTAAATGAGAGTCAATTTTTCATTTGCATACATAGATATAAAGAATTGCGAAAACAAGATCTCTTATTAATACTTCAAGCAAATGATTACAATTCGTTTATTGTTTATTCTCCTATTCCTTATTTCTAAAATTCTTTTGTAGCCTCTACCCGCCATTTCTTAAGTTGTCTAGCTATTCCCCCACAAGCTTCAAAAAACGCCTTCATTTCTGGAAGAAGCTCTGTTTCCGGGTACATTGTCATCTCTTGTCTAGCTTCGTAGAACAACTTCAACCAATCATCAGAAAAAATCACCGAGACCATCAACTAATTGCCTGCATCTCCCTTCCCATTTGTTTATCTCCCATTGACTTTCTTCGAGTACTCCCTTCCAATTATCTGACCAATTTTCCTAGCTGGCCACTAATTCATCATATGCAGTTCTGAATTTTCGAAGTTGTTCTGATAGCTGACTTGCTTCTGTTAATGCATCATAGCAGGCTTTCTCTGAAGCTTCGAGGCTGGCTTTAAGATTATCTTCTTTCTGGTGTCCTTCACCCAATATCAACTGATAGTCTTTAACAATAGACCATGCTTGCATTTCACTCTGTCTTATCTTCTCCATTTCAAGTTCTAGAGACTTTGCTTTGGCTTGAGCCTTGCGTGTGGCATGACTTTGCGCTTTCAACCGATCGACATGGTCAGCTATCTCTGCATCTTTCTCTTTTACTGTCCGAATTAGGCGAACCTTTCCTGACTGAGAGCACATTTCAGCATAGTCCCTTTTAAGGCTTGTTTGATCCTTCTTCATATTGGTGATGATTTTGTTGAGTTTTTCAAGACCCATACTATCCTTGTCATGTGTGTCTCTGGCTTCTTCTAGCTTTGCCTCTAAGAGCTTGATCTGTTCCTTCAACAACTCGTTCTCAGATGGACCAGATGGTTTCTGTGGTTGGGCAATTGGTGGGACGGCCTGACCATTTCGCCTTTCGCTGCGCCATAGCTTATATTCATCGGTGTAAAAGACCTGATGTTCTCCCAACTCATTTGGCCCACAAAGACGAATCCTTTTTAGAGCATTTCTGATTGAGTCCAATTTCTCTTTGGTGGCCTCCTCGCTTTTGTACCATATGGAGAATCCCTGTAGCTTTTCGGGTCGTACCGGTGTCATTCCCCATTTGAGCTGACCAAGTATCAGAGCTGGGGTGAAGGAAATGCAGCCCCGAGGTCCCATTAATACCATATTTGGGTACTCCACACAAGAATACATGATTGCTGAGTGTCTCTCATAGAAGCGAGTCTTTGTACCAAGGTTCCTAGGAGTAACCTCGTTAAACAACTTTTTCCAATCCAACAACTGCATTGGTTTCACCATAATATTTCTGAACCTCAAGAAGGGATGTCTGCTCCAATCTGGATACTGATGGTGTTTGAATCTGGTGATCATCCACACGTACAACAATTGAGTACAACATCGGATCTTGAAATGACCTTTTTCATGACACCTTTGGAACGATAGCAGGGTCTCTGCCACGATAGCTGGGACTGCGTTGGCTCCATTGAACTTCGCGAACACATCAATGGTCGCCTGATCAATCATGTCATGGACAAATGGGAACAAGATCATGCCATAGACTGCCAAGGCGAATGCTGGTTTGAAAAACTTCCATTTTCCTTGCTCCGCTGTTTGACTGATATGTTTCTTCAAAAATTTCCACCTGAGCCCAAAGGTCATCCCCTGTTTGATGATGTTAGTCGAACTCGGACGTACCCCAATGAGCCTCTCTATCAAGTCTTCTGTAACATTCTGAGCCTCAGTGAACAAATAGACTTTCTCTCTATCTCCAACCTGAATATCCAGCAGAACCTCATATTCTTCGATCGTAGGTGATGCATCTAAGTTAGGAAACTCAAATACTCTCAGAGTTGGACTCCAATACTGAACCATGGCACCCATAACTTTCAGTGTATCTGCATCAACAGTGATAAGGAGTAGATCAATCCTCCTTCCATACTCTTTGTTGAACTCATTCTGAATTTCTTGAGGGATCTGTGGAATCAACTCTATCAAACAGCTCACATTTATTCCTTGTACCTCAGCTTTTACTCTCTTTTTCACCAATAAATTATTGCTTTGACCCATAACAAGAGAATCAGACTCCATGTCTTACTATACAGCGGATCTCTTTTCTGAAAAGGAATATGTTTATTAAGGATGATAAAAAAAATGTCACTTGAATGCAAGAGCATATGATTTGTGATGTTATATAAAATGTAATGATGTATGAAGGATAAAATAAAAATGTTTGATATAGAATAATGAAATATAAAAAAAAGTAGAATCCAATTTTGTTGATATAAAAATGTCCCGAGGGTATTTGGGCCCATAAGGGGTGAGTTATAAATCATGTTTAATTAAAAAATTCACAAATATATTTAAAATAATTTGGAATAATGGTAAATCATGTTCCACGATGTGCATTGATGCATGTGGAAAGTGGATTAAGGTTTGCTTCCTGTGTCCTATGTAAGGTATACTTACAAGGTTTTTTGGAACTTCTGAAAGCTGCTACCCTATGGTGGAATGCTAGGTCTTGACTAAAGTGGACTCGATAAAGCTCTAGACTTCTAAAGGTCACCAGACTGCGTCCAATCTTAAGAGAATGGAAACCACATATCATGAGCTAGTTACGAGAAGAGACTAGCTCCCCAAGCGGCCAACTCATAATATATGGGAACAATCTGGGTGGTTCATCATGCCAATACCGGATGTGACACCAGGTCACTTACCGGCAAAGCAGATGTTCCCCTATCTTAATCTTAATCTCTAACACCAAGTTGTAGGGCGTGTGCAAGTCAAGTGTACCAAGTGAGTGTGTGAGGAGCACATAGACCTTAAAATAAATCCACCCCCCAAAAGCTGCACAAGAAATAGGTGAGTACGTTCAAGAATAACCAATTGACTCGAAAAATAAATAAATAAATACATAAATAAAGATGCATACACAAGTTTGCATAAATAAAGAAGGCATAAGGGTATAAAGCAAACATGCAAAAAGTGGTATTGGGCCTGACCCTCTTAAAAAAATAGTCCCAGCAGAGTCGCCAGCTGTCACATTGGGTTTTAAAGATTTTTTTACATTTTTAACCATAAAATGTAGTGGCGACTCTAAGAGGTCGCGTAATCGAAAATCGAGGCGCGACATTTGTCATTGTGTCTCAACTTAAATGAATAGAAGATATGATCTTAGCAACTACGCTCTTTTAATTCTTATTACATTTTTATATTTAATATTTAACTAATTAGGATTTTGTTTATTTTTATATAAGAATGAATTAATTTATTATTTAATTTTTATTTAATTATTATCTTAAAAAGATTTTTTATTAATTACTTAAGAAGTTATCTTGTTATTCAATGATTTAATTTTTATCATAAACTAATTTTAGAGATAAAGATCAAGAAAGTAAATGTTATATATTCAATATTACATTTCAATTCAAAGAGGTTAAAAAATATGACTTTAATAGTGTTTTCCTTCATAATCTCTTGAAAATAATAGATTTAAAACATTTTTTTATAAATATTTAATTATTATTATTTAATTAATATATATTTAATTATAACATAAAATATTTATTACTATTTATTTAATAAAAATTTATTATTTAATTAACATTGTTAAAATAATAAGTCAAATAATTAAAAAGAAAAAATGTATACCTATCATGAGCACATCTTTTCACTACACTTCAATGGATATTATGGAAATCGATGAAAAAGAAGAAGAGAGAGAGACTAAGAGAATGTCTAGGTATTCTTTTGGAACTTATTTAATTGGAAACTATGATGATTACTTATAGTTGAAAATTTGAATTTGATGATCATATTAGCATCTTTAAAATATACCAAAACTACATGTAAATTGAGTCAAACAAAACTACATGTTTTATTATAGACACTTTGAACATATAAGCCAAAGAGTCCAAACCCCACATTTCTCATTACTAATCAAAAGTACATGAAATTTGTTCTTTCCATAAAAATGTAATTGTTTTCTAAATTTTACATGGTCCATTTAAGGGGATTCCAATCACTTCTATTTTCCATTAACATTGCCGGAATTTGTAATAGTTATGTTATTATAGTTAGGTCACTATCAATCCAAAGGTTGAGGTTTAGGACACAAGTGTTGACCTTCTCCTCTTTAGACCAAGTTATACCAAGACAAGCCTATAACTAGACTCATAACATCTTGAATATTCCTCTTCCACTCTATATAATTTACCCTGATTTTTATTTTATTTTAACAAGTCTTAATACAACGAACTAAGACATCTTGTTACATTTAACAAACATACTTTAAATTATTCCTTTTTTTAATTGAAATTTACCTTTCAAATAAAAAGCACACCTGACAGGATATATAAAATAATAATAAACGAAAAAGTTATATTTCCATATCAAAATCACATGGCAATGAAGCCTTAAGTAAACCTTAGAAGTCGACATGATTAGTGTTGTTGGCAACATCATGTCCTAAATGAGTTATTTTTTTCTTTCACCTCACAGTCACATGCTAACTTCTTAGTTAATACTTCGATGAAATCATGCATGGTATTTTTTAGAGAGAAAAACATCTATAGAATAAGTTTGATTTGAGGTGAAAAAGTACAAAATATATTTACTCTTAATATTAAGTGCATCAAAGTATCAACCTAAATAAATCAAGCAAGAAAAGGGGTGCATGGGTACCATACATTTTTTGGGTATACAAAATGTATTATATCACCTTATGAAAAATGAATTAATATCTTTTAGGATACGTGATTGTTCTTCTCAATAAGTATCGCTTACAAGAATTGCATCATTGACTTTTTAGTTATTGGTATAGATACCATGATTTGAAGTGATATGCGATCATGTGCCATAGCTTCATCAATTTAGTTGACTCTTATTTATATTTTTACTTATAGTAAGATAGTGTTTTCACTAACTTTAGCTTAATATTATTGAGTAAAAGTTAACCAAATCTTCAAAGTTTGGTTGACTATGAAGGTAATCCTCCAAAGAAATTGACCACTATAAATCAAAAAATAAAAAGGCAACCACATTAGTTATTCTCGTAGAGTCTTGACTGAGGATTAATTCGATGTAGAATTTAGTTGGTGATCAAATTATTTGAGGGATTAATTCTTTATATATTCTTAAGAGCATTGCATATAATTTCACTATATTTTCAAGGTTGCCAATATATAAGAGAAAAAGATGTATATATTGACGGTGTATGAATTTTATACACTGTCATTACATCATTTATTATTGATGTTTAATTATTGTTGACTTTTAAAAAAGGTAATTCAAATAATGATGAATGATGAAATACATGTGTATAAATCTTTATATTGTCAGTGTATAGATTTATACCGAGTAATATTCTTTACAAGTTTGTATTCACATATACTACAAGAGACTGGTTTCTAAAAAGTATTTTTTTAATATTTGTCACATGACACATTTAAAGAAATTCATAAATGTAAATTTATATTGGAAATTGATACATATATAAAATTCATCCGTATTAATAATATTAACTTATAAGGTAGATTTAATTGTTTTAATGTGACATAGAATACAAATTAGAAAAATGATCAATAAATATATTATAAATCTAGTGCACATGAGGAAAAATATATCTTTTTTCACAATCAATTTGTGACTTTTCCTTTGTTATATGGTTTTTTTATATGGGTGTAAAAATATAAGATAAATGTAAGGAAAATTAAATTTAGTACTTGTTTTGGTATGAAAAGTAAAGTTGTTAAAGTATTAGAGTATATAGTTTTTTCCCTAATAACAAATATCAATTTTAGAAATAAAATTTAGTTTTTTATCTATAATAGCAAATATCATTTTCAAAATAAAATTTAGTTTTTTCCATAATAGCAAATATTACTTTTTTTTTGGGTCTCACAATCTACTAACACTTTTATTTATATCTATACTATATGTATAAAACTAAAACATGATGTAATTTGTGTTTTCCTATTTTGCTTTTAATATTTTTTATTGCTATAAAAAACCATATAATCATAGGTAATCAGTAATCACCACCAAAACATCAATGATAGGTTGAATTATCTATCTCACTTTAAATTAGACATTAAAATAAAACTTACAATTTAAAATATATCTAATAAAAATTACAATATAAAATACATCAGATATAAAAAATATTCTAATTATACTAAATAAAATATATAAAAATTGTTGGATGGTGGATATCGACCTTAGTATTTTATAATAAGAATTTAAGGGGAGAATATTCATATTCTACAAGAATGCATAGATACCATTCTTGTGTAAAAGTGTAAACAGCCAGTGACCCGAAGAGAGAATCATTGAAAATCAAAAGCATATTCTACATCATGCAAATTTGGAAAAAGTAACTATCTAACAAAACACAATCTGGTAGGGTCAGTGTCTGAAACAAATTACTATAGTTGTTTGTTGTACTTGAGTGATAAACACCTACCATGAAGTGTTTTACAAATCACAACGACACTCTCTCCTTCTCTATATAAACACACACCCTCTACACAACTTTGGATCTGTGACTTATCACTTCTAACTTCTCTCTCTTCTCTCAACCATTTTTCTTTCGTTGTCATAACCTTTTCCCTCTTCATTATCCAACCTAAGTGACCCTTTACCCAGGTACACTATTGGCACATTAGTTTCATCGAAAAGTTACAATTTTTATTTTTGTTAATTCTAATTGCCCTGGTTTTCCATAGTTGCTAGTTTCTGTTGCTGTAGTAGTATCAAACAATATGATATCACTTTACTTTGTGTCCTTCCACCATAATTTTGTCTTTGTCAATGTCTCATACTTTATTGTGGGTTTTGGATTTTGATCTTTGTGATGTGACCCTTTTGATTTTGTTAGGTGGGTGGAGAGTGAAAGGTTGATTACTTGCACAATGCCGAACAAGAACTTGGAAAAGATGGCATCTATTGATGCTCAGCTTAGGCAATTGGTTCCAGCTAAAGTGAGTGAGGATGACAAACTGGTTGAGTATGATGCTCTTCTCCTCGACCGATTCCTCGACATTCTCCAGGATTTACATGGAGAGGATCTGAAAGAAACAGTGGGTTTTTCACTCCTTTGGATTTGTTTTTGTGCTCAAGTTTGGATTTGGTTCATCACCCTTTGATCCCATGTGTCTCAATTTTGTTCTGAAAGCTAATTTGATTGTTTTGGTGTGAAAAAGAATGGAACTTTAAACATATTAAAAGGGTTTTGGATACTGGGTTGGGACTAATGTTTGGAACTTGTTAAGGTAAAATAACTTTTAAAGGGGAATTATTCATTGATCTGGTGTTTTTTCATGTTAAAATGCAAATCAATCCTTTCAACTTAGACAATTTGGATTGGTGGTTTCAATTTTGTCAATTAAACTTATATGTTTAAAGTTGAATCGTTTTATACTTCATTGATAAAACTGAAACCACAAGGTTTGTGGCTAATTTGCATCGTAACCTTTGTTTATTGTTGTATATACTTAGCTTATATGTTTAGCTTACCTCTAAGGATGTATCATAGTGCTTGGAAGTTAACCACGAGATAGATGGGTAAGCATATAAGCAAAATGAAATGAGCAATCAGAGGATATATATGGTCAAATCTTTTAGTCTGTTTGTAGTTGCTTTAACTTAGATATACCAGATTTTATGTGCCCTTCCATTTGTCTTTGAACTGGAAAACTATTTGACAATAATGGTTAATTGTTCTTGCACAGGTTCAAGAAGTATATGAGCTTTCTGCTGAATATGAAGAGAAGCATGACCCTGAGAAACTAGAAAAACTTGGCAATTTAATAACTAGTTTGGATGCTGGAGACTCGATTGTTTTTGCCAAGGCCTTTTCCCACATGCTTAACTTGGCCAACTTAGCTGAAGAGGTCCAGATTGCTCATCGCCGAAGAAACAAGTTGAAGAAGGGGGATTTTGCTGATGAGAATAATGCAACTACTGAATCAGACATTGAAGAAACTTTCAAGAGACTTGTAGGGGAACTGAAGAAGTCTCCTCAGGAAGTTTTCGATGCACTGAAAAATCAGACCGTTGATCTGGTTTTGACTGCTCATCCTACTCAATCAGTTCGTAGATCCGTGCTTCAAAAGCATGGAAGGTTTGTTCAAAATTTAGTATTTTTTAGTTCATCTTTCTTTCTTTATTATTTGTCACTTATTGTGATAGATTTACTGCAAAATGAAGAAATTTAAGCTTTCATCTGTTCCTCCTACTTTACAGGATACGTGATAATTTAAGTCAGTTGTATGCTAAGGACATCACTCCTGATGATAAACAGGAGCTTGATGAGGCTCTACAGAGGGAGGTGAATATCAAAACCCTTTCGGATTTTGTTTAATTTTGTATGAACTGCTATAATTCTACCATTTATTTTGTATAATTTTAAATTACTTTTTTTTAGATCCAAGCTGCCTTCCGCACTGATGAAATCAAGAGGACCCCTCCAACTCCTCAAGATGAGATGAGAGCAGGGATGAGCTATTTCCATGAAACAATTTGGAAGGGTGTGCCCCAATTTCTGCGTCGTGTTGATACAGCTTTGAAGAGTATAGGGATTAATGAACGTGTCCCTTATAATGCTCCTCTTATTCAATTTTCTTCTTGGATGGGTGGTGATCGTGACGGTATGGATCTTCTACCAATAATATTTCTTGGTATAAGGAGAAATGAAAATATGCAAAATATCTTCAAAATGCTATAGTAAACTACTGTCTGATTTGAAAACAAAATTAATGCTCAACGATAGGGGGGAGGGGGCGGTTGTGATGCATGAAATGATAAATTCGCTTGTCAAATATGGACTGTTAGCTGGATCTTTTCCAATAATTTGTGATACATGTAAAGATATTATTAAGCCTCTGTAATGCTGAAGGTCATATGTGACTAAGTATGTTCAAAATAATGCAGGCAATCCAAGAGTAACTCCTGAAGTGACAAGGGATGTTTGCTTATTGGCTAGAATGATGGCCGCTAAATTGTACTATTCCTTGATAGAGGAACTTATGTTTGAGGTAATCGATGCTGTACATAAATGTTAAGATGATGGTTCATTACTTTGACATCAATTTGCTGATTTCCCTTCTTGTTTCTGTAGATGTCAATGTGGCGATGCAATGACGAGCTACGTGCCCGTGCAGATGAAATTAACAGGACTTCTAAGAAAGATGCTGTTGCAAAGCACTATATAGGTGTTCATTAAAATCTTTCTTTAAAATCAAGTGATAGGTGTTATACTTCTTAGCATACTTACATCACAATGGGACAAGCAGTGAAGTGCTTAATTATTGCAATCTTACAGAAAATGGTGTAATAGATTGATTAGTTCACTTTTGTGATACTCTTTATTTCGTTCATGATGCAGAGTTTTGGAAAGTCATACCTGCAACTGAACCATATCGTGTGGTACTGGGTGAAGTAAGGGATAGGCTCTACCGGACTCGTGAGCGTTCTAGTCATTTACTAGCTCAAGGGTACTCTGACATTCCAGAGGAAGAAACTTTTACCAATGTTGAGGAGGTATATCCATTGTTTTTTCGATAAGTAAGACAATCCAGCTGCCAACTTTAGCAGTTTACACATCATAATGTTTAAATGGTCTATTATTTCCCTCACTGTTTGCGACTTGTTTAATGGTAGCGACTCATGTGAATAATGACTATTTGTCCTGAGGTCATGAGTTCGAGTCGCGGGAGGCTCCCCTTTGTGGGGAATAAAATACTGCAAGGGTATTTAAGCTGGTGGGTGGCACACTCAGTGTACCTTTTTATTCACATGAGTCGCTACCATTAAGCTAGACGTGTATTAAGTTTGTGAAAAGTCTCTGAAAACCTCCTTAGCTGTTAATGCAGTTTTGTTTTCTTAAAAATGTTTTATTTGTAGACTTTCATCAATATTTACATTAATGTAACTTAATTTGTTTTTCAATATGGTGAGTGCAGTGCACCATAAGGAAAGAACAAACAGAACAAGGATAAGTTGTAAACATTATGTTCAATTACATGTTAGTTTTTGACTGAGAATTATTCTGTGCTTGGGTGGATATCTTCATCTGACAGATAGACTTATCTATTTCTTGGAACCTATAAAATATTGTTAAGAATCATTCTGTGGCAAATATCTTTATCTTAGAAATATACTAACTAAGGTTAAAATTTTGTCCAGTTCTTGGAACCTCTTGAACTGTGTTATAGATCACTCTGTGCTTGTGGTGATCGGGCAATTGCTGATGGAACCCTTCTTGATTTCTTGAGGCAAGTCTCCACCTTTGGACTATCACTTGTGAGGCTTGACATCAGGCAAGAGTCAGACCGTCATACTGATGTGTTGGATGCAATTACTCAACACTTAGGAATCGGCTCGTACCAGGAATGGTCTGAAGAAAAACGGCAAGAGTGGCTTTTGTCTGAACTGAGTGGAAAACGACCACTGTTTGGACCCGACCTTCCCCAAACTGAAGAAGTTAAAGATGTTTTGGACACATTGCATGTCATAGCAGAACTACCGCCAGACAACTTTGGAGCATATATCATATCAATGGCAACTGCACCATCTGATGTGCTTGCAGTTGAACTTCTGCAACGTGAATGTCATGTCAAGCATCCATTAAGAGTTGTCCCATTGTTTGAGAAGCTTGCAGATCTTGAGGCTGCTCCTGCTGCTCTGGCTCGCTTGTTCTCAATAGAATGGTATAGAAATAGGATCAATGGGAAGCAAGAAGTCATGATTGGGTATTCAGATTCGGGAAAAGATGCTGGAAGGTTCTCTGCAGCATGGCAGCTATATAAGGCTCAAGAGGAGCTTATAGAAGTAGCCAAGAAATTTGGGGTTAAGCTAACCATGTTCCACGGTCGTGGTGGGACTGTTGGAAGAGGAGGTGGTCCCACTCATCTTGCTATCCTGTCTCAACCTCCAGAGACAATCCAGGGATCACTTCGTGTAACGGTCCAAGGTGAAGTTATTGAGAAGTCATTTGGAGAGCTGAACTTGTGCTTTAGAACACTTCAACGTTACACTGCTGCTACTCTAGAACATGGAATGCATCCTCCCATTTCTCCCAAACCTGAATGGCGTGCTTTGATGGATCAGATGGCTGACATTGCTACAGAAGAATACCGTTCTATTGTATTCCAAGAACCTCGCTTTGTTGAATATTTCCGTCTGGTAAGACATATATAGTTACTTATTTTTCTTTCCATTTTCTCTCTATTTAGTACTATGACACAATTTGATAATCATTGTCAAACTTTTAAAATGCAGGCTACACCAGAGTTGGAGTATGGCCGGATGAATATTGGAAGTCGACCAGCAAAGCGCAGACCAACTGGAGGTATCGAGACACTCCGTGCTATTCCTTGGATCTTTGCCTGGACACAAACAAGGTTTCATCTTCCAGTATGGCTAGGCTTTGGGGCAGCATTCAAACAAGTTATTGAAAAGGATGTTAGAAATCTCCACACATTGCAAGTGATGTACAATCAATGGCCTTTCTTCAGGGTCACTATCGATTTAGTGGAAATGGTGTTTGCCAAGGGTGACCCAGGTATAGCGGCTTTGTATGATAGACTTCTTGTTTCAGAAGACCTGTGGCCATTTGGGGAAAAGTTGAGGACCAAGTTTGAAGAAACTAAGCAACTCCTCCTTCAGGTAAACCCACTTTTACAATTTTACATTCTATTTTTGTTCATTTCTGAAAATAAAGATTAGCACACAAGACAAGCTAATTTTATTTTTTTCTCTGCTGTATTATATAGGTGGCTGCCCATAAGGACCTTCTTGAAGGAGACCCTTACTTGAAGCAAAGACTCCGCTTGCGTGACTCTTACATCACTACCCTTAATGTTTGCCAAGCTTACACATTGAAACGTATTCGTGATCCGAACTACAATGTCAAGCTGCGCCCTCACATCTCGAAAGAGTCCGTAGAGATAAGTAAAGCTGCTGATGAACTTGTAAAATTGAACCCAACAAGTGAATATGCCCCTGGTTTGGAAGACACCCTCATTCTCACCATGAAGGGTATTGCTGCTGGACTGCAGAACACCGGTTAAACTCGAGTTTCCATCTCCTATCTTATTTGCTGTTTTCTTGCATCGTCTCATCCTCGAGATCATAGTTCTACTTGCACACTCATGAGAAGTGTTTGATGGGTGCCTTTTCCCCTCATGTTCATCTTAAGGTGTAAGTTATGTTTCCTTTCTTTGGTGCATGCTGATCAATGCATTGCATGTGGTAGGATCTTTTTTATTGGGCTTGGGTTTAATTTATCAGTAGGTTTCACATTATGTTCTGAAGTATTGAGCTGTAAGGGTTTCATTCTTGGATTAATTTCAGAATCCTATTTCTATTTGTTTGGGGTTAAGGATATTTTAAATCCTAACCATATGCAAATGGTTGTTATATATCAATAAGAAACTATGCTGATTACTGCTCCTTTTACATTTTCTTTATCACTTATTTCCTGCTACTATTGGTTAAAGTAACATCTTATATATGATGTATGTGTGTTATCAAATAGTTACACTTTTGGAACTAACTAAAGATGATAGAGCCTTGGTATTAGTGTTCATTACAAAACAATGATGAAAGAGGTTTGGTATTACTAGCTGCTGAGTACAATCTAATGTAAAACTGAGCCACAAGACTCATGCACATACCCATGCAAAGTTCATTGGATAATACGATAAATTAATAAATTGTGATAAATTAATTAAATACATATATAATAAATTAATGAATTACAATAAACTAATTAGTTTATACGTGCTCGAGGTTAACGTAAATGGGGAGATATGAGCCTTCATTTCTCATACCTCTAAAACTCAACTCATGAACAAATTTTAAGAGTCCTATTTTTTTTATTTTCCTTCTATTTATTTCATTGGAGTCTCATGCATCACACACACATCCCTCCAATTTCCCCTTAAAAAATTCTCTTACCATAATAATTTTTAATTACCAGAAAATGCAAGCTAGTGAGATGAAGATCATTTGTTACAAACTTACAATTTGGTGTCTCCGATCTATCTCTAATCAATCAAACTCTATAAAATAATATTAAGTTAATTGAGCGATTTATATAGTCCTCAAAACTCAAAACATAGTCTCTATATTGGTTTGCGTGGTTGTCACGCTTCTCTCTTTCTGCCTCATGCAGCTGCTCCAAATTTTCTTTACTAAACGGATAAGCTTGAATTCTATACCTATAAATAAGTTCAACCCCATTTCTAATGGCTGCATCATCCTCTTTATTACCCTCTTAAATCTTAATGTTGTAAAATAATCAAGATTGTTTAATTTCATACAACATACACATGACCAAGTGAAATATTGTTTCAAATTTCTAATAGATCATTCGTGATCATAAACTATGGAAAAGGCACCATGCCCTAAAGTATATAACTTTGAAATTATTACCAGTCTACCGTGGACTTTTTGAGTTTTACTACAGTGACACACAACATCCCTCCTTGTTTTTCACCTTCACAAACCTCTCTTCATTAATATGAAATAATAGTAATAACAGTGTAAATTTCGCTACAGGTATGTAAAAAGTAATTGATGTGCTTTCAAGTGCATACGAAACGATGATTAATGATAATTTATGGTTTAAATATCCAAGTGAGCTTTACAGAATGACGGAGATTCTCAACTGACATGTTGAGTTTATCTTAATTTGAAGAACAACTTTCCATCTTGCTCAGGACCATTTTGAGTCAACTACTCAATTCTTTGACTTTTTAGACAGATGATACTTTGATCATAATGAGTACAGAGAGGACAACAACCAAGTTAATTAAATCCTTAATATAGTTTTCATCAAAATATAGGATTAATGTACATTAGACATTTCATGTTCTTAATGAAATGCTAAGAAGATGGTAGATGATATGTAAGAAGATGCTTCTTAGCTTATGTAGCTATGGGAGAGGTAAACTGAGCAAAGGTCGAGACAAGAGATGTGCATTATAAGTAGTTAAGAACTTATACTACTAAATGAATGCATTGTTAACCCCTTCCTATTTAAATAATAATATATGTGGTAAATATTAATTAAGAGTTCTATGATATTTGGTTATTCATATTAAGTACAAAAAAATAAATTCATCCATCAACTAAAGGGAAAATATTTATGTAATGGAACGTCTTTATTTCTGTGAAAGTAGTTGCTCATTTTTATTATGGAATTATCTCTTTTTTTGGGTGAGATTCATCTAAAGTTAAAAAACTGCATTAATGTGCACTAAATCCAGATGTAGATTTTTTTTACACCAATTTAGGATAAGATAGGGTTGACCTGTATGTTCTCTTTTTTTTTTATAGTAAAATAAAAATAAGACCTTTATTTTGAATTTAATATTTATATATGAAAAATGTAAAAGTTTTTTATATGGTATGTACCATTCATATGTTCTAAGACTAGAAATAGGAAAATTGGTCGCCTAGCCTGTTTCACTTGTGCCCGCAATATTTTAAGCGGGCATGGGCATGTCCAAATTATCTTAACGGACAAAATGGCACGCTCTGCCCGTTTAAAAACGGACATGCGGGTGGCCTACGGACATTGATAAGAAATATAAAAAGAAAATTTAATTTAATAAAATAGGAAAAAAAATTAAATAAAGTAGTTGGAGAGATTTTTTTTTAAAAATTTTGATATTTTATATGAAGTTGAACAAAACATACTATAATACAACTTTTTTAAGACATTAAATTACATTATATTATAATTTATTTGACATTTTTTCTTTTTTATTACATCAAGCCCGTAGGCCGCCCACATTGCCCAATAGAAATGTCTGCGGACATGGCAGGCAAACAGGTTGAGCCAAACAGGCAAATTTTGTATGTCGTGCCTGCAAAAAATTGTGCGCTAGGCCAGGAGCTTAGCTCGTTTTACCATCTATAATTGAGATCAACAAAACGTTGGTATAATGATGTAGATATCACTGAACTCTCAAGGTTGATGGTTCAATTATTGGGAACGACATTTGTTGGAAGGGGTAGTCACGAATCTCGAAAGAGATTAATTTCTTACCTAAAAAGGTAATAAGATGCCATTGATAATAAAAAAAATCATATGTATTGAGTATTACTGACTTATAAATAAAAAGTAATACATATTCAAATGATGTACATGTAAAAAGTTATATCCGTATTAAAATTAAACTCTTTAATTTCTACCTTGTTCATTTTTTAAATATTTCATTTTTCCTTCTCTTTTTTCTTTGACTAAAATACAGTTTGGTTCCTCAACTTAAAAATAATAATAGAAGGAACAAAAATATCAACTTTGTAAAGATATTGGAAATGATAGTTGTATATACAAAATACAATGATCTCATATAACACATGCAGAAAATGAGATGTTTAGTATAAGCAGTGACATTGAGTTAGAATCTTAAACTTAAATAAGCAAAGATAAAATTTTGTATCTATAATAATCTGAATTCTGAACTAATCAATAACTAGCTGTAATTTTGTAACCGTTAATAATGATCGGTTAATTTGGTTGCACTGTAGCAATCTGAGTTCTTACACAAACATGCTGATTGATTGGTTCTGGTGAGCTTAACCATCAGTAGTAGGACCCACCCACTTTTTTCTTTCTCTCTCTCTAACTTTATTATTTAACTACACACTTTACACGCCACAACGACCACGAGAGAAGACATAGTTCAGTTGAAATCAATCAGCTATGGCTTCCTCCTCCGACAACAACCGTGACAACTTCGTCTACCTTGCCAAGTTGGCCGAGCAAGCTGAACGCTACGACGGTCCTCTCTTTTTCTATCTCTCGTTTTTTACATTTTAACTCAATTACTAACTTCAATTGCATTTTTCACTACTTTATGCACCTACCCATTTTCTCTTTTTCTCTATCATAGCTCTACTACTCATCAAGTTTTAATTTTTTGCGTAAAAAAAATTACCCTTTTTGTTTTTGTTTTTTCAACTAAAGTACTTTCATGCCCGTATGTGAATTTGGGTGTGTTTGAGTAAACAATTGTGTATTTAATATTTTTTTGAAATAAGTTGGAAAGAGTTTGAGCCTATTTCTTAAGCTTATTCAATAAGCAACAACAAAAAAAGCTTCTATGTTAAAAGTAATTTTTTCAATTAAACTACTTTTATGCCCACTTCTGGTGTTTCTCAGTGTATATTTTAATTAAGTGCTTTTTCAATAAGCTATTTTGAAGTAAATTAAAAAGAGTTTATTTTCATAACCTTTTCTAAGAAGCTTATAGAAATAAGCTAAAAAGGATTTGTGTAAAGAGCATATGTTATTTTCATAAGCTCAAATAAGCTTTTTTAAGTGCCCCATTATTCTAAAATAGAAAAGTTTATGTTTTGGGCTTTGGAATTGATTCACAAACAGTATTAGTTAGCTTTTTGATTGAAAGATGTTTCAATGAAAGTAATGTGAGCAAATGGGTTGTGCAGAAATGGTGGAAGCCATGAAACAAGTGGCAAAGCTTGACGTTGAGTTGAGTGTGGAGGAAAGGAATTTGTTCTCTGTTGGGTACAAGAATGTAGTGGGGTCTCGCAGGGCATCATGGAGAATCCTTTCATCCATTTTGCAGAAAGAAGAATCCAAAGGGAATGAATTGAATGCTAAACGCATCAAAGAATATCGGTACAAGGTGGAGTTGGAACTGTCCAAAATCTGCAGTGACATAATGATTGTATTGGATGAGCATCTTATTCCATCCACTGGCATTGCTGAACCCACTGTGTTTTACTATAAGATGTATGTGTTGTTTGTTTTCTTATATAGTTGCATGCTTTATCTTTATCAGCTTTTGATGTACCTTTATTTGTTTATGTTGCGAGATTCTGGTTGTTTAGATCATTTTTTAGTTTTGGTTTGGTTGCAGGAAAGGAGATTATTACCGATACTTAGCGGAATTTAAAGATGGTGATGAAAAGAAAGAAGTAGGAGATCAGTCACTTAAAGCATATCAGGTATCTAGCTTTCTATCTCTCTCTTTTTTATTGTTCTTCTCTTTACTTTTTCCTTTTAGCACATTTTTTAAGTAAATAAGGTTTCCCTGTGTAAAATGAGTATGACTCACTGGTATTTGTGTGTACCATTGAAACACAATTCTCTCATTTTGTTAGCGAACCGTGAATTGGTTCTCTTATACCAATTTGTGGTTCTTCTGTGAACTGATTCCCTTTAAGGAATGAACCAGATTTTTATGTACAGTTTAAGTAGAAGAAAAGAAAATAATTGGTAATGTACACTCACTTACATGAATGAGTTACAACAAACAAGAAATTTTTTTATCCTTGCTATTTCTCCTATGGTGTTGATTCAAACCTACAAAAAATAACACTAGAAATGACTGCAAAAAGCTATAGAAACCATACTTAATATACCCCTACCATATCAGTATTTGACAGGGGTAACGTACCACGTACTACATACCCACACTCATACCTAAGAGAACCACAGATCAGGTGACTATTATGTGTACAGTCAATATCCAGATGAAATTGACTGCCTTTATTGTTTAACTAGATGGTGTTTATTAGTTGAAGGCATTTTGACATAGATCACCTGTCCCCATTTCTGTCCTATTTTCCTGTTCCGATCCAATAAAAAATTGACACTTCATTAAAAAATGAATTTTAAAAACTTAAAGTAACATATGTGGATTACTTGGAAAAACCTTATTGGCTTGGGACATGGGGACACGCTGATTTTAGGACAGGTGATCCCCATTCTTCAGATTCTAGGATTATTTTAGGAAAAATATTTAATAAACTATTTAATAAAATTACTTTTTCTTGACACTTCTGTGTGGTATAGTTGTGTAGGATTAGATCTTGTGTTAAAAAACTATCTCATGGAGTAGTCATCTTTCTGCGCGAAATACCTTTGTGTAGGATTAACATTTATATCTATATTGATATGCTCAACTAAAACAAGCCTTACTTTAAATCTGTGAACTGGATAGTTAAATTTTGGGAAAAAGGAAGGTGGAAAATAATCATTTGTCTTTGCACTTCAATAGTGCATGTTTGGCTGCATGAATAATTAATCTTCAACATGTCCATGTGAAAAGCAATAATTGTTGCTAGATGTTTAGTTGTCTTGTGCTTCCATACAATTACTATACATCTTTCTAGTAACATAGCCATGTATTCTTATCTATCATGTTGTTTTAGACTTTTAGACTTTTATTGTAGAAGAAGGTTTTTCATTTTTAGCAACATAGTTAGAGGAGTACTACTATCACTGAACTAGGGAATTCCATTCCGTGTAGAGTTATCTGGCCTTAAGAGTTTTACATTCCTTTTTTCCATGCTATTCTTTTCTCCTAGTGACTATTGCTCCTTTCTTGTTCCCTAACCCTGTTATCTTTTGAAGTTATTCTTAATAGTGGAGAAAATATTATACAATTTCAGTTCTGAAGGCTTCAATGTTGATTCATGATTATTTGCAGACAGCTTCGACAACTGCCGAGAGTGAATTACCTCCTACACATCCCATAAGATTGGGTCTGGCTCTTAATTTCTCTGTGTTTTATTATGAGATAATGAATTCACCTGAAAGGTATGCAGAAATACTTGTTCCTAAGAGTAAATATGGGTGAGGGCAGAACGTTATTTAACGCATATCGCTTTCAGGGCCTGCCACCTTGCGAAGCAAGCCTTCGATGACGCTGTCTCGGAGTCGGATGCGATGAATGAAGAATCTTACAAGGATAGTACCCTGATTATGCAGCTGTTGAGGGACAACCTTACTTTGTGGACTTCTGATATCCCAGAAGATGGTGGTAAGATTTAGAGCTAGTGCAAAATACACTATTACAGTTCCAATCCTCAGGTTTTGATTCTCATGAAGATGCCAAAACTTTGAGTTGTAATCATCTCATTCCCAAGATTAAGTTGATCCTGATTGGTGCTATTATGTGGACATGATATTTGTTGGAGCTAAGATAGAATTCAAATAGTGTATATCAATTATCTTGGCTTTTGGTTAAAGTTACAATTTCAACTCCACTTTTTAGGATGGTAGCTCAAACATTTGAGTTGTATGTTTACATATTATTAAGAGGGCGAGCTTGCCGCAACAGTAATATTGTTGCTTAGTGATCACGAGGTTACGAGTTCAAATCTTTGAAACAACCTCTCTGCTTACAATGTTAAGGCTACCCTCCTTATATTCCACGAAGTGGGAGCCTCGTGCATTGGGTCACCTTTATATGTTTATATGTTATTTGGTTTTAACTAGTTATGTATCTATTTTTTCATTATCAGGTGATCAAAAATTGGAAAGCATTGAGAGGAGTGGTGCTGGGGAAGATGAGGCGAGCCGCTGATCGGTGATTCTATCACGAATCTCTGAGATTGCGAGTTAATTTTTCTCACATAAACATGATTCCTTCGCTGCAATGAAGCCTCTAAATGGATGATGATCCTCTTCAGCTTTGAGTTATTATTACTCTAGCTTTATAGAGCATTTGAAATTTGAACCCTATGCTTCAGTTGTATGCTATTGTTGTTGGCTAGTTTTACTGATACTATTGTTACAACTCATATCTATATTGGTTTGCAACACATGATTGCGATCAATTTGCATCTTTAATGTTTGTTTTTGGTGATAGAACTGAGATTGTAGTTCATCATTTCAATTGGGAGATTATGTCAAAATTGAGATTAGTTCATAATTATGAATTTTATGTTTGTGGTGTGGGGGAAATTAGAGCATTGAATTATAATTTTAAATTCATTCATCTTATTGACATTTTGTAAGTTGAAGATCATAAATTTATTCAATACAATTTGAGAAATAATATAAAGTATATATACCAATAAAGACATAAATTAAAAGAATAGGAAATCATATGAGGAATAGAATATCATAGTTGTAAATGAGTTTGAGAGTTGAAGATGGTAGATGTGTTGAGAAAGGAAGAGACGCCTTAAGAAATCTTCAACCAAAACAATTGTGAGAAAAAAATGCAACATTTTGTCTCTCATTTATTATTTATTTAATAAGTCATTATGTTCAGATTTTTAAACAAATAGTAAATGATAGTTTTCATCTTGTGTGTAAGGTTATATAGTAATAAATAAGAAGCTTTTGGAGAGAAAATTTTGTATAAAGTATTGAGATGTCTCCATAGAAGAAAAACTTTGACTAAAGTATTGACATATGTCCCTAGGAATTTTTTTATTATATAGTAAATAGATTCACTTATCAACATTTTGTCAAAAATTCAGTCTCAAACATTGCAAGCATTATAATTGTGAAATAAAAAATTTTCTTTTAAACTTGAGTGAAACATTTCTATTTCTATCATAAAACTCTTGGAACACTCCTTCATCTTTTATTTGTCTGGATTTTTATCTCTCTAATTCTTCATTTTTGTATGGTTAAATCAAGGTTGTTCAAACATTGTGACGGAAGGCATGATATACAATTTTCACATTAGGGAGGGATGTGATAAAGTATCCATATTTTAGTGTGATTCATGTTATAATAATTCATTAGTATTTGATAAGTTTATTAGGTTAACTTACCATATTCTATCCACTAATGAGAGAAAAATTGTTTTCTCATTTAACTCAATGTCCTCAAATAATACAAAGTGAATCTTGTCACCTACTATTACCATTACAATTTTGTCACTGGTTATATCATATGATAAATAACTATAAACTATTATATACAATAAGAGTTTATCAAATACATGTCATAAAATACTTATAACTAATTTTTTTATGATAAGGCTAGAGTTGTACACAACTGGAATTAGAAACTAATTAATCAAGAAGACTTGAAACAATCCCAAAAAGTTTTTACGAATATATTGTTACTCTAATTGTATAAAATATACTAAATCCTAAGTATCATATTAGGACAACTATATGATCCTGTGAGTGATACATGTTAAAGATGATTAGTCACAAAATAATTATTTATAAAAAGGAAACAAATTTTACTTTAATAATAATTTAAATCCTCAAGATTCTTCAAAAACAAATATCTTGAAGAATAAAATGGAAAGTACAAAACAGCAATATTTGTTTGTTTTGTTTAATACCACGATTAGTTGTTGCCTGGTTGGAAAGAATTTAAAGAAGGTTTCGGAGTTGCCTAATTTCTAATCCAACCCAACATCATAGTCACATAAACTCTCTCTCTCTCTCTCTCTCTCTCTCTCTCTCTCTCTCAAACCCTCTTGCGTGCTTTGTAATCGACCTCGATCATGGCCAACAGTAACCTTCCTCGAAGAATCATCAAAGTGCGTACCCAATTCCTTCTTTCAATTTCTTTGATCGTTTTATTTGGCTGAAGACCCTCTTTTTCAACCAATAACTGTGTACTCAATTTGGGTGAATTCCAAAATTTTATCTTTTCCACTTTACCTTGCTTGAATTCATCTTCGATGAGGAAATAATACGAAGTTTTTAGGTGTTAAAATTTTGGGATTATGCTCCCTTTTGCTTTTGATCTTCAATGTTAGCGAATTCTGTTTCTGGGTTTTCTATATTATTTTTATTTGAATTTTGATCTATGTGAATATTTTGATTATATTTTTTCCTGTACAGGAAACGCAGCGTCTTCTCAGTGAGCCAGGTAAAGTTCTTAGTTCTCACTCTCAGATTATCTTTGTTGCTTTATTTGTTATTTGAAAATTACTTTGATGTTTTGTGTGCTTTTGAAGTTCCCATTAGTTGAATTTTTAGTGACTGTCCTTGTCTTCTAGTGCTTTATCTAGTACCTTGTAAGATATCTTGAATGTTATTACATTGGGTGCTTTAATATTCCCAATTATGGCTCCGGTCCTGTGTTTATTCCGCATATTACTTGATTGCCTCAGTGTTTGATATAAGTTATTGCTGATGCAGCACCTGGAATTAGTGCTTCCCCTTCAGAAGATAATATGCGATATTTCAATGTGATGATCCTTGGACCAACCCAGTCACCTTATGAAGGTAGTAATCAGCTCAACAGCATGATTTATGCGTTAAAATACTTAATTGTGTGCTGTCTCTGCCAGTGACATGGAATAAAGTTTAATTTGATTTGGGTATGTTTGGGAAGTACATTAAGAATTCCTGTAAACAATTATGCTCTACATTTAACCTTCAAAATTTCATTCAAGTGTATTTCAATTTTTATTTAATATTTCTATGCTGACTGAAAATTATACATGTGGCCTAGTTGCAAAGAAGGCTGCTGATAATTTTTGTAGTCATGCTATTTGCGACACGTGGTGGAGTGGGTTTTAATTACCATTTTTCTGACCATATTGTCTAACTACCATGTGTTTAATACCTGTTTTACACCTGAATCTGGCTGCTGTCTTCTTTCAAGTTTAATATCCTAGTGCACGATTATTCATTTTTCTTTGAAAAAATCAATAATGGCTTTTATGTTAATTTTATTGTTGATATTACTTCTATTACCATCTAAATAATGTATTCCAATAGGATCCACTCTCATGCATAAAGAAACTACTTTCTCTGTAGGTTCACTTGCATTAGACCAAATTAAGAAGCTATTTGTTTTCTTTTTTTGCTGTAACGCTTCTTTTATGGACAAACTAAATTCCATGTTTTTCATTTTAACAAGCTTGTGTTATTTATTCTGTAAAACAGTTTTAAGTTCAACTGAATAAATTGACAAGCTAATTTCTTTAACGAAATTGTTTTTCTGCACATGTGCATTATTGCCTTCGGAGGTTGAAGAACATACTACTTGGCCAGTAAAAAAGGATAAAAATTATTAATTGAAAAGTGCCTTGATTGGATACTCTTAGCTCACTTTTGTTGTTAACTATTCGAAAACTATGCCGGTTTCCACTTTTTTTGCAATATGCCATTAGAATCGAAGCAGGAACATGATTCCCAAATTGCCATGGTGAGACAAAGAACTCCCATTTGTAGTGGCTTACAAGCCTGGTTTTTCGTATAGATCTCTGTTTACATCATAATTACTGCTTACTATGTGCTCATGGTGATTTTGTTCCATTTGGAATCTTTACATGCCTCACATTTGAGCTTGTTAGTGGAGGTTTAAGCACACAGAATCAAGCACAATAACATCTAATATGCATGCTTCCTTGTTTGTATTACTAGGAGGAGTTTTCAAGTTAGAACTATTTTTGCCCGAAGAATATCCAATGGCTGCTCCAAAGGTACTTAATTTAATTTTATTGTTTTTTATGGGCATAATGGTATTCTTTCGGTGTCAACTGTCAAGTTTCTGCTGAATTCTTATCCATGTAAAAGTTGAAACTTTAGGTTATATGACATTTGTAGCTGTACAATTGCCTATAGTTTAAGATGTTTAGTAACTTTTATTTTTGCTATTTGAGGTGTATTACACCTTCTAAGTGTAATGTGATAGGATCCTAATGTGAATGGTTGAACAACCTTCACTTTCACTATATTTTTCTTCATGCCTTCCCTTGTGATATTTGTGTCATGTGATTTATTATTTGCGAGACATGATGGATAAAAGTTATATCCGATGGATCTAACTTAATTGGACTATTTCAACTGGATTGAAGGCCTAGAGACATGAAGTTGGGCTTTAGTCCATCAGATGAATTAGAACAAGTGTTATTCAAACCAATTATTAAAGAGTTGCATATAATACAATAGGTGTTGTATGTAGATGATATACTACTCATCGGGCATGGCAAACCTAACAATTCGAGAAGGATTGGCTAAGCAAATTTGAGTTTAATGGGTATCACTAACAGTGTAATTATTTTTACATTGTGTACACATCATCTATCATTCATGTGTTAGTAGCCATTGACTTTTAAAAGTAAAAGTAATACACATAAAGGATGATGTGCTGACATAACATTTACATTGTCAATGCACAATTTATTTTCTCAATGTTTTTTCATGAAGAGTTTGTGTCAAGCCACCTATGTATTAGGTGCTAAGATATATAGAGATAGATGAAGGAGCTTATTTGGCCTAAATTAGAGTACAAATATTGACAAAATGTAAAACAATTGAATATACAAGATCAGAGAAAGGACTTTTGCATATGTCGCATTCTAAAGGCTAAACGTCTTTCCCAAAAGATGAACGGAGACCACATGAGAAGTTACACATATGTCAAATGTCACCCTAAA
Organism: Lupinus angustifolius; assembly: GCF_001865875.1. NCBI lineage: Eukaryota > Viridiplantae > Streptophyta > Magnoliopsida > Fabales > Fabaceae > Lupinus > Lupinus angustifolius. The sequence continues at coordinate 20,337,143 of NC_032016.1, forward strand.
CAAGGTTGATTATAAAGTTCGTGATGGGATATACAATGAATCATGCGAAGGGATGTCACTTAGATGATATTTGATTGGATGAGATTATAAAATGCATGACCATGCTCAAATAAGTCAATATGTGAAATTATATCTATATCTAGTCAAAAAGACTAGGTTACATGGTAACATTAGTCACATATGAATTATGCAAATCACTGACATGTTTAATACCTGGGTAGCAGTCATGTATTGGCGTATTGCTAAATATCACTCTGTTTGTTGAACTAAAATGTATTTTGTCACTGCCAACATTTCAAGAATCTATATGGTTGCATACTTAGAATGGAATTGAAGTTGAGGTTAAAATTGACAAGATGAATTTTTTTATTGCAAGGAGCAAATTCAATATTAGATAGTTAAAATCCTAATGTGGATTAGGCTCCTAGGCTTATAAGTTTGACCTAAGGCAAACTACAAGCAGATCGCATAATCGCCTCATCGTTGGGTTAGAGGATACCCTAACCAGAAACATCTGATATGGACAAAATCAGGAAGAGCCCATCTGTGTAATCATGGCATGAAAGACTGAATCAGCCTGTTCGATGCCATATAGGCACTACAAGTTGCGGTGCTCATGATTTGCTACCTTAATAGAGGTATAAACCCTAACATGGTTTGTGATTCTGTTGCATGGATCCTTGGAGGGGTTTGGGATATTTTTTAACTGCCTTATCTATGAGCGCAATGCTGAAACCCTTAGAACTGATTTAAATTATTAAATATAATAGCCCTTCTTTCATCTATGAAGATATTCTTACCTCCAGAAGTTGGGGGCGTACGGGACATAGAACTAGGGTACTAATTAGCATATTGAGGCCATTATTACTTTCTAGGGAAAGGTGTGCCTACTATAGCTTTTCTGTGTATCTGATTGGAATTCGGGATTGTCTGATGTGGCTCTCCTGGCTCTCGCCTTTTCCTTTCTGTAGAAACATGTATTGTGTCTCATCTCAAAATTGTTTGAATTTTCAGTTTCTTATTCTATTGGATAATCAAGGTTTAATTCTGACAATAATGTTACCTTCTCAGTGTTTAAAGGCACACTTTTCACAAATTTCCCAGCAATTCCTGATTTGAAAGTGCATTCCTTTTTACAGGTCAGGTTTCTGACAAAAATATATCATCCGAACATCGATAAGGTGCATTTTGCTTCCCCTATGTTCACATTTCTTCTGCAATAGTTAATTTTTCTCTCACAAGTTGTTCAATTCAGCTTGGTAGGATATGTCTTGATATTCTGAAAGATAAATGGAGCCCTGCCCTTCAGATACGCACTGTTCTTTTGAGGTACCTTTATTTGTATTTTTTTTATGATGCCATCTCCATATTCTCTTGGACCCATTTAGTTCCGAAAGAAATGGTACAAAGCTAACGGTGGTTGGTATTATTGTCTTGATAGATAAAGACAAATGAGGGGAGTCTCAATGCAACGTAGGGTTGCTTGCATTGTGATATGTAGGTCATAGGTTCTCAGGAACCACCTCTCCACTTGTGGGCGGTGACTGGGTGAGGCCGCTGCATGCATCTACCCGCCCCTAACTCCACTACATGGAAGCCTCATGCACGGACCTCCCTTTATGTAAATAAATAAATAAATACAGATAGCATGAATGCAAAATTTCAAGTCTGGAAAAAATAACAATTTTCAAATTATCTGTGCTTACATGGAAGAATTTCTCATTTAGTTTGGTAAACATTTCCTTGGGAAATGGAAGTTTCGTTTGTGGTTTTTATAATTCTGGCTCATTTTATCCGTTAGTCTTTCTGGACCATAGTTGTGATCACTTCAGTGTCTGCTATTCTGCCTCCTGGAAAATGTTGTGTGGGCAAGTCAATTCAATCTATGTAATTAACCTGTCGTAATGGTATTATGTACTGATCATATATATTTGTTGGCACTCTTTTAGCATTCAAGCTCTGTTGAGTGCACCAAACCCGGATGATCCACTTTCTGAGAACATTGCCAAGCATTGGAAATCTAATGAGGTCGAGGCTGTTGAAACAGGTATGTTTTCTGCGTGTATGATTTACATATCAAATGTTAGTTGATTATGATGGCATCAAACATGCTATATGCCTATTCTCATTAAAAAAATGGCATCGGAATTTGCAGCCAAGGAATGGACCCGATTGTATGCTAGCGGGGCTTGAGGTTGTTCTCAAACAATAATAACTGAAGTGTATGCTATTAACAGTCAAATGAAAATGAAAATCTGGAGGAATTGTTTGAACTATTGGAGTTAATATTCTCCTTAGCTTACAGTTACCTGTTAATTTCTTCTCTTGAAATGAAAGCTGTCTTATCTTGGAACTTATATGAATATATGTGTTGACCATTTATCTGCGATATCTCTTACAATTCAGAACATACTAAATCTTGAAATTCCAAGTCCTAATTTATTTGGGGCTATAAACATCAAAAGCTAAATTGTGAATGAAGTTATATCCCTTATTTCTTGAAGAGTGGTAAAACAATCCGTTTCAGGAGCCATTGCCTAAGACTGTACGTACAGTGTTACTAATGCAAAAAAAGAACATATCTTGTCTACCCTGTCTCACAAGGAAAAATGGTCAAATTGGATTGTATTTGTAAGAGTAAAGATTACTATTGTTGTTGAAAAATTCACTTTATTTAATGTGGTCCTTGAATATTTTCACGTGCCTCGGATGATTTTGGGAGAACAAGGTAGTCTGTCCTGGTATGAGAACATATTTGTTGTCTCACACTTTGTACCACTTTATGTCTCATAGGCATATGATTGGTCAAAAAAAATATTTAAGTTAAAATTTAATTATTAAATAATTTTCTAACCAATAATAAGCTCATGGTACATGGAGTAGCACAAAGTGTGGGACAGCAGATGTGCTCTCCATTTTTGTAGTGAAAATAATGAGGTGACATTTAACGCTCTTAATAGTCATCTGTGTTTAAAGTTTAATTATCTCTACAACAGGAGAAACTAACTTGTGAAATGTTGAGAATATTTGTAAGCTACTTTCTTAATGATCAAATTGGTTGGAGTGAAAATTTTCACTCAACAATTTTTGTTTATTTATAATGAGGAGTCCATTTTTGTAGAAAGTATGACTATGAGCATAATTCTCTACTCTATATAGCAATTTTCACTTACGGTTATTAGTCCTTTTAAGCTGCTATTAAACCCTGAACCATTAATTGCAGAAGTACTAAATCGCTGTACATGCAAATTAAGAAAAGATATTGATTTTGAGGTAAATAGAAAGGCTAAAGAATGAACATCTTGTACATACAAAAACATCATTTTAGTGGCTAAAGTCCAACCAGCTACAACAAATTAACATCATTCTAATCTGTGCCATATTGAAGAATGATGCTGATGCGATGCATGCAATAATACAAGCTAAAACGATAATTAAAGAGAGAAAAAACAGAAACAACCAAAAGAAAACGACCCTTAAAATATCATGCTCATAGTACAAACTATAGTAGAGGACAGGTACAACACTCTAAACTCTAAAGTCTACATTATCCTATGTAAAGTGAATCTCATCCACAACTTCTATATTTCTAGTTTATGCTTGAGTACGCCAACTTCATGATGTTATAGTACAAACTACATTCTACCGTTGGTACTGTAGCTTCATCAAAAGGACCTTTGTGCCCATAACATATAGGCTTGGGACTATCATTATTAAGCCTATTAGCCTAAGACATAAGAAACCATAACCACCTTTTTTTTTGTTTCCTTTGTATCTTTTTGATGACGTTGTCTTTACAGCCCACATTGTGGGCCATTTCCTACGTGTGTAATCTGACTTCATAGACATAAGTGTCCACACATTGCCACAGTCTAATTCACTGATCAGTGACCACCACCATTCTCATAGCACTTTTCACATACAACCTTTATCTACATTCTTTTAGAGTGTGATGCTAGCACTTTTATTTGGATTTTGTTTATTTTTTAACTGTTGGTTGAACAAGAAAAAAAAACACAATAAAGCCAACCATGGTTAGCACAACATGTAAGAGTGGACTGCCAGTGCGGTAACCAAGTTGACCAAGGTTATAATCTTACCCAGATTAGCTATCAATGGGTTGTGGATTTCCCTCATCCTATGTGTGAAAAACTAATTTTTTTTGGGTATGACTATCCCTCTTAACAAGTAGCTCTCAAGAGTTGAATATTTGACATTTTAGTTTATCTAAGAATTCAATATGACCTTATATTACTAGATCTATGTTATCTATAAATATGTGGGTAAACACTTCTTTTAAGTCCTCGAGGAATATATGTCTTGACCCTAGGATGGTGGGATAGTAACCCTGAGGCTTTGACCCCAAATTTTTACTGTGCACAAAAGGAATTATTTTTTTCCTTTTTGTATGTACAGGTATATCCTCTGTCCAATAGTTGATAATTAATCCCATTTGAGGTGGAGATTGTTGTAATGGGCATAGTTTCTCATAAAAAAAATTCATACATAGGACTGAAATCAAATTCTTAATATCATGGTGAACTCATTAGTTATCTATTGACTGACTTGGACCTTACTGTAGAATAAGAATTACTTTTACGAGTAAAAATGTTCTTTGAAAATGACATTTGCACCTTAAAACAAGCATGTTTTTAGTAATTTTCTATCCTTTTCCACCTTGAAACGCATGCTGAGCACAAGTTAAAAGCACCTACCTTCAACACAAATTAATTCTCAACATTGGTCACTTGGACCTACCATTTCTTCTCTTCTGGTCATGACCTTCTGCAGGGCAACACAAAATTTGTACACAGCTGATTAAGGCCCACCAATTTGTGGTTAGTTGCCATTATCTTATATACAACAATTAAAAATACAGAGCAGTGAATTGCAGCAAATCAATGACTTTTTTGGAGTCTTTTAGGGAAGGTTGAGTGCTTCATTTCAAAGAGTGCAACATTCTTAAATGCCCACGTGAACATACCCATTTAGTTATATTCTTGTGAATCCTAGTAAATATAGATTATAAACAAGATTGGGAAAGTGGGATGAAAGATAAGAGTTATGAATTTCATCAACCACTTAGTCCATTCCGCTGTATAACAAGACTAACCTTCAATTAAAATTTTGCCCACTGGTGTCAGGCACATCCTACTAAAATAAACAGCTATGACCTTAAATCGTACAAGGTGTGCTTGGGAGTGCATTTGAGGAACAAATTCAAGTTTGGGATATTAAAATTGAGTGACCATTTTAAATTTAATTTTTTGATAAAAGAAAAGTGAGTGAGTTTCACCACAACGATAAAATTGTTACTTAATGACCAAGGTATAACGATTCAAATCCTATAATCAATCTCTCTACTTGTAGGGATAAGATTGTGTATATTCACCATTAGAATGTCCATTAAGGGATGTCTCATGGACTAGGTTGCCCATAAAGTAAAAAACTCAATTCAATGTAGTGTGCAAACCTCTAGGGAAGTTGACAAATTTTCACTTCCCTGTTCATTATAACTCAATCATGAGTATTCAACTACTGCTCTAACTATGATAAAATCAACAATGCACATGACTCTCACTTAATGAAGTTTAAGGAAAGTAAATGTACACAACCTTACCCTCATAAACATAATATCCAAATGAAAAACACTTTACTAAAAACCCACTATTAAAAACCGTTTGAAAACCCAAACTTGTCAAAACCCGCTTTTGAAAAACTGTATTCAAAACACTCACATAACCAATCTCAAGACCCGGTCATTCTTTTTTCTTCCAATGCCAAATGATTAATTCAGAATATATTGAAAGCAGAAAGGTAATGATGATATATGAACTTCTGAAAAATGAGAAATTTATTGATTAAATGGCTAAGAAAGAAAAATGATAGTAACATATTCATCCTCATTTCACCAACCCAGTGAGCACCCACCACTCATCCTATCTCCCTCAAAAGTCTTCAAGCATTTGGTATATTATCATCACACATATACATGTACATATCCTCCTCTAACAGTAGCCTAACCTCCCCTACCTTCTGTCTATACTTGTCTATCTATTGACCTTAAAAGCTAACATAAACTGCCAATTAAATCAAATTGTACAGACATATAAAAATCTTTCTTTTTCCTCACCCAGCCATGAGGAAACTGGGAAAATAAGAACAGATTACCTACATTAACAGAAAAGATGAAAAGAAGGGAAAGTTGGGAGGGACATTGAACCAGGGAGCAATGAGGAATGAATGAATAAAGAAAACTGCAAAAGGAACTTTGAAGAGTATTGGTAATTGTTATTATCCGGTTTCCACTAGTATTGGCTGCTAACATGATTATTATCCTGTTCTGACTATGTCGGGTATTAAGGTGATCGTTTTATGGTGGGATCAAATGACTGGATGAACTTTGAAGAGTTTAATGACACCAGATATGTGATACAAGTCATGAGTTGTAAATGCTGTAGTGCTTAATGGAGTGTTCCAACATATCACGGCTAGGGCATACGATTTCCTTTGCTCGGCTGCCATTTTTGTAGATCTTGAAGGTTGGTACAATCCTAACATTCTCAGAAGTTGCAACTGTTGGGTTTTCTTGAATATCCACCTTTGATCAAACATAAAAAAGATTACATGCATAAGAAAACTTCCATTATGCTTGGTTATTCCTCTAAATTAAATATCACGGAGATAAGGCAAAACCAAGTGTTAAGTGAGATACCCTGAGGAAGTTAATAGATGGATAGCGACTGCATAGTGTATCCACAAAAGGTGATATTTGCTTGCACTGTAAGTTTGATGCAGTTTCAAAATGGACAACAGACACACCTGTAAAATTAGAGATAATATCATGAGGGTCGCAAAATACAAAACTGACTATAAAATGAGTTGTAAAAGCCTCTCCCTAACAATTTTAATTACCTGGTAAAGAAATTGCAGCTCTAAACTGCTCGAGATCTGATATGGCCTCCACTTCACCACCAAATTTTAAATTGTGTACTTCTTCCCCACGAAATTTCTTTAGTGCAAGGTGTGCATGAAATAAGGCTTCCGCAATTTCATTGTCATCGGGAAGTTCTCTCTGCAAGACCTCGTAATCTTTTACTGCTTCTGCCCACCGTTCTAGCTGCATTTTACAGCAACAGATGACACTACTTACCTTTGAGAGTGAAAACATACAGTATGACAAAGATAATAAGTCAATTTACCTTGCTATTTGATGCAGCCCTTCGAAGAAGGGCTTTTTTGTAATTTGGCAGGATTTGTAAAGCTTGATTGGAGTCTTCAATTGATCTTTCCCATTGCCCAAGCTTAAACCAACATGCTGCTCTGTTGCAATAGAGAACAGAGTTTGAAGGGTCCAGTCTCAAACCTTCCCCGTATGCCGAGCATGCCTCGGTGAATCTTTCTGATTTGAAAAGATCATTGCCACGCACTCGAGCTCTGGCCACCATCCTTACATTGTTGAGCAAAACAGCAACTTCAACATTTCGCTGATCAATCTGACTAGCTTTCTCAGCAGCTGTAACTGCATTCTCAAACCTGCAATACATCCATCATCCATTCTTCAACAGAAACCTTTGCCAGCTTAGATTTCTGATGAAGCTTACAGTTTTCCGAACTCACCTTCCAAATGCCATATCAATCTGTGCTCTAACAAAGTAGCAATAAGCTTCGGAAAGCATCCCAAAAAATCTTGCCTGCGACATGGAAATGGTATGTGATTCCCATTTGGGAATACGTAATAAACTTGATTCTGCATCATCAACTTGGTGGAGCTTCAAAAGGGCTTCTGCTTTACACATAACTAGCTGTAAATTCAAGTTCCAATCAGTTAAGACATTTTTTTCTTCATCTTTCACACCTGCATATCATATTCAACTAAGATACAATTCTTTTTAAAAAACAAAATAACAACTACCTGAACAGAAAAGTCTACTCCAGTAGCAATAGCAGCATCAACTTCCCTGAGAACACTTTTCCATTCTCCTATCCTCCGCATATCTACACATTTGCTGATATGCTTTTCCACTATTTGCAACTTCTGAACCTCGGAAGGATCCGGCTGCAGCCCAGCATAAAATAAGTGCTTCCTAGAATTCTCTACTTGTCCTAACCTGTGAAATTAATGTCATGCCATATATTATGTAAAGCAACCATTAAATACAGACTTCACCATTAAACTTTCATACAATGCCATACCATAACAATAACAGAATTGCATCTAAAACTATGGTACAGTGCAAGATGGTAGGTCCACAAAATCGAAATAACTAAAACTTGAGTTTTAAATTAAAATTAGTAGAAAACAGAAAAATCAATCTTTATAATCCAAGTGATAGAACAAAGAAACATTCCACCAATGCAATCACATTTCCACGAAAGCAAAACACAAACAACAAAAACACATTAATATTGAATGATTGAGTTAGAATTCATGGTAACGCTTATTCACCTTAGAAAAAGAGTTGCCAAACGGTGATGTGCCCTTCCATAAGTAGGATCCAACCTCACAGCCTCCTCACACTCCCTCACTGCCTCTCCCAATCTTCCCAAACCAGTCAATGCTGCGGCCCGGTTGCTCCAATAAGTGGCATTAACCGGAGACAATTCGATTGCCCGATCATATAAACTCAATGCTTCAGCAAAGTGTCCCCTCTTATATTGTTCATTCCCTGCTCTCTTCACTTCTTCTGGATCCACACTCCCCACTGCTCTCTTCACTGATTCACTATCGCTCATTCTCGAATTCGCAATCCCATCTCCACTGCCACTTTTGCCGCCGCCGCCGCCCCGCATTATGCTTCCGTGGCCATAATTACCCGTGCCGGTGCCCAAAACATCAGGCCTGGAGCTCCGGCTAGCCGATACCGATGCCATGCTGGATTTAAGAACTCTACCGGAGGGGTATATGTTTCCGGCGGGGAGTGCATTCAGCGACGGCGAGTTCACGGCGGAGGAAGACGATGACGGGGATCTATGAGACTGACCGGAATATATCAACGGCTGCGATGAACTCGAACCCGATTTGAAGCTCCGTGGAAAATTCCCGGCCGCCGCGGTGGGTCTATTGTTCTCACCACCGGAAATATCGCCGGAATTGGAGCTCTTGGAAACCGGGTTTAGACCGGTTCGGCCAGACACCGAACCAGATGAACCGGAACTACTACTACTACTACTGGTGGCGGTTACTGTTGCACTAGGATGGTGGCGAGTCCGCAATGTCGAAATAGGTGAACCAAGATCGAGTTCTTGGGAATCGGGTTTATTAGCATCGCAGCTCAGTGAGTCACGGAAGCGGTTACTGAGTGAGCCGAGCCCTAACTCGGAAATGGGTTTATCAGAATCTGACATTTCTTTTTAATTCTTGTTCTCAGTAATAACCAAAGAAAACAAAAGGGTAGCTTAAAAACACAATCTTTTTCAATTTCTTTTTGTATCAGCAACAATGCCTGAGAATGAAGTAGAAGATGAAGATATAGAAAATGATAGAAGGGGATCTCGTGATATATAAAAGGAAGAAGCAAAGAATGAATGTGAGTAGAGAAAAGAACAGAAAATAACAGAAAAGAACAGAAAATAACAGAAAAGAAAAGAAAAAAGAAAAAGATTTTATTTTTGTAAGAAAGAGAGAGAAAAAGAAGAAGAAAGAGAAAAGCTTTTTAGTGTTTTTCTTTTCTTTCTTCTCCTTCCTTCACTCTGCTACTTCACGAGACAGGTTTTCTCACATATTCTCTTTTCTTTTTTCTTCTTACTATTTTTTATATCCTTATATTTCTCCATTATCATTATTATTTCCTACATTTTCTGATTTTTTTCTCTTTTATTTCTCCAATATCATTACTATTCCATACATTTCTATATAAAATCCCTTTTTGTCCATAAGGATTCTTTCCTCTGATAGAGTCACTCACATATATTTATCCTCTTTTATTTAAAATTAGATGATAAGTTTACATATAGGATTAAATAAATATATATATACTAATAATATTAGTATTTTTACACTGTCAACAAATAATCAATCATTTATATATTATTCGTTATTAACTCTTAAATAAAAGTAATACAAATTATTAATAATGTACTGACAAATGTAAAAAAATATTATACACTCTAGATTTAAACTCTATCTATTGAAGTAAAAGCAAAACCAATAAATTCTGTTTAAAGAATGTTGTCCTTTTTTATTCATGTGTGAATTAATGAATATTTGGTTTGTCATTCACTTTCCTTGTTGACTTCCTAATCTATTTTTCTTTCTTGAATCAAAATCTCTTCTATCAATGAGGTTGGTTTAATGATATAAAGCCTTAATAAATTTTTAAGTATTGTATTATATTAAATGTCATCTCAAATGTTTGATTTTATGATCGATACTTGTTAGAAGGTATAATCACACTTAAAAATGAATTAGTTCATTACTCATATGGTAAGAAATATTATCTTATACATTAGAAATCTTTCCCACTACTTACAAAAAGTGAGCCACCACTTTTCAAGTAGAAGATATTGTCATTATCACATTGACAATAAGACATCCAATCCGTAATCAAAACGATCTAATTATAAAATTCAATGATGTAAAAACCGTATCGGCCGGTTGAGTCAAAAAATCAGTGAACTGGATCCCTAACCGGTACGGTACAGATGTTGAATCGGTCAAGTATCAAAATTGGTCAAAACCAATTGGTATTTGACTAAACTGACCGGTTTATACACATATTTGTTTTTGAAAAAAAATTAAAAACTTAAAAACTCATTACAAGGTGACTCATCTTTTCAACATTTCTTCAACACTTCAATGCACATGCTTCCAAGGCATACTTAGATTACACCTTTTGGTTCATAACATTTGTGTGTAATCTCAGTGACATTTGTGTAATCTTGAGTACTGTCTGAAGATAGGATTTGGTGCAAAAATATAATATCAATATGAGACAACTTTGACTCATAGGTGTTAAATGTTAAACTCCAAATTTATTTGTTTTGTAGAGTGAGCTGTGAACTTGTGTCATTTATTATATTTTGCATTTGTTAAGTGATACTTTTGAATTGATATATGTTTTGTATTTTAGACTTTGAATTTGTTAAATACTTAAAGGTGTTTGTTTATTTGAATTTTGAGTAGATTATGAATATGGATTATAAATTTGAGTATCTGACTATTTGAAATTTGAAATTTTGCTATACGTTTATATATATATAAATATAAGTAAGTATGTCTGGTTTAACCGTCATGCAGTTTAATTACTGAACCATTAATTGAACCACTATATCACTATACTAGTACTCTGACCAGTTTGATAACTGGTACGACTTTAACAATAATGATAAAAAAGAAGTTTTACCAATTGAGCAAGTCATGTCAAGTGGAACATGTAAGCACCTTTTGAGATTTTAAATATTACATTACAATGAAAGTTACACGTTTTGTTTAAGAGGGAGTTATTGTTTATTGTTGGACACTATGGTAGAATAACTAGGACATCCAAGGAAAAAATATATCCTCTATAACTCTGGCTTCCATTCTTTTCCTATATCTTTTATTTATTTAGTCCATATTTCCTTTATACATTTTCATTTACCCTAATATCAAACAAGACATATGAATATAGAAAATGACTAAAATACGGAAAACATTGTAATGTAAAAATTTAAATATGAGCATGAACAAAATATTTAAATTAAGAGCAACTATTTTAATATTAAATAAGACTTGTATAAATTAACTAAAATATGAGACACATACACTATATATAATGCAAAAAATAAATAAAAGCATGAACATAATATCTAAATTGAGAGTAAATATTTCAATATTTTTATGTGATAATGAGTTTTTTTAGAAATTAAGAGGCATTAATTTATGAATATATTTTGAGCTATGAATCAATGACCAGAAGAACACTATCAAACAAAACACTCAGATGTAGAAAGTGACTAAAATACAGACAATACACAGTATATAATGTAAAAAATTAAATACGAGCATCAACAAAATATCTAAATTAAGAGGAAATATTTAATGTTTATATGTGATAATGTATTTTTATGAAATTAAGAGACGCTAATTCATGATATATATTTTGAGCTTTTAATGAATAAGTGACAGGCCGATATCAAACAAGACACAAAGATGTAGAAAATGATTAAAATATGGGACACATACACCATATACAATGTAAAATAAATAAATAGAGCATGAACAAAATATGTAAATCAAGAGTAAATATTTTAATCTCTATTTTAAGAAATTAAGTGCCGCTAATTGATGAATATATTTTGAGTTATAAACCAGTGACCGAGAGACCAATATCGAACAAGACACATAAATATAGAAAATGACTTAAGTACGGGTCACGTATATTATATATAATCTAAAAAATATAGCATGAACAAAATATCAAAATTAAGAGTAAATATTTTATTGTGTAGATGTGATAATGATTTTTTTAAGAAATTAAGAAGCGTTAGTTTACTAGTATATTTTGAGTTATGAAATTACCAGTATGGAAAAGGATACATGTATGCATAAAATGACTACAATACTGGACATATACAAAATATAAATACGAGTATGAATAAAATATCTAAACTAAGAGTAAATATTTTAATATTTCTATGTGATAATGAGTTTTTAAGAAATTAAAAGGCACTAATTTACCATGTGTTTTTTTTTTTCAAAACAACATATAAGTTATGTTTCTTGCCTAAAACATTAGTCATATTTCTTGTTGATCATTGACAATATAATATATAATAAGTTGGCAACTCCAAAAATTCCACATTCTTCATGTGATCAACCCTCCTCATCTTTTATTGTATTCCATTTGTTTCATCTTCATTCAAACTTATCATTTTGTTTTAAATTTACATAGGATTTAAAAAAAATAAACTGAAACAAGTGACTCCTAAGGTTGGATGAACCAGCATCATTTCTGGTAATGGAAAGACAAATACACAAAAATAAGAGAAAAAATTTAATAATATTTAACACTTTTATCTTTAGAAAAAATAGAATGATATTTTTATCTTGATATATTAATACAAAAGTCATTATTTATCTCTCTATTAATGGATTGAATCTTTATTAGAGTTTGATACATTTCCCAATGCTCTTAAAAGGGCCATATCACAACCAATTGATTTGGTTTTGACAAATTTTAGAAAATCAACCAAACTCCAAATCCAGATAATAATAGTACATCATATTAAATGAAATGCCACACGTCTATCTATTTTTTCAAATGAACAATCGGAATTTTATTTCGAAGACGTGTCTAATAATTTACATAAATGATAATACACTTCCACTATTTATTGCTCAAATACCGAGTTATATAAAATTTGGAAAATACATATTTAAGATTAATTTTATTGATAACATAATGTTTATTTACATTTTCGATACACCATGTAACATTAACTTCCGCTATTTGTTGTTTATTTAGAGAGTAAATACTCAATTTAAATCTTATAAGTTTTCAATTATAGCACTTTAATCTCTGAAAATTAAAAAAATTGAATTAATATTAAAAAATCAGAAACATGAGTCAAAATTAACAATCCATGTCAGTGTCATAAAAGATGTTGAAAATGATTAGTTAAACTAGCATTTGATATTTATGAAAAATATTTTGGATTTTTTATTTTTCAGGGACTAAAAGAATACACACAAAAAATTTAAGGGGCCAAAATATGACTTAACTTCTTTTATTAATTGTAAACTTATAATAGTGGTGGATAATATGGCCGCTCTCAATTATTTTCTCTAATTTTAGAGTGTTTACTTAAAAGAAGTAAGTTTTTTTTTCTCTGGTGAAGATAAAAGAACTTGCTATTTGTTAACCGATGTTTTGATGTGTTTTCGTTATCATTTCTATACGTAAGTACTTTGTTTTCACTCATTTTTTCATAATAAAAAAATAAATATTTTTATGCTGTTACTACACGTATTTGACTTCTATTTTAACTAAGTTTTTTACAGTTGTGATTTACAAATTAAGAAATATATTTAACACGTCTATTTGATTCAAATTTATATATTATTTTAATATTATTTATTTCTCTATAATAATTCTGTTAGTTTGTTTTTCAGTTATTGTCTCTCTTATTAATTGTGTAATAGTGAAGTTATAAAATTATTACTATTGTTTTGATTTTCTGAAAAAATAAATAGAAGCAACTCTAATTTGCTAAAAAACAATTAAAAATGGGAGGTGATGTTTTTAACCTGATTTTTTTTATGTATATTTTTCTAATTTTATATACTTAGATGCTTAAATTTTGTTTCGTTTTCTTGGTTTAGAAAGTGTAACTGTTTTTTTTATATTTTTAATATCATTAATCATTATCTATACTTCTCTACTATTAATAAAGGGAAAACACAAAATAACCATCCATTAATTTGTGTTTTCCTATTTTGCCCTCAATATCTTTTTATTTCTACCAAAAAACCATATAATATTATTTTCTTATTTTATCCTTATTATCTTCTTATTTTAAAAGTGTATTTAAAAATTGAATATTAGACCAATTGAATAAATTCAACCGTAAATTTAGTGCAAAAAATTATATTTGAATTTATAAAATACAAACTATACATTACAAACGATAGGAAAGTGGGTTGACAGATACGACAATGTATGTCAACACGCTAGTTATCTATTAAGTAAAAACAATTCACAATCATGTAAAGGGTGTGTTATTAATTAATATAAAAAACTTACCGTTAACTAGCAATGTCTTGGTTTAATAGTGTAAGGTCTTGCTAGATTTTCAAAATCGATAGTCAATTTCTGGGAGTAATACTATCCTAAAAGAGATTAATTCTTTATCCAAAAAGATGAGAGGTTATCGTTGGTAGTACAAAAAAAGCTCACCATTATACAAAAATATTAAACTCATTTTTTAATAAGTAAAGCTTAAAGACTTGGTTATGTTAACATATTCCTTACGTAAATCTTACTTCATTCTTTTATAATTTTTTGAACACAAATTATAACTCAATCCTTCCAATTTCATTCGAGTCTGCACCTCTTAAAATTGAGTAAAATCAATGGAATGAGAAAATCCAAAGAACAACCTAACATGAAACCACCAAAGTAACTTTAAGTCCCCTATATTGATAGCATTCGTGAGCTTGTTTTTAGATCTCTACTTTATGGAAACAATACTATTTTGGGTGCTATTATTCCTACTTTTGCGGCTATCGGTTTGCACTTTTACCCGATATGGGAAGCAGCATCCGATGATGAATGGTTATACAGTGACACCCAAAAATTTCCAATATTTTCATTATAAAAAATTGACCAACGCGCTTCTAGCTATTTTATTATTAGTATTTGGATGGTAATAATTCGGTTTGATTTATAGTGTAATTTGGAAGTAAAATGAAAAACAAAAAAGTAGTTCAGCAGGTTCGGTTTAGTTAATTTCTAAACCTACCAAACCATGAAATATGTGTAATCGGTTACGTATAAAATATCAAAGTGAACTGTGAAATCGAACCCGACAACATTTTTTTAATTTGATTTAATATCATCGGCTAGAATAGCTTAATTCTAATTAGTAGAAATTATCACATTTGTATTGAATATTCTCTCACCAAGAAACGTATTTATGCCATAAAAGTTATCATTGCAAAGCAAAATAAGCCAAACATCATCGATAGTGACCCAACGTAATCAAAAGTATAGATGCATTTTCATTTATCTCTCTTGTGTATCTAATTACTAATGTAGTGGCCAAAAACTTGAATAACAAAGAGAGAGAGAAAACAATTATATCAGCTCTGCATTTGTTGCTCACAAATTGATTGTAAAGGATATATTAAATGATATTTATTACTATAATTAATAGATGATTTTCCATTCTAAAATACCGAAGATAAATTAAAATAAAGTACTTAATTTGAACTCTTGTTTTAGACTTTGATACACATTGGATTGTCCCCACACTCAAACAATGGGCACATGCCTACCTTTTCCATTCCATATATTCACATCTCCTATCATCTTAGTATGTGTCATTTCACCCTTAAATTCAAACTTGTAAAAAGTATTTGCATATGTGGGCATCTAGAATCATGTTAACTACACCAATTAAGTATAAATAATTGAAAATTCTATTATAAAATAAAATATGATTTATTTTTAATAGGGAGAGATTCACTTACTCCAGAAGTAATAAGTAAGTTAAAAAAATCTACTTTATATCTTAGACATTCATTCTATAAAAATCTAATGATCAAATCTATTGACTAATTCAAATCACGTGAACTTTTATATTTTTATAAAATGAATAACTAAGATGTGGAGTAAAGTATCATATCATTTTAGTTTATAAACATTAGTAGCTAGTGTGTGGTCATAATATTTTGTAGGGAAATTTTTTGACCCCAATTTAATTAAATGAAGTTTGAATGTCAAAGTTAGTACAAAGATGTGTACTTAAAATAAATTGTGTTGAAAAAATAAAAATGAGTATCCATTGTATATGAAATAATTTAATTATGTAATATTTTTATAATAAATTTTGAACAAAAGAGTTCTTTTACAAATCGTGAGAATGTTATATGCATTTTCTTTTCGGACTTGATTAATGAATGTTAAAGTATCTCATATTTTTCTCACTCAAGGCTACATCTTATTTCAATTATTTATCAACTATATGATCTTATAAAATAATGATCATTATAACTAATAAAGTATTTGAACAAATTTATGTATAAAAAAATAATAATTGATAATACAATTTTCATTTAAAATAATAAAAACACTAACGTACTTGTCATACATAAAATGAGTTGTATATATAAATTAATATTCGTCTCCATTAATTATAGGTCAGATATTGTGCACTTGGTACACCTTCCTTGGCTCCTGTTGCAGCAGTCGCTCATGATTTACCTAAATGACAAAATTATTAATGACTTAACCAATGTCAACAATATATATCAATAACTAAATAAAGACACTTTTATTTAATATGGACTCAAATGAAAAGTCATACCTTGCCAGATTTAGAAGCAGCTATATTTACAAGAATAAATATATTCAAGATAATTTATCTCCTTAAATATATTTAAAGTTTGACATGTGTTTTATTTCTTTTTTTTTAAGAATTTTACATTTTAAATATATTATTAAAAAAATATAGGACATATGTCAAATAATGAATGAATTTAAGTAAATAAATTATCTTATAGTACAAAAATATACTTTATTATAATTAAGTATTTATATTTTCAATACATAAAATTATATATTCAGTACTTATAATTTCCATATTCAGTACTTATGTACGCACCAATTAAAAAGGTGGTCTAAGGTTTGAATTATTTGCTATCATAATTTTTTTTATAAAGTTTGAAGTCAATTTAGTTTATTATAATTTATAAACAAAAAAAGAAGTATAAAATATCTATATAACCGAGCAACTTAATAAAATTAATATTTGTGAAATCATATTTTATTTTATTAAAACAATGAGTTAGTCTAACTATGTAAGACTCTATTAGGTTCCTAAGATAACCAAAAAATTATAAATTTAATTCCTAATAATAATATTTGTTGGAAAAAATAACCACAAACATAAAATGCATAGTTCTTTTACTCATTACCAAGAAAATCATACATCTAAAGAGAATAATAATGAAGTGTCTTTCTCTAGATTTGCTCTCACTCTCAGCACTGTTCAACGATAAATTCTAGATTCCAGTTGCACTTACTCACTTTCTTACGCAAGCAAACCAAAGCCAAGCCACACATATATTATTGGAGTCTTCGAAACCCTCCAACACACATCGAATATGACAAAAACAACCGTAGAGTTTTCAGCATATTTAGTCTTACATGTATCTGACATGTAGGGGCATCATTGGCATTTCATAGGTGCAGTGTTGTGCAGATCCAATAGTTGTCCATGTGCAGAAGCCAGCTGGCCCATTCAGGAGAACTCAAACTGTGAAGCCGCATCCAGTTATGCACGTGATGTGACGGCGTTAGGCATCACAGGATGACGGAATATTCCACACAAGATGTGTATTGTTTGATGGGACATCTTAAAATGGAAATGTGATCCTCTTGAGAAAAAATTAATTTTTTTTTTAATTTAACTAAAAATCTTCATTAGTAAGATGTGTATTCTAATTAAAGGAGTGAAAACACTCTTCAATATTTCTGTCTAGTATTTAACTCTCTAATATTGAAGAGTATTTGTATTCCTTTAATTAGGATCGGATTCCATAAGAGAATTGCGTAAAAAAAAACTAAAATTAAATATATAAATGAAAATATGTCCATAAATCTAGGATAAATTTAGATGATAACCAACGGCTTACTCAAGCTATCTATCTTTTTTCATTATGTTCCATTTCATATAACATTCAAACTTCCAAAGATATGATTATTGATAATATTCATCAATCAACAATAATATTACTAAAAAATAAAAGTATGATTGATCTCTATATAACATATCATGCAAATTTTGATATCTAATATTATAAAAGTATTGCCTAAAAATAAAATATAGGAATTTGTATAAAAATAATTTATAGTTTACTATTTGATTTTTTAGATGCTAGTATATTGAAAATATTATTTTCTTAAAAATGCTTTCTTCAACTAAAATTATAAAATAATTATTCTTTTTTGGAAATATTAAAATAACATTTTTCTCACAAGATAACCACTATCATTTACAATGCTACGTACTGTTGAAGGTGTTGAGAGTGTGCAAATGCACACCCTGGTACTTTTTGGGGAATATATATATTATTTATAGAGAAAAATATATATATTAAGAGTGTAAGAATTCTAGACATGGTTATTGCATCATTCATATTTAATCATTATTCACTCTTAAAATAAAAATAATTCAAATAAACGGTAGATTATCTAGTGACTGTACAAAAATATTTAAGCATTTGCATATATATTACACTCTTACTTATAACTCTATAAGCTCAAAATTTATTCTTTTGTAAATGACATGACATGCTTCATGAAAAGTAAATAATCTTTATTTTATTGAATTATTTAAGACAAATACTCATGTGTTTCTTTGTATATCTTGTTTGAGTCTAGCTGACTTCTTCTCTAGTTTTGATATGACAAAATTGATTGAGTTTGTAAAGTTTTATCCACATATTTTTTGTTCAACTGATTTTATGATGTTTGATAATAAACTTGAGACTTACATCATTGATATGCATAATACTGTGGAATTTGCTTCTTTGAAATGAATAAATAATCTTAAGATAAGTTGGTTGGAGGTGAAAGACATATTGTTTCCCATTAAATTATCTTCGTTTGAAGTTAACAATACAATTTTAAAAATGTTTTTTCAACTATGAAAATTGTAAAAGATAGATTGTGAAATCGAGTGGAAGATGCATGGATAAATAACTATCTAGTGACTTATAATTGATGAGAAGTAATCAACAACATTGACAATGAAGTAAATATCTTTCAACAATTTCAAAATGTGAAATCACATAGAGATTAGTTATGAAATATATATTTTATTTGATTAAATATATTTAAATTTTGTAATTTTGACATCAATATTTTTTTAATTGATGATATTTATTATTTTAATTTTAACCTATATTGGACACTCTGTCTCTAGATCCTAGAATCGTCAATGACCACTATGGGATGGTAAGATGTATCATAAGATTTTTTATGAGACTGGACATAAGTATGACAATGTAATTCAAGTATATGAGAATTCTTCCAACTTCAACTCAAATTTGATAGAGAAAAGTAATTTAACTCAAATTTGATAGAGAAAAATAATTCAACTTCAACCCAGACATGTTTTAATCATATATATTAGTAAAATTAGAGTTATATAAGTATTATACATTTTTTCAAATGACCATATGATCAATCCATTAAGACTATTCTACCATAAGAGAGTAGAGATGAAAAGATGCAAGGTCAAATTTTACTTTAAATAAGTTTAACCTATATAATATATTTTACATGTTTACCTTTAAAAAATCTAAGACATGAGTGTGATCTATCTAAAAGCTTGAAATGACTTATAAGTCTTTTTAAAGTGCTATTACATAAAAGACATTTAAATAGGTCAAATTTTTTGCATTTTATATTATTATAGACACACTTTTAAATATGATTATATAACCCTAACAATTAAATTGTATTTTTACATTCAAATTTCATATATAATATTTAACTAATGAAAATACTTAATATATTAATATTTTACTGTGAAACTTAATGATTTTTTAAATAACCTAAATTATCTCATTTAAGTTAGATATGTTTTTTTAAAAAGCTTCAACCTAATTTGTTTCTGGAAAAAATGGTTCGACCTAATATTACTTCAATGTTAATATGTTTAATTTATAAATCAAATATAAGGAGATTGTTGTTTTAATTTTATTTAATATTATGTATTTTTTTTCATAAACAAATTATATCGGGCGACCAACGGGCATTGGTTCAAGTGGTACATGCTTGACTCCCCTTATGCAAGAACCTGAGTTCGAGTCTCGTGGATGAAAAAAATGTCTGTTGGGAGAGTTAGCCCCACTTACCTGTGGATGTTCCCGGCTCGAACAGGATTGCCTCCAGTGCGAGGATACCTGTGGGAAACCAAAAAAAAAATTTGTATCGGGCGATCCATAAACTTGTGGATCATGTTTGTAATTTGAATGAACAATACATGATATTTGATGTCCATCCAAGTTTAGACTAGGATGAAAAGAGGTGATAAAAGTAATAAAACTATCTAAATTGTTAGTAATTAGAGTGTAATATTTATGCATTAACCGTTAAAGATTAATACACAATCCATATTAGTATATTATTTACTCTTCATTTGAATTACCTTTTTAGAAAAGTCAGTAATGACTTAAAATAAATTATGAATAATACATTAATAATATAAAAATTTACATTATTGTAGTATATATCTTTTTAACTTAATATATATAATGGATTGATTATCTTATTAATATCTTTTCTCCCGTAGGAGAAGATCCACCGTAGGTAGGTACAAGACCAATCAAGAGGGGTACAAACTATGGAGTGCTCAGCGGTGAGTCTCCTTGGCGTGCGAGTTGGTCATAACTAGGACTGACAATGAACCGAACTAACTCAGTATTCGTTCGAAACTCGATTCATTATTTAGCTCGATAAACTTGGTTCATGAACCAAATGAGCCGAATTTGAGTTGGAAATTGAGCTCGTTAAATAAATGAGCCGAACTTGAGTTGGATGTAGTTCGACTCGTTAGATTCATGAGCTAGCTCGATATATTTATATATATACAAATCTATATATGTATTTATATATATAAACTAATTTTTATATTTATTATGACACAAACATTATTTCTTATATTTATGGTTATTATATATATAAACAAGATTATATTTATATATATATAACCTTTTGCATTATTTTTCAAAATTTAATTAATTGTTTGAGTTGTCCAAATGAACCATTCGAATTGAACCGAATAGTTTGCGAACTTTAACCGAGCCGAACTCGAGTCGAGTTTCGAGTTAAACCAATCCTTATTGAGCTGAACCGAGCTGAACTCGAGTTCGACTCGGTTCGGCTTGTTTCCAGCCCTAGTCCTAACCCAGTCCCACTTCGACCGTAATAACCCAAACATAGTAGCTTTAAAAATTGATGTCACCACTAGTTCTTGACAACTAATGACTGATTTTTTTAAAACAAATTAATCCAATTTTTAATTTCATAAAAAAAAATTATCTTTCCTTATTTTTAATCAAGTTCGAACCCTTTAATTTAAGGTTTTTACCCTATTTCCCGTGTTTAAACTTAGACTTTATTGACTTTCAACTAAATCCACTAGTATAGGTTGTTTTAAATATGCATGAGCATGAATGTATATGTTTGGGAAAGATTATTACTTCGTAAGCATTGGAATAGAGATTTTTCATCTCAAATTCTGTCTTATACACTACTCTATATAAATAAAAATAGAGTAAACTACAATAACACCCCCTGAGTTTTAGTGAAATTACACAAACCATTCCTCACTTTTCTACACCTACATAAACCTCTCCTAGTTTTTATACTTTCATTACATTGGCTACCCACGCCTAAGAAATAAGTGTAATTTTTAAACAAAAAATGTGATAAAAGCAATTAAGTTAAACAAAATATGATATATTGTGTAGACAAGTCTAAATAATATACAAATCAATGTATCTTTATTATTTTTTGTTACAAAATGTATCAACAATTCTAAAGAAATATTGTTTAAATAGCTCTTATAATATAGTGTAATGTACCAAAAATATTAAAGAAATATTGACTCATATATTATTTGGACTTCTCTCCATAATATATCATGTTTTGTTTAATTTAATTACATTTATCACATTTTTTGTTTAAAAGATTACACTTATTTCTTATGCAGGGGTTGTCAATGTAATGAAAATATAAAAATTAGGGAATGTTTATGTAGGTATAAAAAAGTAAGGAGTAGTTTGTGTAATTTCACTAAAACTCAGGGGGTCAGTGTAATTTACTCATAAAAATATGTTATATTAATTCAAGTTAAATTATTAAATATTTATTATTAATATTGTTTTTATTTTATTTTTATTGACAAATTGTTACAATTATGGTTGAAACACATAATTGTAGTACGTAGCATTTGCATTCCAAACTCACCTCATTGACTACATTGACATTGTGATTAGAGAGAAATTAAATATATGATTTTCGTTTCATAATTGTTATTAACTCGATAGGTTGTATTCTACATTATAAAATAGGTTGCAGTGTTGCACAACACATGATGTAATTTGACTCGCATCATGCTTGTTCTATCCCGTTACATGCACAGCAGAACATGTACATTTGAATACCATCACGTGATTTTTAATCGCTGTTACTGAAAAGGATGTTCATTTATCCATGCTGCTCATTTCCTACTCTTAATTTTATGTTTGTCATGACGATATGTGTTTGAAGCTCTTCGATGCAAAATAATTATATACATTTCTTTTATATAATGATTTGATTGTATTATTATAGCTTATATATGTAATGACTTGCACATGTTATTAATCATTAGCTTATACCAAGTTGAAGGGCCAAAGAAAATATATATAAAATGGGGCGGGGCCAAGAAAAGAGAATCCGTCTTTCTTTAGCAGCAAACAAAAATGGCATGTGATATTATAGGGAAGGTTCATTGAACTAGACCCGCTGGGTGCACATTTAATGTTTTAACATTAGTATCACTTCATCTGTAATGATCTTATGATTGGTCATAAAATTAATTAAAAAATAAATTTTAATTTAAACATATTTTTTTAAATTAATCACAAACTCATGGTTAGGGATGACAACGGGCACGAGCGGGCACGGGTAGTAGCTACCCGCTACCAGTTTCAAAATAGAAGAATAATACCCATACCCGCTGGTACCCGTATAGGTAGCTGTATGCGGGTATTCGCGGGTATTTCTGTGTACCTACAAGTATAATAGGTATCCGCGGGTTTTCTCTATTATAATTAATTTTTTAAGTTTTTACTTCTATTGTGTTTTAAATAAGATGAAACTTAATTATATTTGTACATTTTGATTGAATATTTAGCAAAAATGCTAAGTTTATTGGTGTTTTCTATTTGTGTGATTTTTTGTTCTCATTTCTTTAACAAAAAGTGTACATTTTCTTTGTAAAACGTGTGTTTCTACACATATAATAATATTTGTAGGGTGTTTCACCAACAAACTCAATAAAATAGGTAAACAAAGTAAAGGGAAAAAATATAGATAGTGTAATAAATGTTAGAATAATGTATTTTTTATTTTAATTAAATATAATATATTAATAATATAAATAACGGTTACATGCAGGTACGGGTACAATAATACCCATACCCGCCCATATGTACTATGGGTATTTTTAAAAACTTGTTTATAATACCCGCGAGTACCCGTTTGTGACTCATACCCGTATGGGTTTTACCTGCGGGGACGAATTTTTTTGCCATCCCTACTCATGGTACATGAAGTGACACTAATATGAGACAACAGATGTGCACTTACCCTACCTAAGAAAGAAAGCATCTATTTGGGGTATAGCAATTGTAATAATAGTATAGTACTCTTTGGTGTTGAAAATAAAAACAACAACCCATAATCATTCGTGGTTCATTAAACAACGCACAAGGCTTAGAGTATAGAGAGGCATCCTTTGCTCATGGTATTCCCCTCAATTATTATATAATATAAGAAAAAACATTACACTAGTTTTATTTTTAGGTTAATATACAATTTGGTAAGTTTTTTATTTATAACAAGTTCCATAAGTTTTTTACGTCAAACAAATGAATTATTTTGTGAATTCTATTAATTTCAAATGTTATGGCAGGCGAAATAAAATGTTCATTGTCTTCTTCCACGATCTCTCTTTCTCTCTTGTTTTCTGGAGGCAGCACACAAAAATGATCCATGAAACTTGATGCTCCATTATGTACCACCTCCCTTACCTCCTGCCAATGAAACAACCATGGTGGAGGTTATTGTGCAAAACGACCAATCATGATGGAGGCGTACGACAGTTAGACAAAATCATAGAAAAGACTAACGAGGAAGTAGATTAATATTTTTTAGAAAATTTTATGTGCCACATGACCTGAAGTTGTTACAGAAATAATTTTTGTTATTAGACATTAAATACTCTCCAAAATTTATTTGAAACATAAAAACTTAAGATACTAACCTAATAGACGAATTAGTTTTCAGTATAATATTCAGCTAAAGTAATGGATATGAACTCTTTAGTTTCTCCTACCAATGATATATCTACGTTATATTAAGGACACCTAGACACTACCACAATAGGGTTGACGTACGCCAATTCTTGGAGGTATATACTGATGTCTGTGGAGTCAAAATTGTGAATATGGAGTAGGGATGATTGGCTGTTTGACACTTATTATTTATGACAATTTGCACCACTGTAACTGTAAGTATTTGAGAATATAATTTTATTAGTAAAGTGTGAGTTTTATATATTATTAATATGTTATGCATTATTTATATTTTGTTATTATTGATATATTGAATGTGTATAAAGTTCTATACTGATACATAGATATTAGACTCAAATTATTAATGTATGATACAAAATCTATATTAAATACTAATATTACTTGCTAAATGGATCCTCACAAGTCATGTCCCACCTAAATTGTCAGGTTCTCTTTGATCGGTTATAGTATTTCCTTTTCTCTATATTCTAGCTCATAAGTTCGGTAGGAGAAAAAGAAACACTAGTGACTTGTGAATTACTTTTAATCACCGTAAAAAGAAACACTAGTGACTTGTGAATTACTTTTAATCACCGTAAAAAGAAACACTAGTGACTTGTGAATTACTTTTAATCACCGTAAAAAGAAACACTAGTGACTTGTGAATTACTTTTAATCATTGTGAAAAAATTTCTCATTACTTTTGTCTTTTAATCATCCGAAGCAATGAAACGCATTGTATAGATTTTAATGATTGTAAAAATTTATATATTTAGTATAACATCTATCATTTATTTAAATTATTTTTTTGAAGAGCTTTTTTTCTATTGAAAAATGTCAATACTATGAAATTCAACAATCTTACTTTATGGAACTTGGCTCAAAAGTCAGAACCTTGCATGAACCTTGTCAAACTTACATATATAGTAATCAACAAAACCTACATTCCATGAATAATCTACCTAACTCTATTTTTTAATGCTACTGTTCAAATTGATGGTGTTTAGTCAACTGTAATAATCGTTACACAGACATGGATGTCTTGGTAAAGTGTCATTGTTTGGCTCAATGGAAAATCAAAAATTTTGTTAGCGAAAATTAAATAAACAATTAAACGAAGTCGTAAATAACGCAGCTATGCTTGATTTAAGCAATAATTAAGTTTTCATTTTGAGAATAAAGTATCTCATAGTATCATAAAATAATTTTTTTTAACGATTAAAGTATGACATGTGTACTTTTTTGTTTAGATTTAGAAATATTATTGTAAAAAATGATTAAGTCTGACACATGTCATGATTTTTTTATAATACCAATGATAGACTTTCACATTATGAATAATAAATTGATCTTTTTTATATGTGTAACTATTTCTCTCCACTAATGTCCTTAATAAAAATCAAACTTTCGACTTTTTGATGGTGATAGAATTAACAAAGCTTGACCTAACTAAACCAATATATAATATTCGGTAAGAATATAATATACATTATAGTAATAGAATTAAGGATTTAATTTTGATTGACTGTATAACTTCTGTATACTTTTATACAATCATATTTTGTTCAATTATTAAATGAATTTGATTACATGTTAACACGATATATAAGTATATGTGCTTAAAACTTAAAATGATTTACATTGAAGACTGATTATATTTATGCTCATTATGGTGTATTTGTCCAATTAATAATTTTGGTTCTTTATTATTGATAGCTTGTTCCAGGTAGTTACTTTAACCATATAATTCAGAAAGAGTTTTTTTTATGGGTATAATCAAAGTATCCACAACCTTATAGGTTAAGGAACTAATCCCTTTATGCGAATATTTATCTCTCCTAATGAATATCGTTCCTATAAAATAAACTCTTAACTTTTTGGTTTATCTGTGATCTACTGAAATTTTATAACACTAAACTAACGTCTTGATGGTAATAAAAGTTTTAACTTTTAATAGTTTGGGGGAACATTTTGAAAATTGGAAGGAAAAGATTGTTATTTATTTCCCTTATAAATTATGAGAAAAATGTGTATGACACTAACGAGGTAAGAATTTTATGAATTATCACTATATTATTCAATATTTATATTTAGTTATTACTGACTTTCTAAAAAAATAATACAGATGAATAATAATAATAATATATTAACTGTATAAATTTTTACATCGAAAATGTGCAGAAATATTATACTCCTAAATTATTACAGACAAACCATGATTTCAAATTTAAAACTTTTCATATTTAGAGTTATAAATACGATTTAAGAAGTCCATAAATTATATCAAAGGTGTATACAATTCAACTAAAATATTTATATTAAATTTTTATATACTTAATAAATTAATTTATCACAAGAAATCCGATCCTAATTCCAATAAATAGAGAAATTAATTTTTATTGGAAGATAGATCATTAAAAGAATAATTACTAAAAAAATTAATACATTGAAAGGTAAAGAAAAGAGAGAAATAGTAGTTTCATCACAACTCTTCAGGTGTATTAAAAAAATTATTAAGAGAAAATGTTTATTAAATTCTGAGATAAATGCTTAATTATATAAATGTATATTTGAATAATACACATAATTTATTCCAATTTTATAAAACGTCAAATGATATGAAATAAGATAAAAAAATTCAAAACATCAAAAGTTTTGGAAATGTGTAGTATATCTTTAATTTCTACAAAATAACATACAAATATTTTGGTATATTCTTAAGATAACAGGCATCGTGATATTTTATTTTCATAATAATGATAAATTTACATGTACCACATATCATATTTTGTAGGAGAATTCACCCATATGGTGTACCTTGACCGAAAAATTACAGTTTTAGTGCACCTTTTAAAAAAATTACAAAACTCATGTAACTTTATTGAAATCGGCAATGGAAATGCCGATTTCAGTTTCTTTTTTGTCTGACACCCCCCAAAATCAGCAACAGGGGGAGTTTTATTTAAATGATTTTTTTGCCATCCCCTAAATCGTCAATGGGGGGAGTTTTTGTTTTTTATTCTTTCTCCCCCTAAATCGGTAATGGGGAATTATATTATTAGTTTTACGGTTTAGTTTTTCAAGCACTAACCCTAACATCACACACCATAACAATTTTTGTCAACTCTAACCGATTTAAACAATTAAAATTTTAAGTAAATGGGGTTTAAACAATTAAAATTTTAATTTTCTGGAATGACATTGAGATTTAAATAATTAAAATTTTAATAGTGTCAGATTTTGTTTTTTTGTATAATATTAATGTTGCAAAAAATATTTCATTATTGTATTGTGTTGTTAGGGTTGACAAAAATTATTATGTTGTGTATTGTTAGGATTAGTGTTTGAAAAATTAAACCCTAAAACTAATAATATAAACCCCATTGCCGATTTAGGGGAGAAAGAACAAAAAACAAACAAAAAACAAAAACTCCCTCCATTGCCGATTTAGGGGGAGAAGGAAAAAAATTATAATATATAAATCTCCCCCATTGACGATTTATGGGGATGGCAAAAAGAAAATACATTTAAATAAAACTCCCCCTATTGCCGATTTTGGGGGGAGTCAGACAAAAAAGAAACTGAAATCGACATTTTCATTGTCGATTTCAATAAAGTTACATTAGCTTTGTAATTTTTTTAAAAGGTACACTAAAACCGTAAGTTTTCGGTCAAAATGCGAGTGAATTTGCCTATTTTGTAAGGTGTTACCATATAGAAACATACCAACATTATCAAGTCATTAATACATTGTCAATTATTTATATGTGTTTAAAATCATTAATTCCAAAACGTGGAATAATTAATATTAAGGTTTAAGTTGTTGGGCACTTTGATGCTAAGTTAGTGGAATAATATATTTATATGATTAAAGTAGGAGATAAAAATTGAAATCCATTTACCTTACCATAAACCTAGTAGAATAATTGGATTTAATTTCATCCCAGAGCTAGTTCATAGGGAAGAGTTCACCACTAATTATAAATGGTCCATTAGTTACATTTTTAGTCAACAAAATTCCACCTTTCAGATCAATCATGTTGAGTGTGAGAGAATATAATAAAGGATTGAAGTCTTACATCTATTTACAATATGAATCATGAGGGATTTATAAAAGTCAAACATTCTCATATATAAGTTAACTTTTACGATAAAGTTAAGTTAAAACTATCCTAATATAACCTTCCCATCATAGAAATTAAAGGGCAATTTTTTTTGCACAAGCTACTTCTTTCAAAAGTTAAGGTCTCCCTTTTCAAAAATTACCATTTCTCATTTTTGGTTCACTAAATAGATATATATTTTTACGAGTAAATTACACTGACACCTCTGAGTTTTAGTGAAATTACACAGACCACCCTCACTTTTCTACACCTACACAAACCTCCCATAGTTTTTAAACTTTCATTACAATGACACCCCTACATAAGAAATAAGTCTAATCTTTTAAACAAAAAATGTGGTAAATGCAATTAAGTTAAACAAAACATGATATATTGTAGAGACACGTCCAAATAATATATGAGTCAATATTTCTTTATTATTTTTTGTTCGTTACACTATATTATAAGAGCGATTTAAACAATATTTCTTTAGAATTGTTGATGCATTTTGTAACAAAAAATAATAAAGATACATTGATTTGTATATTATTTAGACTTGCCTACACAATATATCATGTTTTGTTTAACTTAATTGCATTTATCACATTTTTGTTTAAAAGATTACACTTATTTCTTATGCCGGGGTGGTCAATGTAGGGATGATCAGTGTAATGAAAAGTGAGGGGTAGAAAAGATTACACTTACTTCTTATGGGAGGTTTGGGTAGGCGTAGAAAAGTGAGGGATGGTTTGTGTAATTTCACTAAAACTCAGGGGTGTCAGTATAATTTACTCTATTTTTTTTTTTACTGATTCAATAGATTATAATCTAATAAATAAGTCATAAACTTCTACTCAAAACAGGGAACTTGAGTTTTTTTTGTTGAAGTTTTCTACTGAAACACAAGCAATTTAATCGAATCAGCTTTAAATTAGAATGTCCATTTTGAAACTGAATTCATTGATAAATAGAAGTGTCCAAAACCAATTTGGTTTTAGAACTGCTAATAAATCTATACAATATTGTATTTTTGTCCACAGATTAGAAAGATCGAGTGCTTGAGATATTCCCTCCTGCACTGTGCATGTGAGATAGATGGATATTAAATTTGATAGCTGGCTAAAGTTGTATTTTTTATAATTTGAGTACTATTTGTACTCATTTGAATAAAACTTTAGGTTTATAAATAAAAAGATTGAAGAGATGATGCAAAATTAGAATGTCTAGGATTTTGAATCCACCTATACGGTCACATGAGCTTTTGAGGGTTATATTGCAGACCCAACAATCATGGGTGTCAGGTCCATCATCACATGGTGTAGAGAGTGGGAGGAAAAATTGGGCTTCAATCCATCATCATCATACGATTTTAGTTATCTAATATTATGTACAACATGAATATGAGTCTGCATGTGTTAAGAATAAAGTAATATTGTTGATCACATCCACATCTAGGATACACACATTTAATTAGATGAAAGTTAATAGTCAAAGTTTGATTTTAGTGAGCCACATTTAGATCTTGTCCCTCCTCATTTACCATACAATTTAATTTCGAATGATGATAAATGAAAAATTAGCCAAAGTGAGTTAATGTGTCTGACATAGTTTTAAGCTTTAAGCTTTAATTCTTAATTACATGTCTCATATTGCAGATGCAAGATCTGAAGATTTCTTCAATCCCAAAACTCCCAAAGTTTCTAACTTTACTTTGTGTTCACAAATTATGGGTCACATATAAAAACCATTGTGATCATTGTATATGACCTTTTCTCATCAACCTTCAAAAGTGTGAATAGATAAAAGGATTTTGTCTAGGAGCTTCAAGCACGTGATAGGCAATTCATGGGTAATAATAGTGGAATGGAAATAATCACTCATAAAGTGGCCTTTGGCAGTGTAAAATCATTTTCTCAAGCTTTTGTTTTGTCTATTAAAGGCATCACTTTCCTCATTTCTTATCCTCTTCTATTCAGCTAGCACACTTGTTTGATACTCCTATTTTCATCTTCCTTGAAATCATGCCAAGCCAACACAACTCCAATCATCAATGCATTAATTTAACTCTTTCCCCATTTTTTAGTGCCCATCATCAACTACAAAGCTATATAAGGAAATAAAAAAATGAGGGCAAGTAGAATAAATGGTCTTGGAAAAACCCACTAAAAAGTAGAAGGCAAGTAGAATAAATGTTCGAAGCGTATGATTTGAGATAATAGTTTTTTGTTCATAAATATTAGTATTTGGAAATCACCCATGACATTATAAATTGAATCCAAATTTTCTATACCAAAATTTTTCTGTCTCTAGATCAATCTAATGGAATTTTGCCTAATACACCTCATTTAATTTTTCATAATTGTCATATTAACACATTTAAGTGTTGAGAAAACATTATTAGATTGATATATGGAAATTGAAGAATTTGTTATAAAAGTTATGGATTCTTATAAATTTGAGGCAATTAGTATTGAAACTTGGTGATTTCCAAAAAGATAAAATGCCATTTGTTACACATAACTTGCAAGAGATGATGCTGGAATTTAAAAAGTCATCTTATTCATGTGAAGAAAATCATTCTAGTACGGAATATATAACTAAGGAAATTTTGGGATACTATATAATCATGAGTTTCATTTCACTGTCATTGATTGCTATAGTTAATCAATAGATGTAGCCATACCTATATTTAGATGTAGCCATACCTAGGATTAATGTATCAACCCATCACAATCCTAACCCATATACATTGTACAATTGATGTGACATTTCTTTATCAGTTTCTCCTAAGTGTATATCAGCTATTGTGACTTGTTTAACATAATTTAAATTCCTTAACAACCCATATATTCTAAGCCCTTCTATACCCGTGAACTTGATCCACTAGGAAAATAAAACTAGTGGATGACTATAAGAAGGGCACATGAATCATGTATCCTTAATGTTATCTTATTTCTCATTTCAGGTTAATCATATATTGTTACGTGAATAAAAAAAAATTGAAAATAAAAAATAACATTGGCTCAGGATAATAAGGAATAAGACATTGTTCGGGACATATGGTATTGTCAATAACAAGTAGATGCCACATGCCAATTTAATTGTGAAGAGGTGGGTGGACTTTAATGTGTGTTGAAATTGAGGTATTCTACATAGGATTCTTGGACTAGCAAAAGAATGTAGCTGATTAGTTTTCTTCAAAGAAGGTATCCCTTGTCCTCTTCTGTTCTGTGCTCAGTCATTATACATTAGTCATTGGTTTTATCCTGGGCTAGATTTATTTGCAAGCATATTGAATTTATGTATATATGGTGGTTTATCCTAGAGATGCTATCCACTAAAATTATTTTGAGTTAAAATGCTAGTGCTATATAAATAGTAAAGAGTGAAAAGTGGCAGATCAATGAGGAAAGTGTGCCAGAGCACAGCTGTCATTGATTCTTGTAATTTGGAATGGAATAAATCAAATATTATTTTCTCGAGCTCTCCCTATGTTGTTATAGACCAATAAAAATATATTATTTTGATTAAAAAATTTAAACATTAATTATTATTATTATTTTTGCGTCATTATTATTGGTCTATGACAACATATGAAATAAGATTTGAGAGAAATCCCTGTTTAATTTTGTCATCTTCTTTCCACACTGAACCTCTATGGTTTTGAACAGAAGGTTGATGGAATTGAGGGCATGTGGCTCATTAGGAATGAAGAGAAATGATCATAGTACTAGGGAATGCAGTATAAATAGACCACAAAGAGGAAAAAATAAATAAGTGAAAAGGACTTGTTATGACTGGAATTACTCCACTAGTACCAAGCACTAGGAAAGAAGAGAATTCAAGTACATTAAAAAGTCATATGAAGATTCTTTTTCCTATGGTAACTTTGAATCAGTCCTATCAGAGTCAGTTAAGTTGTTCCTCGTTATCAAACTGAAAGGCAAACTACCAGAACAAAGAAATAGTTTAAACATTGGGGTGTGTTTGCAAAAATTAAAAAGTTATGTACTTAGATTTTAATTATCATCTGTAAAGTCTATCTATTTTCTTATCTTGTGCATAAAACCATTCCTTAAAGAAAAAGAAGGAAAAAACTCAACCCCATGCCTTCTAACATGAAGGTGAATTAGAAAGAAAGATCAATGAATAGACAAGAATGGCAAAGGTAGCATCACTTGGTAGCCAAAATGTTACAAGAGCAAAGTGTTCCACAAGTACTCTTAATCAACATCAGATTCCAAAGTTGGGGTTTTAGAGTATATGTACTTTTGATGAAGTTCCAACATTTTCTTCTCTGGTTCAAACAATTCACATATAATTAAGAAAAATCTTTTCCTTTGGTTTATGCTTCATATATATGCTACACAAAAAATCATTAAATGCTGACTAAAGATGTGATCATACAATTCTCCACTAAGCCGTTCATTTTTAACTTTTTTTTCCTCCTGCCATGTTGTTTGAATTGAGGTGATAGAAAATAATAAATCTTGGAAGAAAAGAATATAGTATTAATTGGCTTAACAAAGAACAATGATATCCTACACATCATATCTAGTATGAAGGTTTCATGAGTGGCTGGAACTGCTGTGGAACATTTAGCTTCAAGGATGATAGTGTTGATTTTAGCATTAGGAGAAGAGTGATGAACCTGTGCACATTCATTCCTCAAATTTGACAGTATACTGTTTTTGGGTTTGTTGAAAAAATGCTGTGAGCATGCAGATATGGAACAAATAAAATTTGGTGATTTTATGTGCTTAAACTTTCTACTGCTCTTATTACTAAAGTCATTAACCTTGTAGAAATGTGCACCAAATTTTATATGGACATAACTTAATTTGAGAATGCATGTGAATTGTGGGCTTTAATGGCATATCAGTCAAATACAAAAAAATGATATAGATAACGTGAGAGTAGCCTTTTTCTTTACAGAAAAATGTAGTAAAGGAATTGAGCATAGATAGGAGCTTTGATCCAGATTCCAGAGCCAAGTAAAAAGGTGGATATAATTCAACTAATTTTGTTCTAACTACTACTACCAACACACTACTAATTTTGTTCTAACTACCAACTAAGAATCTAAAACATGTATATTATAGACTTCCAAGTAAATGAGTTATCAAAATACTTAGAAGATTCCTGATCAGTGAATTTTGCCTTTTTTGTCTCGAGCAGCTTGGATTTGATCTGCAAGTGAAACTTCTTTTGGCATTCTTTCTTTCTTGATAAATTCTAAATCCAATTTCTTGTACCTTGATAAAATGGAACTGAAAATATCTGCTTCTCTAGGAGCATGAGAGTCCATGTTTTTACTCATGTGAATCTAAAGACAGGACAAACATACCATCATTAGAAGCAATAAATAAGCACAGATAAACATATGCCATCATATAAGAAAGAATGTAAAAATTAAGGCCATACTACATAGCCACACTATATATCAGCTATATAACACTTGAAGAGGTTGATATTGATACTACTTTCAGAATGACATTGCAGTGAAAAATGCCTTTTTACTCGACTTTTCTCGCATTACTCGATTTTTCTCGCTCCGTGGTCCAAATCCAAATTATAAGTTTAAAACAGGATGAAGTTTAAGGTCCTAGTAGGATAACAGCAAGTCGAAGTGTTTTAAACTGAGAGTAGGAATCAGTTTAGGGATTTAACAATCGAATTTCATTTCTACTATCACAAAATGAATTTTGTGATGTATTATCCTTTAACTTTCAAATGAACTTGGGATGTGGACAAAAGCCCTGATATTGAATTCACTTTCTATCTCAATAGTATGCTGCTCTCATTTTTAACTTTCAAAATGAATTTAGGATGCATTTCTATTTCATCGTTTACCGGCTGTATATAAAAGGCCTACCCTTGTTAATTGCGAGTGAAGTTTGAACTCTTGTCCAACTTCCATGTCCCCTTTGCCTTCTTTATCTTTTCTGCATGGTTGACCCATTATATTCCCTCTTGTTTTAGTCTTCCCTTGATGATCTTTTCTCCTTTGAGTGAGCATTACCTTTT
Source organism: Lupinus angustifolius (assembly GCF_001865875.1). Taxonomy (NCBI): domain Eukaryota; kingdom Viridiplantae; phylum Streptophyta; class Magnoliopsida; order Fabales; family Fabaceae; genus Lupinus; species Lupinus angustifolius. Next base: position 20,372,051 of record NC_032016.1, read on the forward strand.
TTATTGCTTTTTTCTGTGCTACTTTCTGTGCTTCTACCTTTGCCATCTCTTTTGCCTTTGCTTTCTCTGCAGTACGCTGAAGCTGATATTGGAGAAACATTTCTTTCTGTATCTTTTCATAGCTATCCCAGTTTAGTTCTTGTTCACTATCCCCTCCTTTCTTAGCTGATTTTGCAATGCTTTCTCCCCATGCCTCGATGAATTTCATTGCTCCAGCATTTTCTTTTCCCTTTTCCTCAGCCCGCGGAAGATTTCGGAGCTCTAACTGTTGTTTAATCTTATCATAGCTATCCCAATCTAGCTCTTCCTGACCACTCTCTCCTTTCCTGGCTGCATTTGCTATGCTTTGTTCCCATGAAAGCAACAATTTCTCCCTCAACCGCTTTGACTTCAGACGCTCATGCCAAACACGTCTAAGTGAAGAACTTATTTTTGCCTTGATTTGATCACTGCAGGGAGGTTGACAATGATTAGAGAATGCATTGCCATTGACCACATTGATTTAATGTTCCTATCGAAGATCAACATTCAAGGCAATCTATTTTTTTGTCAAATACTAATTACCAATGAATGCAAAATTTACTTTAGAAAAGCTTTCAGGTGCATTGAGACCAAAGGAACGATCAATATCTTGCCCCAAGTATAATAGCAGAACAGATTCCTTTGTGTAATTTATTACTTCATAAACAAAATGGCTCCAAACAAAAACATCAAATAGTTGAGTAAGATGACAATTAGAGTAGCGAAGTGCTAGAATTAACGTAAAAATGTAGAATGATCACACTGATTGACAAATGAGCCTACATATCACTTTGTCAGACAAACAGCAATAACTTACAAATCTCGGTGTCATATTCTGAGATCATCCGAAAAGCTAAGGACTAGAACCTTGTTGCAGTATGAATCTCTAAGCCAAACAACATATAATATTAAGCCAGTTTTACAACCTTATGCTCATGCCATTCCATCATAGTTGCGTGCAATTGTAACTTGTATGTGTACAAGTAGGCTAGAGTAAAAACCAAATCCTTCAATCTATACACTCTCTTCTTCCCATCCCTACCCCCCTATTAGACTCTTTCAGTCTATTTGTTTTGTTTTACCGTCTACAATATTATGGTCTGTTTTGAGGAGGCATGAAGATAAACAATATGACAGATATTTATACCTATGAGGAAGGGGATGTTCAGCCATCTTCCTTCTTACCTGAAAATTTGTCAAGGAGGGCAGGGAAAAAGTGAATATAAATTACTAGGTGAATCAAGAGAATGGAAATACCTAACAACATAAAATTATTCTTTTCTGAGGCAGCTAGAATTAGAATCTTAAGACTTGTAATGCATAAAGGAAGGAGCTCTTTACTGAAATACTCTCCCATTGTCTTAAAAAATGGCATTGCAATTATATAGCATGATATTACTTAAAAGGGGTACTCTAAAAACTGAATGAATCTTACTTGACTTCACCTTGGGGTTCCTCAATGCCTCTAATGTTCTTTGCCTGATGCGCTCACGTGTCTCTGCATTGTTTGCCATATAACTTATACAAAACTAGCCAAGTATAGGGTATATATCAATGTCCAATTAAATATAATATAAACTACCTGCAGTGTGTTTCCTTCCTTTGTTCCAAGGTACTTTTCCCTTGTTTGCTAATCCTATTCTCATTCTTCTAGTCCTCTCCTTAAGCACTTCTCCACTGAGAGATTCTAGAGAGTAACCAAGGCCAACAACAACTTCATTCCCGTTGCTCAAATAACTCTCGTCAGAAGAATCAACCCCGACTTTTAACCGATTGTACTCGTGAGCATGATATATTTCTCCATCATCAACACTTATTATATCTTGAATGGGGAGAACAACCCTTTGTGAGGAACAAACTAAAGTTAATTTGAGGGTTGCAGACTTCACCATAGACACTACTTGAGGATACAATTGCAGTGTTGTTGGAGGACAAAATGTACAAGTGCAATCCACCACATTGGTCAAGGGCAACCTTGAATCAACATTGGAAATGTGACTATGTGAGTTAAGGGACAAAATGAAACAGACATTACTCTAACACTATCATATAATTTCAGTTAAAAATCTTGACTTTATTAGATAGAGAGTACAAGGTACAAAGAAAAATGATAAACATGATCACTTATCCAAATTATATATTCAACTAACTACACATGCCCATGAAGAAAAAAAGATTATCATACATGTTTCATAAATATATGATAACACAAATCATGACAACTGAATTGGCAAAAGGAACAAGGAGATTACAGTGAGTTGAAGTGGAACATGTTTGTTAAAGTTGGTGGTGGCTCAACAGCTTCTGCTACTTTCTTCAACCATATCTATAGTTCTTTATAAATTACTCTCTTTCACTGTGCTATTAGGCTTTCTCTGTCATATGAATATTTGATTTTGGGTTGGACCATTTCTCTTGGGGCTTTGCTTGATGTTATAAGCCCAATACATGAGAGGACGGATTCAGAAAAATCAGAAAAATATCAAATGTGATGGTGTTGTCACATAATTTATTGTTTTCAATTATAATAAAACCTTGAAATATTAATGTGGCTAGTGTTACCTCTTTGGGAAGAGAAAATAAAATTCATCTATGTTTATATGGAAAAGTGAGAAACAAAAATCAAACATAAAAATAAACATGAACAAAGAACTTTTAAGATCAGAAGCCAATTATAGATTAAATAATAAATGGTAGGCACCATATATTATCCCATATCCGTTATGAAAACAATATTGAGATTAATTTTGTGGAATTCATTCAAAACAATATTCTATTCTTATTAATTATCATGTTTTAAAAAGGAATGAATAACCAACTTAGATTTGACCAACAAAGTATTGATCGAATGATGTAAGATCGTGCTATCTTTAGAATAACCAAAAGGTAAAATGTTAGGTTCATGTGAGTGATACTTATTGAAAGAAATAGTCACGAAATCCAAAAATAATTAGTTACTTACCCAAAAGGTGAAGGAACTCATAGGTCATCACAATACCCAAAAAAAATAGATTTTTATTTTTAGTGGATAGGGAAATAACAAACTTCCATGTATTCCTACTTATAATAAGGAAAAGAAGAATACAAATTTCTTATAGAAAATGATTAATTGATTTGATGTTTTTTTTAATTTTTAAAATGTTTCTTTATACCTTTTTTGTTTAAAAGAATTTGTAAAAACGAAATATTATCATACCATATAAAAAATAAGTGAAAAATCTCAAACATATCACATGCCCATATTATTATTATTATTGAATATCAATAGTCAGTTGCGCATATAAAATTGTTTTTCTGTTATCATCTTATTTTGAAAATATTTTGCACCTAGAAATCAAAAGGGAGTGAAAATATTCACTAATTACTAAATTATAATTGTAGTAATATAATAATTTTTTTGAAAAAGACAATAGAGGCCCATAAGTTAGATCTGGCCCAACCCAAACCCAGTAAAACACATATATATGTGTATATTCAGCAATTGCATGGTTCGTTCCTTCTCTTTCTAGCAACTATCACCACTCCCAGTCTCAATCCAAAATCGGGATTTAGGGTTAGGGTTTAACCATTCCCTGTTCTTTATCTTCAATTTCTTCTAAATTTCCATCCATATGGCTCTGGATCCAATCAAGAAGCGTAAGCTCGACGAGAACGGCTTCTCAGTCCCAGATTCCGACATCGTCACTCTCACCACCTCCGACGCCCGCAAAATCATCGAGCGCTTCACCCAGGAACAGCTCCTTGACATCCTACAAGACGCCACCGTCCGCCATCCCGATGTTCTCGCCGCCGTACGCTCCGTCGCTGACACTGATCAGACCCAGCGCAAGCTCTTCATTCGTGGTCTGGGATGGGACACTACCACCGATGGCCTCCGGTCCCTCTTCTCCGCCTACGGCGACCTCGAAGAAGCTGTCGTGATTCTCGACAAGACCACCGGGAAATCTAAGGGCTATGGATTCGTTACTTTCCGCCATGTGGATGGTGCACTCCTTGCATTGAAGGAACCAAGCAAGCGTATTGATGGGCGCGTCACTGTCACTCAGCTTGCTGCGGCTGGGAATTCTGGTAGCACTACCAACACAGCTGATATCGCGCAACGGAAGATTTATGTTGCGAATGTGCCACCGGATCTTCCCGCGGACAAACTTCTCGCACATTTCTCGGTTTATGGAGAGATTGAGGAAGGGCCGTTAGGGTTTGACAAGCAGACTGGAAAATCGAAGGGGTTCGCGCTTTTTGTCTATAAGTCGCCGGAGGGGGCACAAGCAGCGCTGGTAGAACCAGTTAAGAATGTTGAAGGGAGGCAGTTGAATTGCAAACTGGCGATAACGGATGGGAAGCAAGGGAAGCGTGGTGTTGGTGGTGGGCAGGATGGGGTTCAGAATCATGGGAATTCCCATGGGCATGGTGATGGAACAGGGTTAGCTCCACCGTCATCTGTGCCTGGTTCGTATGGTGGTCCAGTTGGTGGTAATGTGGGTTCATATGGTGGGTTTCCAGGGCAGCCTCCAATTGGTGGTCATCCATTGAATTCATCGGCCGGTGGGTTAGGTTCAGTAGCGAACCAGGCACCATCGTCTCTGGGTGCTGGTGGTGGGTATGGGTCTGTTGGTGGTGGTGGTGGATATGGGTCTGTTGGTGGTGGTGGTGGTGGGTATGGGTCTGTTGGTGCTGCTGCTGGTGGGTATGGGTCTGGTCTAGGTAGTCAGTATGGAGGATATGGTGGAGGCCCTGGTTCGGCTGGTTTTGGTGGTGCTGGTGGTTATGGAGGAGTTGGTGCTGGTGCTAATTCCGGTTCTGCTGGTGGACTTGGTGGTGCTGGTGGCCCAGGTGGTGCTTTGGGTGGTGCAGGTTCTTTGTATAGATTGCCGGGTTCGGGTGGAATGCCTGGTGGTGGATATGGAGAGGGTGGACATTATAGTTTATCAGCTTCATCTGGGTACCAGAATCAGCATCACCCTCCTTCTGGAGCCTCACCAGCTCCAAGGGTTCCACCTGGTTCTATGTATCCAAATGTTCCCCCTTACTACTGAGGTAATATTTAATGTTGTTTTTTTAACCTTCTTTGTCATATATTTCTGTTCCTGGGTTGTGAGTCTGCTTCTGTTTGCTTTCACTGCAATTCTTGTTGCTTGTTGCTTGTATGTGGAAGTGTGTAGTATGTCTGTTTGTCATTTGTTATTCAATCTCATTTGAGTTTTAGCATTATTGGATCCCGTGTTACCTGCTGGTTTTGTTCATGAATAATCAATGGTGTGCAGAGTAAGTACATTTGTGGTATACTGTGTACTTTGATCTTTTATGTGTGTTGAGATAAAAAAATTACTTCACATCGTGTATGCTATGGTATGTTGTCCCCTTGTCATGATTTCGTATGCTACTTGTCATCACATGCATTTTTTATAAGATGTATGATTAGATATATAATGCCATGTTGTTTTCTCATTTTCAACAGTAATGCATTAATCTGTTTGTCACCATTTGACAACCTCCATGATTGCGATCTTATCAAAATTTTGTTATGTTTAATTGGACACACTAAATTGCTTATGTTGTTGTAGGATATCATCAGCTGCTATGGTCCAACGATATATTGAAATGCACTGATTCTATATAACTATAATATCATGCATTCTATTAAGACAATGTTCCAATTTGCTTACCTTAGTTGTTGATGATAAACTGTTGTGCTTGAAAATTGCAAATTTTGTCTTTTATTCGGAGATATGAGGTCAACTGTGAACTTATAGCTGTCAACAAAGATTTTTTATTATTCAGAAGTTAGTGATCGGGGCTGTCTTCAGTAGCCATATGGATAATAACATTTGAGTTACTTTTTAAATTTTATAAATTATTATTTTGGGTCTAGGAAGGGGGACAAGAGATTTAAATAAAACATCGAAGATTTGACGCAAGTTCTCTATTTAGCGATTTTAGCTAAAAGATAATAAATAAAAGCGTTCTCCTGACCCTTTTGGCTACTCTGTCTTTCATCTCTGTTATTACTAACTGCTTGCAATAAAAATCTGAAATTGGAGTTAATCTCTGTCTGGTCAAAAATCAAAACTCTATTTCCTGTGCCTTATGAAGAATTTGTGTCCTGTACCCATTTCATCTTGATTTATAGAATTAACTTTAGCTGACTTGGGCATGGCCTCAGTTTTTGGGCATTGTCTTCTGATTACCAGTTTTGTTCAAACTTGCTTGCTAGCATGGGACGTTCTTCATATTTTGTAGTTTTTCTTTACTTTGTTTTTCCCATGGTTGTCTTTTGTAACTGCATGGTGTGTTGTATGTGGTTTATTTTTTATGTTTAGTCGTTGCCTTTGGAGTTTCATGCTTGTCTTGTATATTTTATTTCCCTTGCTTGAAATTGTAATATCTATTGTAGTATTTTGTGTGTACTTGACATGGGTTGTGTTTGTTGTTGTTGTTGCCCTTAGAAAGGGTGAGTATTGATTTGTTATTATCAATTTTGTCATAAGCACTTTTGCTTTATAATGTATTTTCCTTTCAGTGACGGTTGTGAAATGATGAATTGAGCTGAATGGGTGTTTGATTCAGGTGTATCATCGCTTATTGGGCGCAGATGCTTTATGTGCTTCTGGTGATTGCGTGATTGCAGACTATGTGCTCTGGTGTAATAATGAATGTGTTAGCCTGTCCTTTTACACCTTCTTGAGTTCATATGCTCCCTTGTTTAAGCTTTGATTCACATGATTGCTGTTAGTTAAAAGTCACTGAGATAGATTAGTTTCGTACTTTAGCCGGATGATCTGTGCTATTATTGCTGTTAAATTATATTGTTCTGGATTCTGGCAACTTTATCAGCTGAATTTCTACCAAGTTACTTCTTCCTATCTATAGTTCGTCTAGGTAGTCAGTATGGAGGATATGGTGGAGGCCCTGGTTCGGCTGGTTTTGGTGGTGCTGGTGGTTATGGAGGAGTTGGTGCTGGTGCTAATTCCGGTTCTGCTGGTGGACTTGGTGGTGCTGGTGGCCCAGGTGGTGCTTTGGGTGGTGCAGGTTCTTTGTATAGATTGCCGGGTTCGGGTGGAATGCCTGGTGGTGGATATGGAGAGGGTGGACATTATAGTTTATCAGCTTCATCTGGGTACCAGAATCAGCATCACCCTCCTTCTGGAGCCTCACCAGCTCCAAGGGTTCCACCTGGTTCTATGTATCCAAATGTTCCCCCTTACTACTGAGGTAATATTTAATGTTGTTTTTTTAACCTTCTTTGTCATATATTTCTGTTCCTGGGTTGTGAGTCTGCTTCTGTTTGCTTTCACTGCAATTCTTGTTGCTTGTTGCTTGTATGTGGAAGTGTGTAGTATGTCTGTTTGTCATTTGTTATTCAATCTCATTTGAGTTTTAGCATTATTGGATCCCGTGTTACCTGCTGGTTTTGTTCATGAATAATCAATGGTGTGCAGAGTAAGTACATTTGTGGTATACTGTGTACTTTGATCTTTTATGTGTGTTGAGATAAAAAAATTACTTCACATCGTGTATGCTATGGTATGTTGTCCCCTTGTCATGATTTCGTATGCTACTTGTCATCACATGCATTTTTTATAAGATGTATGATTAGATATATAATGCCATGTTGTTTTCTCATTTTCAACAGTAATGCATTAATCTGTTTGTCACCATTTGACAACCTCCATGATTGCGATCTTATCAAAATTTTGTTATGTTTAATTGGACACACTAAATTGCTTATGTTGTTGTAGGATATCATCAGCTGCTATGGTCCAACGATATATTGAAATGCACTGATTCTATATAACTATAATATCATGCATTCTATTAAGACAATGTTCCAATTTGCTTACCTTAGTTGTTGATGATAAACTGTTGTGCTTGAAAATTGCAAATTTTGTCTTTTATTCGGAGATATGAGGTCAACTGTGAACTTATAGCTGTCAACAAAGATTTTTTATTATTCAGAAGTTAGTGATCGGGGCTGTCTTCAGTAGCCATATGGATAATAACATTTGAGTTACTTTTTAAATTTTATAAATTATTATTTTGGGTCTAGGAAGGGGGACAAGAGATTTAAATAAAACATCGAAGATTTGACGCAAGTTCTCTATTTAGCGATTTTAGCTAAAAGATAATAAATAAAAGCGTTCTCCTGACCCTTTTGGCTACTCTGTCTTTCATCTCTGTTATTACTAACTGCTTGCAATAAAAATCTGAAATTGGAGTTAATCTCTGTCTGGTCAAAAATCAAAACTCTATTTCCTGTGCCTTATGAAGAATTTGTGTCCTGTACCCATTTCATCTTGATTTATAGAATTAACTTTAGCTGACTTGGGCATGGCCTCAGTTTTTGGGCATTGTCTTCTGATTACCAGTTTTGTTCAAACTTGCTTGCTAGCATGGGACGTTCTTCATATTTTGTAGTTTTTCTTTACTTTGTTTTTCCCATGGTTGTCTTTTGTAACTGCATGGTGTGTTGTATGTGGTTTATTTTTTATGTTTAGTCGTTGCCTTTGGAGTTTCATGCTTGTCTTGTATATTTTATTTCCCTTGCTTGAAATTGTAATATCTATTGTAGTATTTTGTGTGTACTTGACATGGGTTGTGTTTGTTGTTGTTGTTGCCCTTAGAAAGGGTGAGTATTGATTTGTTATTATCAATTTTGTCATAAGCACTTTTGCTTTATAATGTATTTTCCTTTCAGTGACGGTTGTGAAATGATGAATTGAGCTGAATGGGTGTTTGATTCAGGTGTATCATCGCTTATTGGGCGCAGATGCTTTATGTGCTTCTGGTGATTGCGTGATTGCAGACTATGTGCTCTGGTGTAATAATGAATGTGTTAGCCTGTCCTTTTACACCTTCTTGAGTTCATATGCTCCCTTGTTTAAGCTTTGATTCACATGATTGCTGTTAGTTAAAAGTCACTGAGATAGATTAGTTTCGTACTTTAGCCGGATGATCTGTGCTATTATTGCTGTTAAATTATATTGTTCTGGATTCTGGCAACTTTATCAGCTGAATTTCTACCAAGTTACTTCTTCCTATCTATAGTTCCAACCCAAGTTGTTCAATGCTCTGGTTGTTTCATTTTGTTTAGTGTATCAAAATTTCTATCTCAATGTTATGTTGTGTTAGTCTACTAATTTCTATTTCAAGTGGTACATGCTTAATTCCCCTTAAGCAAGGTCTCGGGTTCGAGTCTTGTCGATGGAAAAAATGCCCGCTGGGAGAGTTAGCCCCACGTACCTGTGGATATTCCCGGCTCGGACAGGATTGCCTCCAGTGCGAGGATACCTGTGAGAAACCAAAAAAAATATAAGTTGTGTTGTTAATATTAGATGTGTTTGGAATAGCTGCAAAAAACAGATTATGTCACTAACTGCCTGCTTATAATAAATTAAATTGATATTTGATGCTAAATATTTAAAGATACTCTATTTCTTTTGGGTTGGTTTGAAAATAATTTTTGTAGTACAATACAAAAGGGGTATGAATTTATTTATTTTCATTGAAGAATGTTATTTGGCAGTACTAGTATGTAGTTCAACATGGGTGGATTGAGAAAATTGTGATTGGTTTCAAAATGAATCGCTTTTTTAACAGGATTCCCTGATGGTAAATTGACTTAGCTCATCTGATAAGCAATTTTAACTTGATTTTTTTAGTCATTGGTTTTTCTGTTAATTTTTTGAAGTTGCATGCCGCATTTTTTAAGTATAGTCTGCTTGTATTTATTTTTTGGATATTGGTTGTTTTATTACCTAATGCAATACCTTGGATCATCTCCCACATCTTAACTTGGCAAAAGGTTCTTACTCTAAGAATTTTCATTGAAGTTCTTTTATTTTTTTAAATCTCTTGTAGCTTTTCTAAGTATGTTCTGGACTTCTAGTTGTAAGTAAATTGTGTTATTGTTCTTTGATCAAACCCCACTTTCCTATTTCTTTTGCTTCTCCCATTCGTGAGGCACTTCCATTGAGTTATTGCACCTATGATGGGTCGGTTTTGTCCCATGCCATATTGCCATATGAATCATGGTCAATACCTTGTTAGGTGTGCAGTTGTTGCCCTATATTTCTCCTGTCTTAGTTTGTTTAGTTTGTTGATACACACGAGCTGTACTAAATTTTAGTTCCTAAGTTTATTTTTCACCATGGATGCTGTTTGTCTTTTTTTATGTTCCATATAACCCACCTTTATGATTTTAATTTTGTGGTAAACATCTTGATGTAGATCTGGTTTGTTATAGATAGGTGTAAAAATGTAAAATTTTATAACTGGACGCTGTTATTTCCCATCTGATAGGGTCTTTTGATTTAGTTTGTTTTTTGTGGTTAAAGGGGAAGGCTTTTGCTGTTATTTCTGATTCAGTTTATTGTTATGAAAATGTTGCATGCTCTCTCAGCGCCCTGATTATCACACACTGAAAATGTTGCATCAATTTGTGTATGTGGCTCACTTTTTCAGTCTGCTCCACACAAACTCATGAACATCGTTCCGTTTTTAGCTAGTTAGCCCCCATTTCTTTGGTGTATTGTCGTAATTTTGGTTGTCAATCCTAAATATTTTACTATTGGGTGATGTTATACTTCCAATCTTATTGTGTATGTTGTGCATTCTTTGATTTATATTTAGAATCACCCTATATGTTAAAACCTGCTTATGAGATTAATACTTTCGTGATAAAAAAACAGGAGCAGGTTTTACTTGGCTAAGATTAAATGTTCTCTGCAGTCTAATTGTATCCAGTAATCAAATTTTGACTAGCTACGTCTATTAAGAAATAACTTAATAATGCATTAATGTACATATAATTTGTATGATATATGATAAATGGTTTGATTATATGTGATGACTGAATGTTTAATATACTGGTGTATGATTATATGAGTTGCATCTTACAGAACCTCATCATTTGAGGTAGTTAGACAATGGTCTCGACATTCTCATCCTTCAGGCTCACATTTTTCTTTTGGGTTTGTTAACATCACTATATATTACCAGAATATTGTCTTTATTCGAATGTAATTTAAGTCCGGATAATCAAGTGCTGATAATTTTTGAAATGCTCTAGTGACATTTGAATTGAAAAATCCTAGATAGAAGTCTGGATTGAGTCTTTAGGGATGATTCTAATTGTAAAGGGTAGAGAGTTTTTTGTCTCAGTTGGTAGAAAGGTGGTAATTCCTTTCGCAATTGGAGATTCACTTAAAAACTAGGTGATAGTCGATATGATGCTACATACTTCAATGCTGTACTTATTCTCATTTTTCATGTATTTCCCTGAGATCTTGTAATGCCTTACATGTCAAACTAGAAAAGTTATGAATAAAAAAAGTACATATAAACACATTTCTCGATGAATAAAAAATGTATCGGGAAACATTTTTTTAGATGCATAATTAATTGATTAACCTGAGTCTTGATTTGAAAATGCATTTTTGGATTAATAAATTGTAATGGGTGCATAACGTGTCGTATTTCCGGATGAAAAATGAATTTAATTGTATATTCATATACCCAAAAGTATTTAGAAAATATATTGATAGTAGGAAGTGTAGAATAAATTCCACATGTACATTTTCTTGTTTATTATTATTATTTGCAACAAGGATCGAAGAACTAAACCCGATAGTATGCTTAAGATGCGGAATGGATTCTCGGCATAGCCGAGGGCGAATGGATTTCATAATTTGCAGTTATAAATTGACATTATAAATTGACGTGTGCAATAATAAAATTCTTACCTTTTGTTTTTCTCTTATTTGGCATAAATAGTTGTATTACATATCATATATATAATTATTTTTAATAATAGGCAATAAATGGTCAAAAAGCCCAAAACAACAAATTAGCGTAGGGGAAATTGGAGATGGAAGGTGGAATATTAGACCCTCCTGAAAATGGGCTACATGAATAGGTTTTGGTAGCTCATACAGTTTGGGTTTAACTGATTAGGCTATAAAGCTTCGGTACAATATTATTGCTTCAACTTGCCCCAAGTGGTTGTGAGTTATGACTGTCGGCTCGTTTAATATTAAAAAATATTTAAATTTTAAGAATTTAATTTATTTTTTTAAAATATATATCATTTAATGTTAAAGTATAACTTTTTTAAACACATATTTTCTTAGTTCAATTAAACATAGATATAATGCAATGTGATATTAAATCTACTTATATAACAATATAACCTATCATTAAATTTTTGTTTCTTATTAGATTTTTAGTTTTTAATATAATATAATTTATGACTTTATTTTAATATATAAACCTTGGAATTTGAATACAATAAAAAATAACATCATGTTGCTTCACTTTAAAATAATAATAACATATAACATAAGAGACAAGTTCTAAAGGAAATAACCTATGAACACAATAAAAAATAATATCATGATGTTTAGGTTTAAAGTAATAATAATATAGATTCAAGTTTTCAAAATGAATTTAATATGTGAAGTTATAATCATCATTTTAATATATGACCATAGTTCTTTACTTCATGAAAATTATTTGTAGGCTCATTATTAACTTCTTCATTCTGAATTAGTATAAGTTGAATTTGGTTGTATGGAGTTTTCAAACACTTATGATGTTTTTTAATTTTGTTGTAAATATTATTGTTTTTTATTTGTTTTTGTTGTAAACTAAACCTAATTTAATGCATAATTAAGAAAATGAAAGTGCAATCTAAATAGTTTAATGTTTCTACCCATTTTGTTTGTAATTTATAAATATGTATGTTATAAATATTAATTTATTACTTTTCAAAGTTCATAACACTAATATGTGTGATATGTTTTCTTTGTAAGTTCATACTATTATTATGTTATAAAGTAATCTCTACCTAAGACTTATTATCAAGTTAAAGGTTTCAAAGGAAGAAAAAAGTACAACCCAAACTTACTCTGATAAATCGGGCTCAAACACAATTTTAAGATAGTCATGTCAGTCCATGATAAAAAACTTAGGTTGAATAAAAAATACCTAATATGATACTTGAATCATATGAGTTTCTGGATTTTGGTGAGTCGACTTACCCATTATGATATGTTCAAGAAACATGATTAAAGATTAATGATTTGTTTCAGAGTTTGTTATAGGAGGAGAAGAATGAGAATGAAAAGTTTGAGAATAACTTAACAAATGATTCACTTACATGATCCTTAAATAAAGATAAATTTATAAAGGAAAACAAACTAGCATCCTTGTAGGAGAAGCCTTACCTCCCTAACCAATGAGAGCATTGACAAAGAGGAAAGCACTAATTCTTGTTTCCTCTCAACAATGTGATTGATAATCCCCTTATTTTAAGAGAAATGTGATGTTGTCAGCTACTTTTTCATCCTTAAAACATATCCATAATGATAAATTTAATTTTAGAGGGATAATAAGATATAATTTTAATAAGAATAAAATAGCACAAAACTAAACTATGTCCTCCAAGTTTCCATTTCTTTTATTAATATTTTTTTACATGTATTACCGTATCTATCAATACACAATTTTTAATTCAATAAATTTGTTATTATAAATTATTATTGATATAAATAAAATTTATATTATATCAGACTAAATGACTATAATATATTTAATTATAGAGGGAATAAGAATACTATATAATATAATTTGAAAATGATTTTAACAATTGTATAATAGGAAAGACAAAATTACGTTGTCTAACTATTAATTTCATTATAATGATTTATAATATAAAAAATATAAGTATAAATCAACTAACAAGTTATCAACTCACAATTTTTTTAATTCAATATATCTTATATAATATATTAAATATATTCAAGTTTAAAGAGAGAATACTTAATCCTTCATTGACAATGTAAATATTTTTATATTAACACTATATAATAGATGGTAACTCAAATTAAAATATATAAATTTGATATGGGTGATGATTTTTAAATAATAAAAGATAAAATTTATTATAGAGATAATTATAACCTTCCTTTTACGGATAATTTTTATATACTTACTAAATACAGTTATTTAATTTATGATTTGTACGATATAAATTATTAATAAGATTAAAAAAACATATTAATAGTCCAGCAGAACAAACATGGTTTTTAATTCAAAAAATTTAATATCTTAAACCAATATTTTAATAAACAAAAGTTATATAAAAAATTAAAAAAATAGTTGATATGATGTTAATGATATATTTAATATTAGATATATAATAATATGGTGTAAGTTAAAAATATAAATGCTTAGGTATAGATAAAATAGGACAGAACTAATTTAAATTATCAATCTTTCAATTCTCTTTATTGATTAACTAGCAAGCAAGCAGTAAGGTTGGGTGCCTACGTTCTTATTTTATGATACCAAAAATTCAAATGTTATATATTTTATTTTGAGGAAGTAGAATCTCATTTTCGTATTTGATGTATCTTATATTATAACTTTTTATTTTTATTAGAATATCCAATTTAAGATGAGAGAAATGGTTTTGGCTTATAATTAATGTGTTGGAGTGATTTTCTTGAATTATATTTTTGGTATAAATTAAAAAATATTAATGATATAATAGTTAAATATATATGTTTAGTAGAAATACAGATATATATATATATATATATTATAAAAATACATATAATAAATGTAGATAGACAAATATAAATGAAGATAGAAGGATAGATATATAGATAACAATATAGTTAAAATTAGATGGAAGTAAAGTATGAATTAGGTAACAATAACAATGAGCTAACAATGTAACTAACTTGTCATGCAACACTTAAATAAGCTTTGGAAAGCCTAAACATAATTTGTTTATTAAGTAAGTAGATCATAATCATATACATTAATCCATAGAAATTAAGAATGAAAAGCTACACCGTAGATTCTTCCTAACCAACGAACCAGATTGAAAGTTGCTTTACAAACCCTCTCATTATACCCCAACAACCTTCAACTCAAAACCCTTTCACTCTCTCAACCGTCCTTTGCCGGTGTTACACCACCGGTCACCGTTTATTTACGGTGCTGATCGCCGATCACCGGTCACCGTCTTTTCTAATGTCCCTTTGTTTCATCCTTTCCTATATTTTATCTCAATTGCTTCTTTGATCACAACCCATATTCCGGGCACCGTTGAAATTTATCATATAATTTGTGGGCATGTTAAAGTTCGCATCTTTTTCTTACCCTTTTCATTTTTTTGTTTCAATGAATTTTCTGCACTTTCCGATGCTAATTAGTTACTATTTTCATGTTTTTCTGCATGTACGTAGTTGTCCTGTATGTGCATGTATTGAAAATTCTTGTACTTTATAAATTTTTTGTGCTGATTTTGATGGACGCATAGAGAGATAGAGGGAATTGGGTAATTTGCACTTTAGCTATTTTTTAATTCCAGTCTAAAAAAGAAAATAATTGTAATTATTACTGTGAGATTATGAATTTTGCTCTAACCAGTCTTGTTTTTTTATCTCTATTGCTAGACTTAACGATGGCTGGTGAATTCTAAGGAAGGAGAATATATAGGATTGTGTATATTATAGAGGGTAGAGTGTATTCCTTTTTGTAGGTCACTTCAAAATCAAATTAAGACTGGTTTAGGCAGTATGAACCCCTTATATGTTTAAATAAGAAGCTAAGGTTTGTCTGGAAGTTCGGAATTAGGATGAATTTTCTAGATAACCCACACAATTGGATTTTAGATGACTTGTGATGTTAGCCTCGGGAGCCGATTTTTCGGGCAAACTTCTTATACTTGTTATGAACTTACCATAACTGAATTTTGAAGTGTGGGATTGATTTCATTTTTGTATGATAGTATTAAAACTTCACCATGTAGCATGTATACTGTAACAGACCGTCTCGTTTCACATTTACTATTTTGTTTACAACTGTTTGTTAAGTATGTGTAAGATCCTTCTTCTACTTTGATTGCAGATTTATCTAGGATTACAATACCATTTTTTGTGAACTGGAGATTCTGAGCTCTTGTCCTGGCAGTATTACAAGCTCATAATGGATTTGAAGTTCAAACATATAAACTGGGTGGGGAATATTTGCCAGAAGTTTGAAGCAGTGTGTCAAGAGGTGGATAATGTTGTAAGCAAGGTGCTATTTCATTATTGCTTTTCCTTTTGTACTTTTTCACCCTTGCCGTATCTACGTTTGGAATCTAAAAACAATTAATTCATTTATAAATGATGTCTTGTGTGAACCTTGTTTGGAAATGTTCAAATAAATTTGTGTTATATTTGAGTTCAAATGGTGCTATTTCATTATGGGTTCAAATCCTGGAAACAAACTTCTTCACTTGCGAGGATAAGGTGCTATTTCTATTTACTGGAACTTTTTGTTCCTTCCTACCACTAACTGTTGCTCTGATCTTTGCACTCTTCCTTGTAATGGTACATTGCTTGTTTGAGGTTGGTTGCATTACAATTTTTGATCGATGTTGCTATTTTGTCTTAATTGTTTGTGTTCAGAATGCTGTTAAATACTTTGAGAGTCAGGTCCAGAACATTGGAGGTAATGTAGAAAAGATATATTCCGGTGTTATTCAAGACCTACTTCCTCTTCCTCCATTGGTTAATTCTGAAAATTATCTTGAGAGTCAGGTCCAGAGTGTTGGAGGTAATGTACAAAAGGTCTATTCCGGTGTTGTACAACAGCTACTTCCTCTGGAAAATGAAGGTTCCTCTTCAGTTAAGTCCGTTGCTGTTGTTGAAGATATTAGTAGAAAAGAGGATGAGGTAGCTCCTCCCAATAATTTTATTGAGTCATTCCAAGATTCAAATGCAATTAATCTTGCTAATGACCAGCAAACTGGTTCTCCCATCGAGCATGACCTTGTGAATCAAGTTAGTGATGAAACTTTCTCAGAGTCAGTGGAGATGGATGATTCTCACATAACTCAGGAAGAGGTTGGTGATTATCATTCAAGAGAAACTTCGGGGGCTAAAAGAGAAATGTTGGATGTGACCATTGAAGAGATTTCTGTGGAGCCTGCACCTCAGCCGATGAATTTGATATCTGTTAAAGAGATAGAAGCCCTTGAATTCTCAATATGTAGTGAATCCTATTCTGGTTCTTCTGGCAGTGGGTGTGGAGTTCCGATTGAAAAAAAGCATAACTTTGATGTGGATGTAGAGCCAAAATCATGTCCGATTCTTAAAAATAATGCTACGAATTCATCTACCGTGTTGAATTTCATGTCTCCTAGTGAGAAAGAATCACTCAAAACCTCTTTATTCCCTGAACCGTCTGATGTTGCTGATGACGACACACATGGTATACTAGCTGAAGTTTCGCCTGCTACTTCCGATGCGTCACACGAAAGGCCTATTACAAAGACAGAACCTCCATGCTTTAAAAGTTCTGCAAGTTCTGACAGTCTAGATTTAAGATCACTAGGAAGCTACTCCTTTGAAATTGAATCTTACAAAAACAATTTAGGTGATGCTGCTTGGTCTATTTCAGATAGTTCCTTGGTACACGTATATTGTGAACCATCCCCTCTTGTAGCTGGTCAGATCATGGAACCCCAGAGTGGACTTGCTTCCTCTGACCACACTCAATCAATGGAATCAAAAGGTTGGTACCTTCAACTTCTTGTTTAGGAGAACTTTTCTTACATTCCCCGTACTACTGAGTTAGATTACTTATGGATTGTTAGAGCCTTAGAGGGAGATACTTCCACTGTTCACGAAGTACTTCTTTGGATAGTTCGTTTAGAATTTGGCATAGCAGATATGTTCTGCTCATGAAAGGGCTATAATATCCTTGTCAGATATGGTTAGCTTAAATGATTGTGTAAAATGACAGATTTGTTGACAAATTGAAGTCAAAGGCATTTGTGCTGTATCAAAATTTTAAGATTTTGGAAAATCTTAAGATGCCTTTTATTTCTGTCTTGCTGTATGTGCAAGTCTAGTTCAATTAAAACAAAAGGAGGAGCCACACCAACCAACAGTCAAGCCTTATTCTCACTAGGTGAGATCGACTATTGGGTCGAACAACACCATAACGCTCTATCATAAACCATGTCCATTTACAAGGCATTCATCTCTAAATCTTTCCTAATTATTTTGTCTATGGTTTTTATTGGCCTCCCTTTGCCTATAGAAACTGGACTAACCTCCATTGATCTACTCTTCTTACCATGGCTTTAACGGTTTCATACACACATGTTCAAACCACCTAAGGCACATTCTACCATGTTTTCTACAATAGGAGCAACCCTAATTTTCTTTTTAATGTATTCATTCTTAATCCTACATTGTCTAGTGTGTACACTTATCCAACGCAATATTCTCATCTCTACTACATTAAATTTTTTCTCTCGTTGAAATTTTACCCAAGATGGTACAAATTTAAAAATAACAAGCGTGACATAAGTTTTCTTATAGATCTCATAATTAATGATGTTTATGTGTTTTATTTGAGTCTATTACCTATCTAATATGGATTTTGCTTGTTCAGATGAATCACTGGTCAAATCGGTGGAAAATGTCTTGGAAGACATTAAATTGAATGATGATACAAAGCTTGGGGAAAGCTGTGTATTTGTGGATGATAGTGAACTCCATGCAGTCTCACGTAGAGTTCAAAAGCTGAGATCATACAAGGTACTCTCTTTCTCCTCTCTAATCATGTGCTTTATATCAACTTTTTACCTAAGGTAATCTATATATTGTATTTTTGTGAGTTGTGTTTTATGCTTTGTACAATTTGAAACTTACAAGCTATTACAACCGGTCTCACTTTAAAAAAGTTATAATTGTTTTTATTTATGGAAGAAAGTGTGGTTGCTTAGGCATATCTCCCTTGATTCCGTGTGTTTAGATAAAAATGGGTTGAGAAAGAAGAAACTGAAGTTTCTATATGAAAGATTTTGAGTGGTATGTAATGATTTGCTAAGATATCGATGAATGTATGTGTACAACTCCTTTACACCAGCAGTGTATGTGTATACCAATTAAACTGTATGAAATAAGTCATGCTTTTAGGAAAACTACGAAATATTGTATTTGACATCACTATCTTCCTCCTTCCAACAGAAAAGAATCCAGGATGCATTTGCTTCAAAGAAGAGGTTAGCAAAGGAGTATGAACAACTAGCAATATGGTACGGAGACACAGATTTAGAGTACGGTGAAGGTTTATCACAAACCCTATTGCCATTTAGCTCCAGAACATATGTGGAGTCCAAGAATTTGCAAGGGCAGGATGCTTCTGAAACTGACTGGGAGCTGCTTTAAGTGTACTTAAGCAGAATGTAGATAATAATAATAGACCACTTGCTTTGGCTCTTTAACTTTGAAAATGTATATATTGAATGAGGTTGTACTAGCTGAAAATTTCATTGTTTAGGTTTTCATGGATAACAAGCTAATAACAAATTATGGTAATAATTGTTGGTGATGCTGTGGTTCATTGAATTTTTCATTCACAGGCTGCAAATGTGCATTGTTTTCTTGGTACATAAATGATATCTATATTGGTAGTTAAGTAATCTATCTCTGTTGAGTCCTAAAAAGTGCTGGACTTGGTAAATAAAATAGAATGATGGAGTGATGAAAATTATGAATGTGCATCCCATTTGAGAGATGCTTGTGATTTCTGCCACTGGTTCATGTCAAGAAAAGTTTTGATAATCCTTCAACATGTATGCATATAGGATTTCATTCCATGCATCAGGGACTCCAGGTAGGCACCAGTGAATGCAATCGGCGAATGATTTAGGGTTAGCTCTCTGTTCTTTTGTCAAGAGCTTGCCCTTTCGCTCGCCATAAACCGATGTGTGAGCATCTTTTCTGTACTCTGACAATTGGGTGATGTTCAACATGGTGACATCTATTTTCAGTTCTTGTAGTGCATCATGTAATATGTTCATAATCTCAAGATTTGATCCGGTGCCCCAGTATGAACCTTGGATTGGATATGACTCATTGAAGCAGTTTTCATCACTTCCAGGCTTCCATTCCCAGCTCCTGAAGAAAAATCAGTTATTATTTTTGGGAATGATCCAAATATAAAACAAAAAGAAAACGTAAATAATACTTGTAATAATTAATAAATACAGTAAGCAATTTCTTGAACAGAAGTGACTGAAGTTGAATGAGTTAGAGATTAGGCAGTTGCTTCAATGACTGTTTTTAAACATTAATTTTTGCTACTTGGTTTTAGTTTCCTGTGATGGACTTGAAAGAGGGGGGACATGCCAAATATTTGCATGGGATCTTAAACATTAATTTTTGCTACAGTTTTCATTGCAAGGACAACTTGATCCTGTAAAGGTTCGATGATGGGCAGGGTCTATGCCTAGGATCAGGTCTCTATAGTAGACATTCTTACCTTGCATTTACAAGTTGCTGTTTTTACAACTTCAACTTGTTACTGTGCACATGATCACAGCTTTAATTTTCTATTATATACAAGCCTAAAAAGAGTTGTAGTGTTGCAACTCTTTCCAAAGTATGGAACAGTCAAAGGGAAACACTCAAAGCTTAATATTGTGGAAAAAAGAGAATTCATAATCTCAAGGCTAAACTCTAAGCTGAGCAAATTTTGGCTCTTCAAAGATTTTGAGTAGAACTCACCACAGATGAGTTGGAGACATACTCATAAAGAAGACCTTTTGGGTGAGAGGGTTGATGTTTGATTCTAACCAATTAGCCCATGTTTCCAAAGCCAACCTGTATGCTGTGGTGACATTATATTCTTGGACATTGTGTGGCGATCCATAGCTGAAACAAATAGAGCAAAATGATTCAAATAAGGATACTGGTGCTTTAAGTATGAATATATTCAACTAGATCAGAATTTAGATTCTCACGTAGCATTGATCATAGGTTTGTGCATCCACCAAACATAACTCTCAAACACCAAGATGTCCACTCCTTGCCAATGTTTGCCATGGTTAGCAATGGAGTCAAGGCTTACCATTCTTTTATGTACTGTATGGTTTGTTGCATGGTCTGAAATGGATTCCACTATGAATGGAGCCCAGTAATATTCAATGGTTGCATTGAACTCCTGTAAATACAAAGCTACTGAAATCTTAGAAAGGAAACTGGGTTTGATGACAATTTCATCACTACATTGCACTGCAGAAGCTATGTAAGATATTCAAAGCTGTAAATAAGATATATCCAAACTTAACCGAAAAAGAGAATTGTGATCTTAAACTACTTAATAATCTAAGAGTGGAAATATATTCACTTGCTTATGATAATTGTTATACCTCAGCCTTAAAGATCTTCATAGGTGGAATTCTTTGGAGGGATTTCTTTCCTTCTGGAATTACAGATTGTACCAAACAGATCATAGACTCAAACTGGCCTCTTTGTAATGAATCTCCAATAAACATCATTCTCTTGTCCCTCAACATATGCAACAATTTCAAAGGGTCAAATCTGGAGTCAAGAAAAACAGAATTATCTTATGGTGCTCACAATGTTTTAAATTCATGTCCCTAATCATCGAAATATTCGATTTCTATGTCGACTAAAAGAATCCAACATTCATAATGCATTGCTTATCTAGTTACACTAAACAAATGTGATAGCTTCATTTTTATGTTACAATTTCATGACCATGTCCTAAAGTATACTTAGTTAAATGTCTTAAAAGTTTGGTTACCTAGGGAGTTTGCATCCACCAGGTTGCCACTTCCAGTTCTTGTAGAAAGAATCAGGTCTCCCATTCTTATGGCAAGTAGTTTGCTTCACTAAGTAAGGGCAATTCTCTTCTTCATAAAGAGGATAGGACACATTGTCCCACACCCATGTCCCTTCAAATACATTGCATTTTTCATCAATGCGATCATATGGTAAAACTACAAGTGGTACTTTATTTTTTCCACATCGTGGCCTGCCATAGACCCTGAAAACATTACTCTGGCTGCTCTTCAAACCATCAAGGACTAATCTTACAGTTCCTAAGATTAGAAATGAGTACATTACAATCGGGAAGACGGGTTGGATCCGGAGATCGAACAAAGATCTGAAAGATTGCATTTCCAACTTATGTTAGAGGCATTTTGCAGTTCTTGATTTATTAGTGGCTTGCTTGAGTTTAAAGCAATCAGAGAAGCAGCCTTTGCAACAAATAAGTTGGTAGGATCCAAGTTTAGGTGTTGGAAGTATTAAGATTGAAGGAACATCCTTAGGCCTTTTTAACTGATTAATGTGTATCAAAGAAGTTACTTTTTCTATTCAAAATTATAGTAGCTACCATAGAAATTTTCTACGTAGATAGCAACAATAAAATAAAAATAATAATTTAATTATCATGTTGGAGCCGAAGACACATGGAAAAAATATAAAAGAGAAAATGACACCGAAAATTTAATGTGGTTTAGTAATTTGCTTACGTCCACAGCTGAAAAGCAACAAGAATTATTTCACTATGATAAAAGAGAATTACAAGTGTTTCATTCACTTCCCAAAATCCAAGTACACCCAATTTCACTCTCACTCAAGTATTTCTCACACAATTAGAACAAGAAGAGAGAATATGCACTAAGCTAAGTATTTGGTGTGTCTTACAATGACATGAAATACTCCTATTTATAGTCAAAGCTCTTGAAGATTATGTGGCTAAAGGAAAAAAACATTAATTTTGGTTTTACCATAACCACTTCTTTTTACTTGGCTAGAAACTTTTCCTTTCTTCACGATATCTTTAGCCACTTCTTTTTTGCTTGACTCAAGAAAGTCTTTTCATCATCTTTTTCTTTTAGTCAATATTCAATAAATCTCCACCTTGGCTAAAAGACTATTATAGTTATTCTCTTACTACTCTTCTTCACGTTCATAAGAGATTTTGAACATTAATCAAATCCAGATAATGTCTGAACTTGGTAGTTGGAACTGGCTTCATCATCATGTTCGCTGGATTATCTGCAGTGTGTATTTTCTCCACTTTAACAACTCCTCTCTCCACTATTCTCCGATAAAGTGCATTCGAACATCAATATGCTTAGTTCTTTCATGATACATTGAATTTTTTGTCAGATGTATAGCACTTTGACTATCACAATATATGATTGTTTCTTCGAGTTGTATACCCAACTCTTCAATTAGACATTTCTCCCATATGACTTCCTTTACAGCTTCTGTTACTGTGATGTACTTTGCTTGTAGATAAAGCAATAATTGATTGTAGGGTTCCTTTCCAACTAATATTACAACCACACAATGTAAAGACATATCCGCTGAGTGATCTTCGTTTATCTAATGTAAAGACATTAGAGCGTATGACACCATATCAGCATAGCAATACTATTCTGGAGGTTTTATATGTCTCTTTTGTGTGTCCCTAACTAACTGATAATGTTGTAATTGAGGGATATCAGTATCAGTACATGCATCATAGACTTCTTCTTCTTGATCAAATGTTTTTTCTTTTCTTGGCTCCACCTCAAACTCCACCTTCTCCAAGATATTAGGATCTTACTTGATAACTTTGTATGAGTCTTTAGCATTTCAGCTTCATTAAAAGTAACATCTCTACTAATAATGCACTTTCTTTTCTCTGGCCACCATAAGTTATATCCTTTTACGTGATCAGGATATTCCACAAAAATACATTTCAATGCTCTTGCATCAAATTTTCCTTCTTTGTTATGAGCATATGCAGGAC
This sequence comes from Lupinus angustifolius, assembly GCF_001865875.1. Classification (NCBI taxonomy): domain Eukaryota; kingdom Viridiplantae; phylum Streptophyta; class Magnoliopsida; order Fabales; family Fabaceae; genus Lupinus; species Lupinus angustifolius. The sequence goes on from NC_032016.1 coordinate 20,395,697, forward strand.
AACCAAATATCTTCAAATTTTCATAATTTGCCGGAATACCCGAGTACATCTCTTCTAGAGTTTTAAAACGAATGGTCGTTGATAAACATATGTTGATCAAGTAATAAGCTGTACTGACAGCCTCTACCCAAAATTCTTTTGGCAATCAAGCATTTGACAACATACATATTGTCTTTTCAAGTAAGGTCATGTTCATTCGTTCTGTGAGTCCATTTTGTTGTATAGTGTGCCTCACGGTATAATGTCTCACAATACCTTGATCCTTGCAAAAAAAATTTCCAAATTCCCTGCTACAGAATTCTAGACCAATTGTATGTTCTCAGTCTCTTGATCTTTCTCCCGGTTTGCTTTTCGATCAAGGTTTTCCACTGTTTGAACTTGACAAATGCTTCACTTTTGTGTTTCAAAATGAAAATTCACATCTTCCTTGAATAGTCATAAATGAAAGTTAACATGTATTTGCTACCATCATGAGAAGGTACTTGGGAAGGACCCCACAAGTCAGAATGTACATAATCCAACGTGTCTCTTGTTCGATGAACTGCAACATTGAATTTTATCCGACACTGCTTTCCGAAAACACAGTGTTCACAAAAGTCTACCTTCCCGACTTGTTGTCCGCATAATAATCCTTGTTTGACCAACTCGGCTAGACCTCTTTCAGTAACATGACCCATTCTTAGATGTCATAGTTTAGTGACATCATAATCAGATGTTGAGAAGACAAAATCAATACCCGTGATTGTGTTTCCTTATAACATATAGAGAATATTCTATTTCTTTCCTTACATTACAACTATAGCGCATTTAGATATTCTTACAACTCCACCTTCACTTTTGTAGCTATAACATTTTGAATATAGTGTTCCCAAGGAAATCAGTTTTTTCTTCAATTCTGGAACATGCCTTACATCTGTCAACGTCCTTACGATTCCGCCGAACATCTTCATTCTAATTGTGCTGATGTCGATGACCTTGCAGGGAGCATTATTTCCCAAAAGGATCTTGCCCAATCTAAGGGTTGGTAAGTTGAAAACAAATCCTTAATGTGATACATATGATATGAGCATCTAGAATCAATTATCTATTCATCTTCTGAGTTATGCTTTGAGACTATTAGTGCATCTGCACTATCATAGCCATTTGCTATGGTTGCACTTCCATATTCATAAATCTTTTTCTTGCATTTGCGCTCTGGGCAATTTTTTCTTATATGCCCCTCCTTGTGACACTGAAAGCATTTATACTTTCTAGGTTTTGCTTTAGACTTGGACCTAGATTTTCCTCTTTCACCAAATTGATTTCACTTCTCTGTTCTTCCTCTAGTAAAAAGACAATCACTTGAGCCTTCAGATCTCGAATCTGATACTCTTTTCTTTAGTTCTTTTGAGTGCAACGCCGCCTTTACTTTGTCCAATGTCAGATATCCTCGACCATACATCATGATGTTGATGAAGTGCTCGTAAGAACTTGGAAGGGAGCATAGTAGAAGAATTGTTTGGTCTTCATCTTCAATTTTAACATCAATGTTCTTTAGATCAAGAATAATTTTGTTAAATTCATCCAGATGATCTTTTATGGGCTTTCCTTCCTGCATTTGAAGAGTATATATTCTTTTTTTCAAATACAGTCTGTTGGTGAGTGACTTCATCATGTACAGGCTTTCCAGCTTCAACCATAATGAAGCAGCTGTAGTTTCATCTGACATTTCTCGTAGAACTTCATCTCCTAAGCACAACAAAATTGCACTTTTTCCAGGTTTTCATCATTCTCGTTCTCGGTTAGACTCTGTGGTAACTTGTTTCTACCTTCCAAGGCTTTGCCCAAGTCTTGATGAACTAGTAGAGCTTTTATTTTCAATCGCCATAGGTTGAAATCAATTTCTCCATTAAATTCCTCCAAATCAAATTTAACACTCGCCATGATAATCCTATACCGGAACAATATCGTAGTATGTGAACATATGTCAGGAAAGTTCCCAGAAAAGAGAGGTGGGTCTTAACAACACGCTTAAATACCAGGTCTTTCCTAAGACATAACTTTCCTAGACATGCACTTTCACATTATTATACCTTTCCAGTAACAAGAATAATTCTTTTCTGGTGTGTAAGATCAGACAATGCTGCAAACACAGAGCATACTAAGAATTCTGATATCAGTTTGTTGGACCGGAAGACCCATGAAGAAAATATAATAGAGAAAATGACACCGAGAATTTAATGTGGTTCACCAATTTGTCTACGTCCACAGCTGAAAAACAACAAGGATTATTTCACTATGATAAAAGAGAACTACAAGTGTTTCACTCACTTCCCAAAGCCCAAGTACATCCAATTTCACTCTCACTCAAGTATTTCTCACACACTAAAGAACAATAGAACAAGAAGAGAGAATATGCATTAAACTAAGTATTCGGTGTGTCTTACAATGACATGAAATACTCCTATTTATAGCCAAAGTTCTTGAAGATTATGTGGCTAAAGGAAAAGAACATTAATGTTGATTTCAGCATAGCCACTTCTTTTTACTTGGCTAGAAACTCTCCATTTCTTCAAGATGATCTTTAACCATTTTTTTGTTTGACTCGAGAAAGTTTTTTCATTATCTTTTTCTTTTAGCCAATATTCAATACATCATAATGTAAACTTAAAAGTTTCTTCTTATTTCATTCTCTTTCTTTGAAGACGATTGACTTTGGAGTATGAAGTCTCTCCAAGTGCCTTCCTTTTCTTCACGTTAGTATGTATTAGAAACACCCACAAGTGCCTTCTATTTCAGGGTGTGCAACTTCCCCTCTCAATAAGTATTGAATTTTTGACCTTTTAATCATCTAGAATATCTAGTAATGTCTTACACTATTAGACTAATACATTGTTGTTACATGTATTTAATTTGTTCCTCCAGTTATGACATGAAGCGTCTATTATAAATTTGATCTTTCTACTGCAATTGATTAATCACTTTACTTGGTATGATTTGTTGTTTAATTGAGCTACATGAGTCATTTGGAACATCATTGTGAGTGCTAGCATTATTGTTTGAACATCATTATAAATAACTTCTTACAACACTTGATAATTTTGTGTAAAAAACAATCCTACTTTGCTCATAAACTATTGCGGAAACAACACTTGAAAATTTTGTGTACAAAATAACCACACTTTGCTTATAAATTAATGGGTATATTGCACTGATTTAAACAAGTTAATATATTTTTACTAATTAAAATAAATGTGATATATAGTGTGATGCAATTTCTAGAAAAGATGTTACCCAAAATAAAAAGCAAAAGATAAATAATTCATTTTTTGTCTAGTATCCTCTTACAATTCAAAGTGTGAACATTGACAATATAATGGGGTTATTGGCTGGCTTGTTTTTTTCGGGCCAACCAATAAAAAATTCATTAGCCAACTCACAAATGTCATATCTCTAAATTTCTAAATATATATGCAGTAATAAACTTAATTCCTAACTATATATGTGTATAATACCCATAAATCATCATATAATATTTTAATATATTTATTATTCTTTTTTTCAGGATCTTCTAGAGCAAAGTAGATTTCAATTTTATGACAAATACAATACTAGAAGAAATCATTAAATTTGTTAGAGATCTTGTTTATTAATTTTGTAATAATATTGATTTTTATATATGAATGTTTATATTTTGCAAAAATTAATTGGCCAAATAATATTGATGGAGGGTGGATTTAGATATTTGATATGTCTTATTATCTTAACTTTTCTTATAAATTGTGTTTTTTTAGCAAAATGATTTGTGTTTACTTGATAATTTAAAATTATGTATTTGTGTTTGGGTATTATTTTTTATTTTTATTCTCTTGATTATCTAAAATAACATATAGAATTATTGAAAATAAGTATACAATTACATAACTTATTCATAATTATTTTTAATATTTTTTGAATTTTGATATATATAAGTTTGGATAGTTTACTACCTACACCCATTATCATCATGAGGATGGTAAAAATACCCCATTTATAGGCACTCTCAAAAATATATATAATGAATACCATGATACTCACAAGTCACAGATATATTTATAAATTTATTTAATTCAATATTTTATATTATTATTTTGAGATTATATATATTGCATATATTATTATTCTTAATGTAATAAGAGGTTAATTATTATAAAAAATATAAATATATATTTAAACTTGAAAAATGATGCAAAGATACTCTTAGTAATACCAAAAAAAATTGAAAAACTTATATCTATGTAGAGAGGAGTGATAACAATTTTCATATAAAAAACTCTTACAACAATCAATTTGTGTCTTACAAATGATTATAATTAAAAGTTAATTATTAATTAAATGATTTAATCTTACGATTCAAATACAATTCAATTGTCCATATTAGTTGTTATCATCTACAATAATAAAAATTATTTTCACCTAAGTCACTTTCTATTTATACATGAGTAACTCAACTGAGAATAATTCTCATATAAAAACTACAAATCAATAAATTTAAGTCTTACACCTATATATAAATGATTACAATTAAAAATTACTTATTCATTCCATAATAACCCATCCTCCCGACCTCTCCAAAAGACATCATGATAATAAAATACATATTTTACACAATTGTTTTTACTATTACCTTAAACACTAAACAAAGCGTCAACTAACCACTGATTAAAACAATTCCTTAAAATCCAACCATTGAATCAAACATTTTCTTAAACGTTGCAAGTGCTATTGTTGATTTGGTGACAATAAATTACAAAGCCAATCACTCCAAACCTTTCATTTCACTTCATTCCACTCTTTTCTTTTCTACCCACAAACTTATCCGACAGAAAAGAAAAAAAATGATGAAGCCATCCATGCTCAGATCTCTCCACTCAGCCGTGTCCCGCCGCTCCTCTCATCTCGCTCGCCGTGGCTACGCCACCGAGCCTGTCCCGGAGCGCAAGGTCGCCATCCTTGGCGCCGCCGGAGGGATCGGACAGCCCCTTTCTCTCTTGATTAAGCTTAATCCACTTGTTTCCTCCCTCTCCCTTTATGATATCGGTGGAACCCCCGGCGTCGCCGCCGATGTCAGCCACATCAACACCAGATCTGAGGTACAATACAACCGTTCATGCCTCTTCCTCATATTTTAGCATAGATAATTGAGGTGTTTTGTTTTTTCAGTACCCTTTTGTGGGTATTTTCAAAGATGGTACCTTTATTCTATTGTAATAGATTCTTCTGTTTTTATGAGGTGCATGGATTTTAGTAAAGATGTAAGATTTTTTGTAGTTTTTGATGTTATGGTAAAATTATTTGATTCAATTTTCTGAAGGTGCATTAATCCACCCTTAGGTGCTGATTTTGTAAAGATGCTGCTAACTTTACTGTGATTTGATGTCATAGAACAATCAATCGAGTTGTTTTTATTAGGCATATTAATCTACCCTCTGTCTGTTGTTTTTGCAAAGATGCATTTTTTACTGTGGTTTGATGTATAATAGCACAGTGAATTAAGCCTTTTGATGGGTACTGATCTACCCTTTTGTATTTTGGTTTTCCCCTTTTCACCTGTGTTTAAACTGTCGCTGCGTTGCGTTTTACTCAATTGTCAAAATTTGCGGGAAAGTTGACCCGCAAAACTGCAATATTGCAGTCGCAATTGTGGTTGTGAAGTGCAATTTAAAACATTTCTTTTCATACTAGCTTTAAATTAATATGATGTTGTAGGAGTTGAGGTTTTGTGTTTTTATTTTTTGCAAAGAGGCAAACTTTATTGCAGTTTGGTTCTATGGTGTACTCAGTTGAAATGTTTTCTGAGGTGCACTAAACTACCCTTTGTTGGGGTGTGCAAGCTTTATTGTAGTTTGATGTTGTAGCTCAATTGATTGAGCTGTTTTGGTGATTTGGGATTGCAGGTAGTAGGATACCAAGGTGAAGATCAGCTCAGAAAAGCTTTGGAGGGAGCCGATGTTGTTATTATACCTGCTGGTGTTCCTAGAAAGCCTGGAATGACTCGTGATGATCTTTTCAACATTAATGCCGGCATTGTCAAGTCGCTGGCTGCTGCTATCGCCAAGTACTCTCCCCATGTAAGTGTCTGTTTCCTTGGGGTGCTTTTCATTTATTTCTGATTATCAATTATATTCACAAGCTACTGTCGTGTTGTTTTGGTTTGGATTTGATTTGATTGTGGAAAACATATATACTAGCTTGGGCTATAATGGGGAAATGAGGATTTGACTGTGATTAATTTTAGGTGGGCCAATTATCTTCTATTAGTTGAAGTCACTCTTGGTTGTTTATATATCATTCTAATCAAAATATTATTATGGGGTTTGGATTGATTTAAAATTTATTAGATTTCATGGTCAGTTAATTATTAATTTTCATCCATAAAAACTTGAAAGTTTAGGATTTTTTACTATTAATATGTAAAGTTTGAAAGAAAGTATGAGTATTTAATTAATCATAATGTGGTAGTACATGCCCTATTCTAATTTGTGTGATCCAATTATATAATCATGTAATTTTTTTTAATTGTAATTTTTATTGCATGTGAAACAGGCCCTTGTTAATATTATAAGCAATCCTGTGAACTCCACCATTCCCATTGCTGCTGAGGTTTTCAAGAAGGCAGGAACTTATGATGAGAAGAGGTTGTTCGGTGTTACCACCCTTGATGTTGTTAGGGCCAAAACTTTCTATGCTGGGAAAGCCAATGTTCCAGTTGCTGGTATGCAAAGTGTTGGAAACTTACAATCACAGTGTTCTTTGTTGTTTTTTATTTTGTAAAATATACATGGAAAAATATGTACCAAAAAAATGTATATCAAAAAATGAAAAAGAAAATTTGAGGTTAGATTTAAGTGTCAAGGTTTTGTAAGAAAGTTGAACTAATTTCAAGAAAAAATTTGTGTTTTATCTCAAGCAAGAGGGGTGTTTGGCAGGGGAAGAGTTGAAATTGAATGACAATTCTGCATTTATTTTACCTCAGCAGTTTGTTTATAGGTTTACATAAAATTTTGATTTGAATTTGTTCATGTATATGCAGAGGTCAATGTACCTGTTGTAGGTGGCCATGCAGGCATTACTATTCTGCCACTATTTTCTCAAGTACCTTCTTGCACTTTAACTAAACAGTTTCCTCCCTCGCATCTAGTTTGATTGTTAGCTTGATATGTACTTTCTAATCTTTTTAACTGTTTTCACTTCTATAGGCAACACCACAAGCCAATCTAGATGATGATGTCATCCAGGCTCTAACAAAGAGAACACAAGATGGAGGCACAGAAGTTGTTGAAGCTAAGGCTGGAAAGGGCTCTGCAACTTTGTCAATGGCGTAAGTCTGGGCCTATTTCTTCATTTAATGAAAATACTTAATACTAATGCAAGGGTTATAATTCGGTGGTGAATTTTGCAATTGATGTGAAATCTAAAGAATGTGTTCTTATTTTTCTCGCAGCTATGCTGGAGCCTATTTTGCTGATGCTTGCCTCAAGGGCCTTAATGGGGTACCTGATGTTGTTGAGCCCTCATTTGTGCAATCCAATGTCACCGAACTTCCATTTTTTGCTTCGAAGGTGATTTAACTGTGATTCTTTATGTTTTACTTTGTTTCTAATCATACCACTCTCAATGCTTAAGTTTCATTCTCATGTCTGCCCATGCATTAGGGTCTGTTTGCTTTGATATTTTAACCAACCTTTGTTTACAGAAACAATGATACATGTTAGTCTGCTCTATTTTGGTATTGATGAAAAATGCTGAAATGTTTTGCAGGTGAGGCTCGGGAAAAACGGGGTGGAGGAAGTTTTCGGCTTAGGTGCTCTTTCAGATTATGAGAAACAAGGCCTTGAAAACCTCAAGGCTGAACTCAAATCATCTATCGAGAAGGGAATCAAATTTGCCAACCAGTAATTGAACATGTCAGATACATGTCTGGCAGGTTGCAGGATTTTCTTCCATTTTAGAACTAAATCAATTTTTGCAATTTCAGAACCATTCTTGTAATGTCGCCCGCAGTGGTGATGGCTTTGTCGTATCATTTAGAGTAGGTATACGCCATGATTTAATAATATGGTCTGTGAGAGGAGTTTGTTACTGAAGATATTGATCTTCAGACCAGTTTGTGTTGACCATTCCATTCATAAAGGTTCTTTTTAACAATGTATGGTTTCATATAATGCAATTGCAGGGTTTTGCACCTTTTATATATATGGTTTTTCAAATGCTAGACAACTAAGTTGAGGTTATGGCTCATTCTGCTTGGTCAGACACTACTCAAACTAAAAATCAGTGTCATGAGTCCTTAGATATTCCAAATGCTTGTAAACTAATACAAGCTGTTATATGATAGCTGGGAATTTAGATGTTTGAACCTGAAAACTTATAAGTTATAGTTGACTTTAAGCCCGTAGTTACCTTAAGTAACTTACTAAATAAGTTGGTACTTTCTTAAAATAAGTCCATTTATCAAATATTATTAGCTTTTTTGGTTAAATAAATTGGTTGATAAAACCAGGGTGTCACCTGCATCAGCTCCATGAATATTCAGGAAGCTAAATGAGATCCACCATCTATGGTTTAAAGCAATTTCTTGTATTACCTCCACACTTCACTTTTTAACAATAAGAACGAAATACCAACTATACAAGATTTATTATTCCATTACATTCCTCTCAATCACATGCACTTTCTTACTCTGATTATAATCTTTACTTCCTTCATCTTCTCTACACCACTTAAGCTTAAGAATCATCTTTATCCTTGGAACTAGCTTTGTTTTGGACCAACTCATCAGAAGCTTAAATTTGCAGATTCTCCAAGACATACTGGAGATCAAAGCTGGTTCCTGCTGTGGCTGTAACTTGGCATAGAGTTTATTATGAGATTATGCAATCCAATCTGTTTCAAGCGCTTCTCTCTAATAGAAAAGAGTTTGAGCCTGGTAACCAAATAGAGCTACATGAGGCACTACCAAGGCTTATTGATGAGATTAGATTCTTCTCAAACTATAAGCAACACATGCATAAGCAACAAGGCTGGTCAGGTCTTGGTCAATGTTTACCATCTTCCTCAAAGAAATGTCCATGTTATACTAAATCGTGTCGACCAGACCGTATTTGTGTATGATCCAGAGTTAGTTATACAATTTAGAAGAATGTATGATGTTCCTGGTAATATAAGCCTTGTGATGGAACTTGCCAGGAGGATGGTTCAGGACAAAGGACATCCTCTTCTATTTGAAACCTTCTTGGTTATATCGAAACGATTTTCGGGTGCCTTTCGGCATATGTTATGGGAAGTAGATGCTTTGTCTGATACAAACATGGTATTACTTTCAGAGACTGCATTAAGAAGTCCTGTTAAAGATAACTAGCAACAATATTACTGGAATGGAAGAAGAGAAAATATAGTGGAAGAGAAATTAAAATACATTAAGGTCTAATCATTACAAAAGCAAAACTTCTACTACTAAATTGACTTTATTATCACTTGTGTTAAACAAGCCTAAGAGTTTGTTTGCGAATTCAGTTTTAAAGGGGAATGAATGAAAATGGAAGACTTCATAGCCATAAAATACATTTGTAAGATGATTTTGAAGTATTTCATTCATTCCCTTCTAAAATTCAACTCGCGAGTATACCCTAAAGTGTAAATAAAGAAAAAGAGTGCATGTGAAAACAAGTTTTGACTTATTATGTATATTCATACATAGGAGTAACATCATATTCATATTGTTTTATTGATTTTGTTAGGATTGATATGGCTCCTAACAAAATTATCAATTTGACATGGCTAGTGATGTTGACCATCTGGTCCTGCTGGTGAGACTCTATCCAACCTTCCACCTAGCATTGACCTCTTTGAGGGCCACTCTTTGCTATTTCTCACATTGTTGATAAATTCACTTAAGCCGAGTTTACTATTAATCCTTTTGCCTATTGTTGAGAATTGAGGAACAAGTCTTGCCTCTGAACTCATAACAAACAATGTCAGAATAATTAGAAGGAGAACAAATTGTAGTGACTTCATTGAAGTAACCATTTTCTCACAGAAGTTCAAATGGCAAGAAAAATAAGTAATGTTGCTTAAAATAAATGCTTGTAGTTGTAGATAATTAGATATATTTCTTAGTGAAGTAGATCATAGTATAAGAAGGGAAACGCTATTTATAGACATGCAAAGTTGGAAATAATCCAAAGGAAATAAACTTTAGGAATTGTATTACATATTTACATTACAAGAGTACTACTATAGTGGAAAGTCCCTTAAGCACACAACTGCACTTAAAGATATCATGTGTTCCTAATAATATCACATTTTTTGTCTCGAGCTAATCATATATTACTACATGAATAAAAGAAAAATTTTAAAAACAAAAAATAATAAAAAGTAATATTCTGATTAATTTAAGGATAGAGAATAAGATATCATTCGGGACAGATGATCTCTGCCTACATCTATTAAATAAAAAATGTTAGAATGTTAATGTGGCAACTTAGGCTTTATCCTACTCTCTTTTATGACCATACCAATTATTCTCAAGGTTGTCTTGATTTGAAAAGATTGAGCAATAAAAGTAGTAACTACAAAAGAACCTTTACTCCACCTTTTGAAAGTCTTATATATTATATTGTAGATATACCATGAAAAACTGGTATGCTTTCTCCACAATCATATATGAGATGTTTATTTGTCTTTAATACCTTCTTTACATTACTGGAATGCACATGTCATATGGCTCATTTACTCGATTTTTTTAAGCAATATATATTTTGTCTTTCTGTAAACTTGGTGGATAAAATATGAATGTAAAATCTATACATTGTCAGTGTAAAGATTTATACATAGACATCATATCATCCACCATTCATTTTGATTACATTTTCTAAAAAACCAAAAATTATTAAATATCAATGATGCAATAATAGTATATAAAACTCATACACTTTCAGTGCATATATATTTTTATCATAAAATATTAGCCCTTGTTTGGTTTGTACCATAAGTAGCTTTGGTTTTTTTTAAGTGCACAATGGGATGCATTTATGGTGATGCTAGTACACCCTCACAATAATTGATAAAAAACTTTGTAACTAAACAAACATTACTGCCAAGGACGTGTTTGTCTAGTGATGCAAAGTTCCACTAGATCTGCATATATTAAATCAAATGTTTGACATCTAGAGAGATACTTAATAGGACTGACAATCATATAAAAGAGATTAATTCTTTATCTAAAGAGTGAATGATATCCTTAATTATTCAAAACCAAACATTCTACAATAAATTTGATCATTGTTAGTAAATATTAATTAACATTGTCATCCACAACCTATTCTCCCAAATGAATTTTATCCATGGCAAGACTCCAACTCAAGTGTTTACTCACAGAAAAAAAAAGTAAAGTTATATCACTAAAACCAGTAAATAAAATTGAATAAAAAACTAAAATTAGACTCATATGACCTAAAATCCTCAATCACTTGATTGTATTTTTTTTCCAATTTAAAATCCTAACATATCTCTATATGTATCATTCCTCTATTTCTGGCAAATACACGCAGCGACCCTTTCCAAAACTTTTACGAGTTAGTTAATGATATTGCTTTGGGACAACTAAAGTGGCGTGTCCCATCCTTGCATGAGACAAGTAAAATGTAATGTCTTTATTTAAGCACTACTATTGTATATCATTAGACAAATTAGTGACTATGCAATGCATATTTATATAAAAATGTGAGGTACACTTGTAAGATCCGAAAAATGGAATTAAATAGTTCAGGGTTATTTGTGATTTAGGATTTGAGAAAATAATTTTTTATGGGATGATTAAGTTAACTTTAAAGCTTATTATTAAATGTATAAAATAATGAATAAGATGTAAGACAGGCCCTAAATATATTATAAGATATTAGACAAACCGTTGAATGATATTTGAACATTTAAGGATGCCGGTTATTTATTGAGTTTGATATGATCAATGTGAATTAAAGTTGAAACAAACAATTTAAATTAGTTTGGATTTATTTTGTGCATCATGTTTAATAGAACAAATTTAATTAAACTTGACATTCACTAATTCAGACTTTAGTTTCAATGTTGCTAGCCTCATAAATTAGCAAGCTGATTAAAAAATTTATCATAATTTTTACTTATAACAAAAAATGTGTACATGTTTTGGATTTGTAGAGATCTTGCATGTATGATTTACGAAACTATTTCCTAATTTCGTCCTAAATCATAGTCCAGTGCCATTCCTTCTTGTGTTGTTTGTAACTTTGACCCTTAATTTCAAAGGCTTTGTTAACCATTGTTCTAATTACAATAGTTAAGAAGTATAAAAGTGTAAAGTCAAATACTTAGAAAGTGGTGTGTTTATTATAGCAAGAGTTAACATTTAAGTTTTTAAGATTAACTTTTCACTTTTGATTGCTTAACTATTGTCAGGACAATGATTAACAAAACCTTAATTGTAATTTTGTTGTATATTTCCCTCAACTATTCTTAAATTTAGTTGTTTTCTCTCTTGACAGGGTACATTTATAAACCATGTAATTATTTTTCCCTCAACTAGCTTGAACTTGCTTATGGCATTGATAAAAAAAAATAACATGCATATATATATATATAAGTTTTGTGAGACCAAAATTCATTTGTTGATGTTCAAATTTAATTTTACAATCCGAACCAACCTAATTAAGCTATACCTTCAAATTCAATTTTAGAGTGTAATGTACACAAATTTAGACTAAAATTTGAAGTAGATTCATGTTGAGTACAATGATCTCAACCATTCAACTTAGTGGTCTACATTATACACTTTAGGCAAAATATAATTTAGAATAGTCAACTACATTACAAAACTATTTACTTTCTATAGAAGAATCGAAATCACTAAATACTAAAATGAGAGTTTTTGGCAACCAATCAGGATTCCCTTTTGCACCCTAATTTTTAATTATCTTTTCATTTTTAGTTTATTTTTTCACCCAAATAGTTTATTGCATGTCATTCCAATAAGGAAGTAATGGCATGAAAAGCACTATTTTGATGGTTCCATTACTCAAATGAGTTAAATGTTAAAAAATATATAAATCAAATTTAGTTGATGGATGTGAACTATAGCATAATTCTACAACTATGGATGATAATGTGCTATCACCATAGGTTTTTACTGTACAGTTTAGTGCAGAAAACCATGCTGTTCTTATTTATTACTTAATTTGTACCTATAATGTACAAACTATATAGCCATCAAGTGGAAGTGCATTTTATTGGTGATAGTCTGCTATCGAATAATAAGCAAAAAAGTATTGTGGGAAGGAAGAGAAAATGAAAAACTCAAATATATTAATGTCTATTCATTATTACATAAGCAAAGCTGAAATGTTGTATGTAGAGATGAAAATAGGTGACATAACAAGTATCCACAAACTTCGTACCATTTCATCTTTACATTTCCACTTCTATTAGATATATAGTCTTATTAGTTATCAGCATGTTATTTATTACTTGATTTTTGTTAGGATTTCTCTCAATGAAATTAAAATTATTTGTACTTTAGATCTGCACATCAAACTTATACAACATTCTTTTTTAGGAAAAGAAATGAAGGTGTCACATGTTTTTGTTACTTCCTTTTTTTCTTTTTCCAAATAAAGGATATTGTACAAATTTGACTTACTAAAGTGTACAAACAACATTTTTGTAGTGAAATAGTTATGTCTCCTAACAAATGACATGGCTTTTGGCTAGTAATGTTGAGAATCTGGCCTCTTAGGTGAGACTCTTTCCAATCTTGCACCTAACATTAATCTTTTATTCGGACTCGTATTATTTCTTACATTGTTGATTAGTTCGTGCAGGCAAAGTTCACGGTTAACCTTTTTATTCATCAATGAGAACCGAGGCCGAATTTTTGCCTCGGAACTCATTGCCAGCAATGTTAGAATAATTATGAAAAGAATAGACATTCTTGACATCATTGAACTGGCCATGGTCTTACAAGAACTAAAATGGCAAGAGAAAAAAAGTAGCTAACACAAATAATTATAGATACAGATATATCTATGGACTATGAGTGAAGTAGTTCAGAGTTTAACAAAGGAAACCTTATTTATACACATGCAATATTGGAAAAAATCCAAAGGAAAGGAACTTTAGGAGTTGCATACAAAAGTCTTATTGGAAGATCATGTAAGTAGATACCTATCATCCAAGTAAACCCTTGTCTTATCTCTCTTTTGGGTTTTCTCTGCCCTCTATCAAGTTCATCTTTTGCAAAAAATCACAATCATGCATTTATCCTTATCTGATATATTTTGCCCATTTGGTTGCCTTGTCCTATCATAAATGAATGCTTATTCTGTCCAAACCAAATCTATTCATCTTAGATTGTCTTGTCCATCTTAAACTATATATTAATGAAAAGATTAAGAAAAAAGCAGTGCAGACAAAAATCCCTATAGTTTACACTCTACACTTAAAGACTTTGCATTGTATCAATATCTATAGATATGACATGAAAAGTTTTTGTGTTTTCTCCATAATTGCATGGCCACTTGGGAAATGGCTCAGGCCAACTAGCTGTTTATTTGGCTTACATGCCACCTTTGCACTAAAGATTTCCTTAAACACTTTGGTTTACAAAATCTTGGTTTACAAATGCCTTAAGACTTAAAGCACATTTGGATTAAAAAAGAGGTAGTTAATATCTTGAAAACCTTAAGTTCTTGAAATTACAAATTTTTTTATAATATCTTCAGATTACAAAATCTTTAAACCAAAACTTCTTTAATTTCACTAGGTTTAATCATCATTAATAATAATAATACATTAATAATATCAAATTAATTTCACTAGTCCACTGTTCCTTGGTTCTAAAAATTGGTAATTTAGAGGGGGTCTAATATCATTCACCACTCATTCTATTACTTTTTTAGTTATGAAAAGTCGATAATGAATAAATATAAATAATGAATAATGCAACGTATAAAAATCTTACCTTTCTCTAAAATTTAATATGATAGAACAAAAATTATATTGAAAAACTAAACAACTCTTCTCAATACACAAAAACAACATTTTATGAAATGAGTTTTGATGATTCCACAATGAACACTCAAATAGCCCGAGAATTCACTTCTAAGGCATCTACTTTCCAATCATATAACACTCACCGATGACCAGTATGTGCATTAATGTTGTTTATTCCTTTTCTTTGTCTTTACCTAAACTATATTAATGGTCCATGTTAAAATTGAAATACAGATTCTTACAAATAAAAAATGGTATCAACATAAAGTATTTACAAAGTGATAGAACTAAAAATAATAGATAGGTGCTAATTGCATTACCTAGACTCCATTACCTAACAGATCAAAATGTGGATTACGTTAATAAAGAGGGCCTGATATGCTTTCATTTTTTTAATTCTTTAACGCTAAGTAAAAGTCCAAATTAAGTGCAATAAAAGAAAAGTCCATCCATATCCTAGCCACTATTTTTTTTTTGCGTGAAAATATAATTAGCTTTAACATTAAAAGTTCAATACTAGTGTCATATTATTCGAAATGTCAACTAGTAATTAATCTTATTTGAAAATGACCACTAGAGACTGTGATTTCTTGGTTACCGTATTAGAAAAGTCTCACGATTTTTAACTAATATTTTGATTACATCATGGAAGTAACTTATGTCTAGTGATTCCTTTATGCTTTCATATAATTTTACTTTTCTTCAATTAGTTCAACCAAACATGTTAGTTTATTATAATCTAGCTTCTGACATTTTAACCTTTAAATGACTTTTGTTCTGACATGCTCCGAGTTTAGTTGTGTGCCATGCTTAATATCTTGTACTGAAAAGGGTTAAAAGTAAGATTTTGAGAGAGATACCATGGCGATTCGGGATATTGTCAAGTTGATGAACCAAAAGCAGGACAAGGTAAACACCAAGATGGTACCAATATCATAATGTGGGTCAGGGCAGGGCATGCATGAGTGCACATCTATACTTCTTTATTTCTGAAATGGTGATGCTAGATTCCTTAAAATTTGCAACTTGTGTTGCTCATGAAATACATATCAATTGTCTATAATCCTAGCATTTGTGCATAATACTAAACCCTATATATATATATATATATATATATATAAATAAATAAGAAACAATTCACGTGAAAACAATCTTATTTAAACGATTAAGCTTAGAAGAAATGATCATGTAACTGGTAATTAAATTTTAATCATAAATAATAACATCAACAAACATAAATGCACTTGTCTTTAAATATGACATGTTATCTTCATACAAGTTTTTCTCTACCATAAAAGGGGTCTGTTCAGAATTTGAATGGTTCACCAATTACATTCTTTATTTTTACACGTAATGAGAGTTTGCCGGCTTTTACTTCTGAAACCTGTATCCCATGCATGTCAATTATGCAGATCCAATAACGACTAAAATGTTCCTGTGATTCGTTCAGTAAAATAAACTTAATTTACGTTAAATGTTCATTTTTTGGTCCCCAGTTATGTGCATCATTCTTCACTATTCGCAAATATATCACCATTGATGGATAAAACAATTTACAAAGCATCATACATGTATAAGTTGTAAGTTGTTTAGGGCGCACATTTTACCCTTCATTCTCCAATGATGTATATAATGTATGAATGAATACCATATATACAGTTTAAGTCCAACATACATATTAACTAGTCAGGTAGTATGGGCAATTTGTCCAAAGTGTAGGGAGAACCATTGGCACTGCCATTGGAGGAGGCAAAATCATCAAATACACCATCAAACTCGGAAGCTTCACTGGTTTTTACTTCTTCATCGGTCTTGTAATGGGATGGAAGGATTTGAAGATGTACATCTGACTCTCCGCTGATTCTCCTTGCTTGTAGCTGATATTTACGAACGAGGTCCAGCTGAAGAGATAATATGTAAGGTGACCTTGGGAGTAGATCCACTGTTTCTCCTTTTGGAATTACTATATGCTCTACAGCCATTCTTGCTTCCTGAAAGATGAAAAATATTATGTCTTGCCATCTGAATTACTATATAATGTGTATTGACCAGAATATAACAAAGTCATTCATGTGCCTTCTTCATTTAATAGCTTATACTTTTGGGAGATATAGTTCATGACATTATAGAGTCTATACTCATTGGTTTGATGTTCATGACAAACTGAAATGTATCGAATTTCAGTTGTAAAACACCTTGGCTATGGTCAACTTCATGTCAGAATATCAGTAATGAAGTATGGGTGACACAATCTTTCAGGATATTAGTAATGAACCCAAGAATTTTTTTTAAAAAAATATAAGGGGTTGAGATAAATATTTACCTTCGTGACATAAATAGGAATTGAGCTACCTATTTCTCACACAATATTTATATTACCTTCGTGACATAAAAAAATAAAGGAAGAAAGAACTAAATCTAAACCACAATATTTATATTACCTCCAAAGCATCAAGCTTTTCTGATTGTTTGATCTTATCCATTGATACAAAATCCTTCAAACCATCTTCATGATCACTTACTAATGCTTGTATGGCTTTTGTCACCTGCTCCAAGGAACATGTCTAGAAGGGGGGAGGGGGTATTGATTAGCAGAAATATATGGCAAAGTGTAGCTGTCTAATTAAACGAAGCAACTTCAGATAAATATTTACCTTCGTAACATAAATAGGAATATCATGAGATTTAGCAGCAGCTTGGATCCTTGGATTCTTCTTAAGCTTGGAGTGCAATGCAAGTAAAGCATTTGCCTCGCTAATATTATCAGTCAATTGAAGGGCCAAATCATTCAATTTCAAATGTTTAATCCCTTGCGTAACTGTTGCCTCTAAAATCTACAATTACTGATCAATCTGTAAGTTAAACAGTCAATGACAAAATATAAAAAGGAAAGAAAAGCATTACTCATTGCTTTACTTGATCACAAGTTGGTAAACTCAATATTGCCAAGGATTAATTTTAGCTTAGAACAAGCATTGCTTATCTAACTGTCAGCAGTCAGCACTGTTAACTACATAATTAAAAGTAAAAGCACTGAAAAATATTTAAAAAGGAGAACACGAACTAAAACTTTTCTTACAGACTTATACAATAATTCAGTTCAATTTGGTTCCTTTTTTGTTATATTCCTTTCTCTCTCACCCACTCTCCAATTGCAGCACACACAAGTGACTCATCTATGAAAAAACTTCTGCTTTTCCTTTTAGTTTTCCTCTCTCTTCCCTTGCCCTTTCTTTCTTTGCCTTTTCTTTTTTCTTCAAATTCTTGTTTAGCTATTTAATTCTCTAAGTAGTCTCTATTCCCCCACCCGATCTTTTTCTTTTCTTTTTTTATTGATTATTTATTTCTAAGTGGCAGGGAATTAGTAATGTAGCTTAGATATCACAGTTTCACCCAAAGTGTTCACTTATATTAAAAACCAATTTGACCATTTTGGTGTCCTCAATGTGGGAGGGGGAAGAAATATAAAGCTAAATATAGGATGGCACATGTAATTCAAGATAGACTCAGCTGTAGCAATATCAATCTACATTGAGAAGGAATGGGGTGACACTTGTCCCAATCATATCTCTTAATCAATAAGTTATTTGGATATTTATGAGGGGAAGGGTTAAGGAAAAGACAACAAGAAGGTAATTTGTATAAGCAGAAAAGAAAGAATTTCAGTCCATCATTTTTCTGAGGCAAAACTGATCCACTAATTTGTTGCATCTCATCTGTGTCAATATCCTTGTCATTGAACTTCTAACTGAAGTTTTTCTTGCTAGGGAAAATAAATCTCAAACTTATATGATGAGTATATATAGCATCAAGAGAATTAATAAAATTGCAGCTGATATGTAAGGAAAATAGCAGTTAACTGTGCAATAGTACCAATGTTTATTTCATTCATTTGTCGTAACAGTTGGATAATGATGTCTTACCCCATAACAAAACAGCGAAAGTGGGGATCTTTGTTCCCAGGAATCTTCTATCATATCAACACGCAATCTCGGCAGTGATTCATTTTGGCTGGTCTGGTCATCATCCCCCTCTGGATCACCTTCAAACATAGTTTCCCCATTATTTTCCAGAGAACTGTAAGTAACAGGTTCCTTCTGCAAAATCTCTTCCTGTTCTTGAGACTTCATCTTGCGCACTTCTACATTTGGAAAACGACCTATGCCAACAAATCAAACAGCATGAAGTTATAATTCATTCCACCACGACCACATAGTTAGCCATGGATGCAGGTTACCAGAAAGAATAGCATCTACGGTTGCTTCAAGACTGCGGTGAATTCGCAACTCTGTCTTTGATATAATCTCAACTCCGCAACTAAATGTTGATGGACCTTTCCTTTCCAGTATTGTCTTCTGAACGCCCCTACGGCTGGCCTCTTCATCCCCTAGTGTGACGCTCTAGAAAATGATAGAAGAGTATATATAACCGAATAGAATAAATATATGCCCATAATTTTAGATGCCCATGGTGACTACAAATGAATTTATTAGGGTGACTTGGAGAAAAGGGGTGGGGCTTATGATTTTGGGCAATGAGCACACCTTGCAAAATGTTATGTAATTATTGGCAGAAAATGAAGCTTCAATTATCAAATTCAATGTTTTCCATAAAATTCATTAAGCACAACTTTTCGTGTAACCAATGGTATCCTCTCACCCTATGGGTAAGGAACTAATCACCTTCGGGTGCATCATTGTCCCTCCTAGTAAGTGTCGCTCCTAGGAATCGAACATTGGCTTTGGCCTTGTACATCACTTTAGGATCCAACATGATCTTACATCACTAGACTAACTCATTTTTTATCATGTTTATTGAAGAGTTTCATATATGTTACCCTGTTTCTCCAGAAAATAGCAATTTCACCGTCACATTTCTGAAATAATGTAATTCCAAACTGGTATGACGAGGTGAATTACTAGTAGAAAGTTTGATATTCTCGAGAGATAACATCCTGAATTATTAAAATATAATACTAAATTCAGGCCAGGACTTAATATCATGAAAACTGTTTAGCCAATGACCTGTGTCGAATGTGTAAAGGCACCTCTCCTTATAAGAAATGAAGCATGAAACTGTGGATTTTAGACCCACAAGATTATGTTGGTTAATATAAAACTTGACTAATCTATTATCCGTGGTCCATCTAGTTTCCTACAATCAAGCCATCAACAGCAAAAAATTCAAGCTTCAAGGAATGCTAAGTTGTTATTCCTTGCCATGCACTGATACTGATGTTCCTCTATACATTACAATACACAGTCGCTAGTAAACTGCAGTTTATTACTTAAGTCAGAGGATGTGACAGCAAACAGTTGAGTGTAAGTAATCAACACCAGTAAGTGCAATGCCCACGTCATTTCATTGTTATTCCATTGGAGGCTACACAAACACAATAAAGGGTATTTTATCCCCTCCCATAATCGTACTGAATGGTTCCCAATAAGATTCACATCTATGACCTCCAATATGGAATACTCATTAGCCATTACTCAACAAGCTGTCCCCTTAAGGTCATGGCCACTTCAGATCACACAAGTTCAAATAATAAATCAAGATGAAATGAGTTATATCACAAATCAACTTGGTATCGGGCTTTAGATGTAGGTATAACTCACCTGTATTCCTCCAACAAGCATTTCTAGTGAGGGATTCATTATCAGATTCTCAATTGTGACTCCATGAGCAGTGGCAACGAGCTGGATTCCACGTTGTGCAATTGTGCTTGCAGCCATTGCTTCAAGTTTCGTACCAATTTCATCAATTACAATCACCTGTGGCATGTGGTTTTCAACTGCCTCTATCAGTACCTGGATAATACAAAGCAATAAACAAAGAAACTTAGGTCAAATTATGGCTATGGAAGGTATGGTTGTACAACCAAAAATAACTTAGGGATGCATTAAATGAAGTAAGAAGGAATGGATAACATGTAAGGAATGGCCAAAAAGAACAATTACTTTCATCAATTATTCTGCTGTTTATTCTGTTATATATTTCTTATTTGCATGTTTTGTCAGCTTTCCTAGATGTGCTTGGGTAAGTGCTATAAAATTACTTAAGTAGAGTGTAATTTAGAATAACTAGCTTTGAAATAATAACTTTTGAAAGAATGGAAGTTTAGGGAACGTTCACCCAAAATTAATTTCAGTAATTGGTGTGAAGATACCAAAATTATTTTTGAAGTTTAGAACTAGCTCTGTAGTTGTATGTCTGTATCCAAACAAGCTCAGATTAGTATTGAACTTCCAACAATTACTTGTCCTAGGACAAATATTAAATTCAGTGTGTTAAATTGGTATCTGCCTGAATGCAAGTAATATAATTTTACCCCGACATAACAAATAAAAAGTTGCAGCTGATTTCTAGAACAAATTATTATATCACTGCTTAAATAGGAAATTGGAAGATATAGAAACATACTAGCAGACTAATATTTGAGATAACAATGAAATCTCACCCAGTCACACTAGTTTTTTCAGTCACCAGTGGTAATACAACTACAGTTTCCACATAAATAAACAAGAGGTTATGCCTGCAATTGCAGCTAATACCTTATGCTGCATATCTGAGTTGGGGACTTGCATACGTCGAGCACTGCCTATTCCAGCATGAGGTATATCACCATCACCACCAATCTCATTGGAGGTGTCAACAATCATCACACGCTTTTTGTAATCATTTGCAAGCATACGAGCTATTTCCCTAAAAATATATAATAAAATACACAATATGTTCAATTTGAAAGGGTTAAGAGTCCAGTAACAAGTAACAACAATGATAATAATAAGGGGAAATTACATTGACTTCCTCTGATGTTTGGCTTAATTATAACATGCACCCCTCTTGTTTTAGAAATTATATAGGGACCTATCTTGAAGTGTGTGTTGCAAGAGGTGTATGTGTAATTATAATATAAACCTCAAGGAGGTATGTGTAACAACATAAACAGTGTGTGCGATAACAACATAAACCTCAAGGGTGGTCGGTGTAATTTCTGAAACAAGAGGGGTGCCTAACATAATTAAGTCAAACCTCAAGGGAGTTTAGTATAATTTCCCCTTTACTGTATAAAAATGAATTTTTAGATTATCTTAATATCACTCTTCACTCTTAGGAAAACCTATCCAAACGTAAATTTGATTTCATTATAATCAATTATACATACAAAACAAAAACAAACAAGTCTTTGTCCCAATAGGTGTGGTGAACTGTGGTCTTATAATCAACTATACATATAATCAAATATTCAAATAATCTATTTTTCAGAACTAATTCAAAAACACTCTTGAAGTGATTGTGGCCCTCTAGGAATGGAGAATTGCAAAATCGGGGGCCTTGATTCAGAATAAACATGTGACTAGATTAAAAGGGAAAAGAGGAGAGGGAGAGAAAGAGAGATGAAATGTATTTCAAAGTTAGATATCATAAGCCAACAGCAACTGTATAACTTCCATATTATCCAAGAAAGTATGTGCTTTCGACAAACATAGTTTGCCAAAAAAGTAACAAAAATGGAGCTTCAGTAAAAGATAGAACAGAGAATATTCACTTAACCACCAGGAAAAGGAGGAAGCATGCATGATAGATTTACACTTCAGGGAGGTTAGTAACTATTTCAGCCTATCTATGTTGAATTTTAGCAAAGGACAAAATATTGACTGACCTAATAATTGTAGTTTTCCCTACCCCTGGAGGCCCAATGAGCAACAATGAAGCCCCATCTTGAACCAAATCTTGCAACAGCTTAGCACTTCCCGAAATTGCCCTGCCAACTCGACAAGTTAGACCAATAATTGCACCCTTGCGATTTCTGATAGCACTAATCCGATGTAATGTCCTACTGATTCCTGCTCGATTGTCAACAGCAAAGTCACCAACCTGCAAGAGGTGGCTCTCCCTGTTAACTGGCAGTTATAATTGTATCTTTCCATGATGAATCAAAAATTAGGGTCTTATAGTCTTAGTACAAACCAAAAAGCCTATCTCCTTAACGTTCCACTTGCATGCATCTAAGAAACAATAAATTATAACTTCCTTCGGATACATGGGGAATTCTTACCTTGATCTGAACTTAGGGACTTCATTCAAAATCTAAACACTCACACATATGAACAACCTGAACCCATGTGGCGCATAAGTGTGATAAGACGATTGCTAATATAAGATAAACCAACTGCCAAGATATAGTGATACACTGTATGCATGAGCATGGAGTCCAATCCATTATGAGCACACTCACTACATATGTGGAGGATCAGGATCCTCTCATTTTCCTTAAGAACATAATAATACTCTCACTAGCTTGCTCTGACAAAGAAAACCACAATAATTTTCCATTAGAGGACTAAACATTATTACTTGCACTAGCGTGTCACTCTTTTTATCACAACAATGAGAAAGCATTGGATAATCCAGGACACGTCTTTATTGTTGAATTCGAATAAACTCATAATTTTAACTCAAAATGAATGGTTTGGGTCCGCCCTATAATTTCTCAGTCATGTTTCCAGGTGAAATGATAGAATCCAAATCCACACAATACTTCCTCAGTTCCTTATAAGTGTCTTTTCTTCAGGAAAAAAATGTCTTTACTTAACTGTGGCTATCACAGTGGGAAGATGAATTGCTAATGAAGTAATGATATAACAAGAAAAAAACAATAACAAGTTTGTTAAAAAAACCAATGTTTTCCTGAGCTTGTATAGAAGGAAAAAATACAACCACACTTAAAAGGCAGGGGAATAATTTGTAAAGTCATTTGTGATTTGAATTGGTTAGGTTATGAAGGAAAATTCATTCAAATTTGATTTGAAGTTTTCAACCAATTGGCTTACTAATTTTATGATATGATCGGTTTGCATTTGACTGAACCAAACACTTCTTTCTTGAAAAAGAAAATAATAACAATAAGATCTAACATTACTTCTTAGTTTTCACATCCAATTAACATCAAATAGGCCAAAAATTACTTGTACAAACATCATCAAATGGATGAGATAACATCTAGAGTCTCATCATTAATTATTACTTGAAACATTACCACGTAGTATAAGTGTAAAAGGCAAATAAAAAAATTAAATCAAACACGTTTTATGCATTGTTTTCAGATACCTGAGCAGTAGCATGTCCAATATCCTCAACCGTTATCGGATACTCAGATATCACAAAGTCACCGGACGGAAACCTAGCCAGCGGCTTCCGACCCAAATCCATTACCACTTCCATCAACTGATGCAGCTCCGGGTGCTCGCTCACTCTCCGCCGCATCTCCTCCGGCAACAGCGCCAACAGACGCCCTAGCTCCACATCCAACTCATCCTCCGGTGACGAAAAAACCGACGAAACCGAACCGGAGCGAACCGGATAACTCGTTCGCAACCTGGAAACGGTTCGAGGTAACGGCGGAACGGGTGGATTGAAGAGTTTGGGTGTTCTAATGTTAGTAAGTGAAGGTTGGTGGTGGCAGCGAAGCTGAAGCGGAAGAGTGAAGCGTAGCATTGGTTTTTTGGCGGGAACTGTGAGGGGTTGTGTTTGGTTAGTGGTTTTCAGAAGGGAAATTTGTTTCTCTTCTTTTTCCTCGAGGAGGAAGGAAAAGAAGGGAGGTTTTTTTCTTTCCCGTTTTCTATCTGATAATAATTATTAGAAGTATACTATGCTGATTGGTTAACGGTGGATAAACCACGAATATGTTTTTTCGTCTACCCCATTTATGATTAAGTTTAATATATGTGCACAGTTATTGTAAAGAGTTTTTTTTTACAGTTATAGCATATTATTCACAGTTAGTTTAGATTACTTTTTTTTATTTGATAGTTAATAATGATTAATTTGTGGATGTGGATAATATGTTAATAGCGTAAAAATAGTTATATTTTCAGTGTATATATATTAATTTTTTTATCAATTATTACTTGCTGTCCTTTTTTATATGAAAATTTTCACATTTTTGGTGTTACTCCTATTTATAATAAGTTTTTTTTGCTCAATGGAGACATTGTCATATTCTAAAAAAATTAATATTTATGTACTGTTAGTATAAAAATTTATATAATAATATATATCATTTACTATTTAGTTGAGTTACTTTTATTGAAAATTAATAATATATAAAACTCGTATATTATCAATACATATATATTTTTCTTTATTTTAAATGAAATAAATATAATTTAGAACGAAAAACGCATAACATGAAAACATTGATTAAGATAGTAAAAATTATAAATAAGTTTGTTGTTGAGAGAATGATGATGCTTCATTCACATACTAATCAAAATAGTAAAGTAGGGTCTACTAACTATTATCCATCCCCTTGCATCACACTTTGTGTTATACAAATCATTTTTACTGGGCCTTCCCTCACATGTCCTCGAAAAGCCAGGGTGAACAATTATGCGATTGTGACGCTAGGTTAACTAGAGCACTTCCGACGAAAATAAACAGTTTTTTTAAACTTGTTATATGACAAAAGAAAGACAGCTCATGAGTTTATTATATGAACAAAAAATGAATTTAAGTTCTCGTGAGTTATCAGCCAACCCATTAGTATGTCATTTCATGTAAGACTCTTTTATTTGAAGTGAGTACCATGCATACTTTATACTGGAATCTAACTTTTTATTCAGAAAAGGTGAACAACTAACATTGAGATTTAGATCAATTGGCTATGCGTAGAGGATCATATACCACCACTCACATAATATACAAAATTAAAAATAACACTAAAAAGATTCATAATTAAGTCAAAACAGTTTTCCTGGAAAATATCGTGAGAATAACAAACCTTCACACATGATTAAGAATAAATTACTAGTAGTGAGTTAATGTTACCATAATCACCTAAAAATTATGTATGTTTATTTTTTAATTTTGATCATTCAAATAACAATTTTTATCGTTACCAATAATATTATATATATATATATATATAAAAATATATCATCTTGAGTACCTAGCCTGAATTTTAACATATGATACTAAAAAATATTTAATAATCTAAATTTAATATTATTTTTAAATTAAACGAATAAAAAATTAAAAAATCATTTATCTCCTTACATTTAGTACTAGACCATTTAGTAGATATAGATCTTATTGTTGGAAATTCCTTATGATTGGTGAAATATTAATATTAGGATCTTGAATATCATGATTCTCACACATATATGAAACAAAAGGTGTAGTGTCATACCTGAATCCATGTTCCTGGATGTGCTCCTTTGATATACGTTTTTGAAAGAGGTTTTGTGGTATGATGACTTTCCTCAACCAAATCTCTGATTCCTCTTGGGACTTGCGTTTTCACTCTGATTGGGAGAGGAGAAAACTGAATTTGATTTGGTGTGTTAGAGATCATAACCTTCCTTATGTGTTAACTTATAGGGTTCTCATTATCCCCTATGGGTTAACCTGATGGGTATCCACCCATTAAGCCCATATCTGTTATCAGCTTTTAGAAATCTAAGGAGCGCTAGTAATTAGATCACTTATAATGATGCTCACCTTAATTAGAAATTATAAATTTCTAACAATCTCTCATTTGGGCTTTATATCTTCCTGAAACAATTATATCACATATTCTTTAGCCGCACATTTGTATGCTATTTACATTTAGACTTCTCCTTAATACAATATGGTCCATTTCATATATCAACTATGGAACCACCACAACTTTCATCACATTTAAGTGTGAC